>NC_034419.1:16860361-17197634 GCF_002078875.1 Numida meleagris
ACTGCAAATGTGAGCAGAGCCAAACTGCTCTCTGGAAAAACTACAAGTGATTGAAGTTATTTTACCACTGATGGAGCTGTATAAACTAATGTGTTGTGGTGACGCAGAGCTACACAGATTGCACAAACATTCAGTCTGTTAGTCAAGTGAATAATATTCAAAAACAGCCAAAGCAAAACACGTAATCAGATTACCACATTGTGTACCACAGACGTCAAACTTCTAATGTTCTGGGAAATTCAAATTAATGCAATTAGTGCTGAAGATATTGAAGAAGACAGAAGACACCGGGTCGTGCTTTCCTGGCTGTAGCTAAACAGCTTGCTTTGGGTCCTCTCAGTCCCATTGAGATCAGCTTGGAAGATCAGCCTAAAGAATGTCTGTCATGCTGCAGTCACTGTGGAGGTTAAGTACAAAGCAGACATTCTTTGCAAGCCTTTAACTAACCACCTCAGTTTCCAATGGTAAATTGTAGATGGCAAAAAGCACGGAGTGGTCTGAGAAGCTTGCCAGGACCAAGCAGGGGAGCAGGAGCTTGGTGGTTGAGGCAGCCTGATGTTCAGTTTGTCCCTGATCTGCCCAAGTTCAGCCCTGGCAGTTTCTGCAGATCTTTGAGTTCACAGCACCCAAATCCTGCTGACAAGGTGCACAGCTAGAGCTGTTCTGGTGGTGCCCATCAGCCCACCCTACCGAGTGTAGGGAAGCTCCCAGCTCTATACCAGCTAAGAATTTAGCCTGGCCTGGATGAAACAAAGAGATTTTCAGCCATAAAGGACTGAGGATGCTGTCTTAGCTCATGATGACTGTGCAGTCTTCACAGGGAAATAACGATGTGCCTCTGCTGCCCGTCCCACCACTCCACGCGCAATTAATTTGGGTGGGCAGCTATTTTGCTTCCTCCCCTAGAAGGAGGCACTGATAACAGAAGATTAACCTTGCTCCATTTAAATTATAGGCAGCAAGCAAAATGCGTTGTCCCTCCCCAGACAGGGGATGGATCTTCAGGAGAATAAACTGTCTGATGTTTAATGACTGCAAGTTGCCAGGACTACACTCCAGTGGGCCAGAGAATCCTGAATACTGATCTGGTACTGATTTATTTTGAAGGTGAGGTACGAGCCCCATGTATCTTGTGCCTGCAGCTAAGCCTTTCTTGAGTGTCTGCAAACAAAATACTGACCTCATCCAATGGTACTGCCTTGAGCACACCTGCTCCCCCACCTCAAGCTGCCTGTGATCACAGCAGACTAATGGCTTTCTCTTCATGCTTGCTAAAACATGATTCTCATCCTAAACTCAAACAGATGCTCTAAGAGGCTTGAGCGGCTCCCAGTATCTGACATGGATTGGCTGCTGTTGTAAAGATTTTTGGGTTTTGCTGTAAATGAGTAGAAATATTTAGGTAAAATATGTTTTTAAGCAATGTGCAAATAATATTTTAGTAAACTTTGCACACCTTTGTTGAGGAAAAAAAACCCAACAAAACAGAGTTTTTTCCATTGCTCACTCAGCCAGCCTCTGTAGCACTAGTGTTTGTGTGAAATCCTGAAAAATGCTCAGTGACCCTCAAACTCATGCTGTCACCTGGAAGAGAAAACGTTCCTGATCTCCTGCAGGTCCAGTAATAAAACAGAAGATGTAAGCACAATTCCCATGGAGACCTGGCTCTCTGATGTGTGTTGTAAGATGGCATAGCTTCAGAAGAGAGGGGAATTAGATGCCTCATTCCCAGCAACGTGACTTGTCTGAAGTGTAATCACCGCAGGCATAGGTTAGATAATGCTCTCCAGTGCAGTGAGCTCCCTGAAAATACCTCATCTGAAGAATAGCTTTATATGTCGCTGTTCTAGATGCTCTGTAATTTCTTTAAGTATTCATCTTACACTAATCTCTTCCATTCAGATGTGTGGGAAATGACTGCAATCTTTTTCCACGTAGTTTTTCTTCAGTTAATCATTTGTCTTGAGCAACCGGTGCTGCAACAGTATGATACTTAGGATAAAATCCCAAACTCTCATTTACAAATGGAGAGCTTCCCATTGAGATTTGATGCTTTTGGTGGCTGGAGAGTCATACCAAAAGGCATGAGTTGTCTGTTGTTGTTGTTTTCACTTTAACCCATACGATATGATTGCTCAGCAACACAAGATAGCAGGTCCACTCTGCCGGATAATGGAGCAACAGGTAAAAGCTGTTACTGTGGGCAGGTTGTATCAAAGCTGCTTATTTCCTGGTTGTCTTCTCCATTTTCAGATAAGTCTCAACTGACAACTTTTGACTTTTCTGATACTCAGTAATATTTAGATATTCTAATGAAGCCACAGGTATTCCATTAGTTTTGTTAGTTTATAATGATTTCCCCCAGTCCAAAACACTGTAGAGTCAAGGCCAACCTATTTTTTTTTCTGTGATATCAGTTGTTATGATCTATCACCCTTTGCTCTCTTGTTTTGGTTTGGGAGATTTCTGTATTTTCAGTGACATTTCAGGCCCCATTGTAGTCAATGTGTAAACGTAGAACTACAGTGATTGATGCATTTTTGTTACAAAATGTCATGGCTTATGTGGGAGCTTTAGTTGAGTATGGATTACAGGTCAGGCTACCTAATGCCAAACAGCATTTCCAGAAATATTTACTAAATAATAGAGAATTTTGGAGGGCAGCCAAACTGTGAATGTGGATTTTAGCACTGCCCCTTGGCTAAATAGCAGCCTCTGCTTCATTTCTGTCACCTGCTTTCCTCTGTGCTATGTAATGGATAAAACCTTGTATGGTCAGAACGCCCTATAAATGTAATACGTCATCGTTATTTTGGAGAGCTAGAGGTCTAGGAGCTATAAACAAGTGGTAGCTTTCTCTTTGCAATTTCTTTGGTGAGAGAAATAATTATGGAAGTATCACATTTTCCAAAGTAAATTTCAGACGGTATGTGCTTACAGTGACTTAACGTTTTAATTACAAAGATCCTAAATTGAAACAGTGCTTTGAAGTTTGGGAAAAAAGATTTAAATTTTCCCTGTGTTTCTTCATGAACGTGGCTTTGTACATCCAGACTTAAAAGCTCTTATTGACACACACAAATCTCTGTTAAAGTGAGTGATCATAACTGTGACTGTGCTCTTAAGCTGAGCAGATTGGAATGCAGCTTTTTAAGAATGACCGTTCATGAAAGACATTTTTCCCCCTCCCTTAAAACCATTTTGAACAAATTGAATGCTGTTCCATCTCATAAAGACACATGATTGACGTTATATAATGCATGAAATTTTTCTTTTCAGAATCATGACATTTTGTAATAAAAGTAGAGATAATGCTGGGAGCTGGTAATTACACTATATACTCACCCAACAAAAAAGATCTATTGGGGGAAGAAATGAAACAATGTGTCTTCACAGAGAACGCAATTAAGTAAAGCTAGATTAGGGAAACTGCTGAGGATACGTGACATGCTTTATTATCTCAAATGTGTAAATTTAATTTTCTTTTTCCCTAATAATTCTTATTTTCTCTGCATTTTTTTCTCACTCCATGGAGATCAACGTGCAACAACTTCATTTTCCCATTGATCTATTTAATATTTATCCACTGTGCATAATAAAACACTAAACAGAATTTGCTATCAATGTGCAAACAGCTTTTGTGTCTCAGAAAAACAAGATAATATTGTTTCAAAAATCTTCTCCCTGGGGGAGAAAATGACATTAACATTTTTGTTAGGGGAGGAGCGACTCAAAATTAAGTCTTGAAATTACCAGTATTTATCAGAGCCACTCGAGAAGCGGATCGGAAAGGTGAAATGGCTGAGTAAATATCATCATCTCTGCATCTCTAAAGGCGAGGCTGAAAAGACATTAGAATAAGGGTGGAAAGCCTCCCCTTGGGAATATTTATCAGGGGTGCTTCATCTTGGTGGCAAATTTAAGACAAGACATGAATGGCAATATCTGTTGATGTGAAGAGTTTCTTAATAACAGGTTCGGTTTTCTAAAAGGGATATTTTATCCCCGGGGCAAAGAGTATCTGCTCTTAACAGTGAAAGGTTGTAGCGTAGATTAGTTCTGCACAACTGAACAAGGAAGGGAGCACTACTCTATACTAAATAAGCCACTTCTACATTAGAATTTTGTTATTGTCTTTTCCTTGGAAAAAGAAATTGTACCTTAAGAGTCCCAGGAAAAGAATACAAGTAATGTTTATGGAAGTTGAAATATGTAAGGAATTATGTTGCTCTCAGTAATGCTGGCAGCACACTCGACAACGCTGTAGAAAGGGTGAAAGATTCTGCCCCACTTAGGAGCAAAGATGTATGTGTGTGTTACTTTTCAATATGATCAGAAACAGAAATCTTCATAGCAGTGGTTGTATTCAAAAAAAGTGAGATGCAGTTTCTTCCTGGCTACTTGATTCTATACTAGAATATAGTGACAGCTCTGACTGAAACATCTGTAAGCATTTTGAGCTTTGGTGTGAGCTTCTTTGGTCCTGCAGAGCAGACGTAATGGTTACGTTTCTGGATTTTGAGTAAGGAAAACATTTTGAATGTGATTAATTTTTTTGTTGCTTCTGTATTTGTTCATGGTGGAAGACTTTCTTGAGCATACAGGGAAAATTCTACTTTTTGGAATTCATCTTGCTAAGTTAGCTGTTTAAGATGCAGACATCTAGTCAAAGCCAATCATCTCTGAGTAATGGAGAAAGAGAAACCTCCACAGGGGGAGGGAGACTCCCTACATACCTTTGCTATCCATCTTCAGGATGTGATGGATCACTACTGGAGAAACCTGCTGAGGGCATATGTGAATGGAGAGTAATGTAACCACACCATGCACTGTACACCATGCTTTGGGGTGACTGAGGCTACGTGAGGCGAGTCCTCTCACATGACTAAGATCTCTTGCAAATATGGAGGAGTGGTAATTTGGAAATTATCAATGAACCAAAATATGTTTCTTGCCAAAATAGACAGGATGTTTTGAATTGCGAATCCAGTTGAGAACATGGTGGTCTGTGCATGGACAATTCATGAACGAGAAGAGGACAAAATTATTCAATAAATTGCTGCCTACAAGTTCTTCCCAGATTGGTATTGGAAGTTACTGTCTCCATGGTATGCCTTGTCCACAAGACCCAGTGCTGAGAGGTGATGACTTTCTTCTATAATTGTACTGGCCTCATAAAAATATCTGATGCAGCAGATGAGTTCATTGCCATTGAGTAGGTAGCAGCACCACAAGTAATTTCATTCATGATGTGTGCATCAAATGCACGAGGTACATTTACCTGTTCTTTGCTTTGTCTAGGAATACGTTTGGTACAGAGACTTCTGCCAGTTATGAATGCTACACATTCAGGCACATTAGCCATAAATTTTGGCATTGAAAGGAGAAGGGAAGACTTTATAAATGGAATTCATTTAGGTAACGTGTCATCAAATGACTTGATAAGTAGAGATTCATCTAGATAGTGATTAGGTTTTATATACTATTACACGGGTTGATTTACTAGAGAGGCAATGAGCAAAAAACATATCTACAGAAGATTTTATCTGACTGAGCCAATTACCTGATAAGATATGCAGATCCAAGCCAGACTTCTAATACTCTGAAAGGGAAAGATTTTGACTCCTTATCATCTTAACATGCATTTTATGTTATGAATAGCTCCATCTATTTTGTTCACATTTATAAAAAGAGGAAAATGTACTAGTTTCTGAAAAAATATTTGACTACCTTCAATGGCAAACCAGGGCTCACCTGAAGGAATGACTTCTGTATTGTGATGTGCTCAGTATTCATAATTCCCACAGTGGTCTTGTAATAATGTTAGTGATTTTTGTTTTAGAATGTGAAAAAATTGTGAAAGTCAAAGGCAAAATTTTCACTAGCTGTAATTCTTCATTATGTGGGCCTTAATTTGTAGCTTCTATCTGAATCTAAATCTCTTATGAGAAATGTGTTTTTTATTGTGTAATAGTGAACGAAGTATGTGTTAATTGATGTTTATTTTCCACTTTATTGACTTATTGACTATAACATGCATGAATGAACTTGCATTAGCAAATATTAGTTCAATATTAAGTTGATAATATATACAATATGCCAGTTTTGAGTAGGCTTATACATCAACATGGCCTCGTTCTTTTTGCCTGTTGCTTAACAAGGCTGTCTTTGGAAACTGTGGATATGAATATGGATATTGTCCCCATGCAGGACAGTATATAGAGAAAACCCCATGGAAATTTAGTTGTTCCAATCAATATTTGTGTCTGCACCCTGTACCGAAAAGAAGAGGTGTTTTATTGAACTGGCTCCTAGAAGTCCACGGTTTCTTTTTATATTACTTTATTTTGGAAGATATGCATACGTGAGCACTGCAGTTTGTCAGATTGATGATTGTGCTTGGCAGAACTCTACAAGGAATTATTTCAGTAGCATGTAGGTTGCGATGAATCACATTAGTACAGACTTCATGGGCAATCTCTTTAAAACAAAAGCCAAATCTTAGGTGGAACATTTGTCTTTTAGTGCATTCGTATAAATACTTATACTAAGCAGAAATTAAAGCTTAGTGCTGAATTATTCACCTGGGATGAAGGACTCCTATTTCTGCTATTGCTGGCCATTCCATCTTTTTCACCACTCTTTCTTTTCTCCATTTTTTTTCTCCCCAAATTTACCCTATGTTATCATAACTATTTCTAAGAAGGATGACTACACTTCCATTTCCCACATAGCATTGTTACCTCTGTATGCGAATATACCACTGCCATTTGAGCTGTATGGCACATTTCATGGTACTGAGCACAGCCACCCCTGGAGGCAGAAGGCTTTCCAATCACACTCATGGATTTTTAAAACAGTTTTATACGATGCTCTGACTAGTAAGGCCATAGGATGTGCTAAGATCTAAGAAAACTCCCTGTTGTGTGTACTGTTTCCCTTACCTGTGATGTTGACTTCAATGCTAAAAGCAGAAAGGAAATGCTGAGAAATGAAAACAGAAGCATTGCGGGGTGTGCTACCTGAGCAGTAGTGGCAGGCAGCAGGCAGAAGTTCAAACTCAGGCTGGCTGGGGCAGGGGAAAGGGGAGCCTTGAAAACCACTGTGGTTTTCTTTTTTTCCCCTCTTTTCTTTTTTCTTTTTTTCTTTTTTTTTAAAGATGATTTGATCCAACCTCTTCAGTGGTGTTGAAGACTGTTTCTCTTAACTTCAATCAGGTTTGGATCATGTTGGAAAAAGCTTAATACGTGCCAATTGAAGGAGTTGGTGAAGAAGCTTTTTAAAGGCTCTGGGAGTTCAGTTCCTGAATTGTTCTCTGTGTTGGATTTGGTATTGCCTTCACCATCTCATTTTGCTTCGGTTCAGCTCTTGACTCTGTGAGGTTCCGGAGGAGCTGCCTGGTGTTAGGGTAGCATTCTCCTTTTCTTGAAGAAAGCTGGGGCAGGCACGATTAAACTGAAAGGATCAGGATTGTTTCAACTTAGCGGATGTATGAAGCCACTCGTGAAACTACTTCGAAGCCTTGAGTGTAAATGGCTGTTGCAAAGATTCTTTGTATTTAAAATATAAGCCTAGACAGATATTAATAATGAAAAAGGCCAATAAATGACCTTTTCTCCACTTTTTTAAAGTAAATGTAGTATTGAATTTTTCATCTGTTGTTTTCTTTTGAAATGTGAAAGATCACATAAATGAAAGCAGGTGAATTAGATTATATTCTCTACAGACACAACCCTTATGCTGTAGTGCTGTTTGGATACACGAGAATTATTTTTTCATTTATTCTGTGTATACAAAGGTATTACTGCTTCACAATTTTATGAGAAATATTTGAATGCAACTTAACTGTATTCACTTTTACAAATATAAGAACACCTTTTTTGTTGTTTTCTCAAAGCTTTGAGGCATCACGACCAGAATCCAAAGGAGTTTTTTGTCATTTGGTGAATGGACATCATTCTCCACCCATGCAGATGAGAATCGGGAGCAGCCCTGAGCAACCCTAAAAGATAAACCGGTTTATTGCTAGTCAGAAAAAGTTTTGTATTGTGCTATTGCCTTAGACTTACACAACATAAAGCTGCTTATAAGGAGCGGTCAGTAGCTTGCTTAAATTTTGGCATGGGTGAAGTGCTGAATGGGAGCAACCTGTGAGTAGCAGGAGGGGACAGCAAGTTTGTTGCTGCCTGCCCAGCCAGCCCCTTTCTGTCACGCCAGCTCTGCACCTGCTTCACTTGTTAGCCTTAGAGATTTGATTCCAAAACTTGCTTTACTGATAAGCCTGCTTGCAAACTGCTCTTTGATAATGTTACCCAGTCCCAGGCACTGCACCTGCCTAATGATCCACCTCTGCAGCACCCTATTGAGGGGGAGAGCGAATGAGAGAGTGAGCAGTGGCAGCAACACCTGTGGTATGGTGCTTTGCTAATTGGCAGCAGACATGTCACACAGTTAAGTTATGAGGGGAAGAGTTTCAAGCAGTGATTTCCCACAGAGGGCAGGCTAGGTTGGCCAACCTAGACATCAGTACTCTGCCTGGCAAAGTGTAGGGGGTGGAGATCTCTTAAAAACACCCCTAGTTCCCCCTTCGAATCTCATGTCATTGCTGGGGCAGCCTTAGGATGCTGAGCTGTGACCTGAGCCCGCACAGCTCTGCTTCCCAGAATTGTGGAGTTGTGTGCAGTACGTGAATAGGCTCTTTGCCCAACACAGGGCAGGGTATTTTGCCCTCTGCTAACTAATTAGATGAGCATTTGCTTAGCTGTTTGCTCTTTGCTTTGTACCTTTCTGAGGTGCTAAAATGCTCATTAGCTTCATTTTCCTGTGTCTGAACTTGGTGGTCCCTGGGGCTTCTCACCTGCCCCAGTCCAAAGCTGAAAACCTCCAGGGAAGGAGCAAGCAGCAGCAGGCAGCCTCTCTGCACTGCATGTTGGTCGTGCTGCTCCTGCAATCCGCGGCTCCTCTGGCTGTGCGTGCAGCATGTGGCTCCTGACAAGTGCTGGTCAATAGGTGAGGGGTCTGGATGCCCTTGCTGAGAGACTTGGAAGAGAAATGGACACCCAGTGAGTGACTGTGCATTAAACCTAGTGCTTACCGAGGGGAAAAAAAAAGGCACAGAAAGCACATGCAGAGTCTGCCCATTCTACCTGTCTTGAAGGCTAAAGTCTTCTGAAGGACATGGTAGAAACCACAAGTTTAAAGCACGTGGCCTGCTGTGCTGAGCTGCATCGGGAGCTGATGCTGATCTCACCACCCCTCCCACTACACAAGCTACACAAATCTCTGCGAATTTTGTTTGTTGCCTTATATTTTCTAGAATTTAAAACTTTAGCTTCTGAACTACAGGAGCATCTTGGTTTGGATTTAAAAATAAAATCCAATGTGTACTAATGCTCTGATAGCAGCATGAGCAAGAATTCAGATGCAAGTCTGGGGGCTGTGAGTGCTTGGGCATCGTGCAAACACAGGGAGCCAGCGCCACTGCAAAGCATCAAGCAGTGTGGGGGCTGACTGGCTTTCTAACTTAAATTTCTGCTGTTAATGATCTCCTTCGGAATGAAATAAAGAAATTAGATCAGATAAATGCCAGAGCAAAGTAACAGCCTTCGGGTGTCATGGTCAACATAGTGTGTTGTAGGAAATGGGCTTGATTTTTTCAGTGGGTGTGGAGGTGGGGGCTTCAAGAACATGCCAGCAGAATCCTAGCTGGCTTATGGGCCTCCACGGGTACCAGGTTTTAGAGTTTGTGCTGGTATTGTAGCTTGTATTGGTAATGGGAAGAGTGGAGCCTATTGGATAGAAGTTTATTTCTGTTCCCATTCCCATCTCCCAGCGTATATAATGCAATGCCTACGCAATGTGATAGCTGTTTAAGATCTTTGTGAAAAAAAGAAGTGGAAATACAAGAGGAAAGGACTCAGCCATTTGTGCTGTATTGAGCCAGCTCAGAGGACCATACTGATAGCTCAGATGGACTGAAATACAAAGTCCTGCATGGCTATGGATTCCACAAGCTCTGGGTGCACACTGTACAGTTATGAGATCAGGCTAAGGCCAATGTTTTCACATTCTTACAGTATTTTTACCTTGGAAATTGTTCAGATGTTAGTATCTTGCTGTCTGACTGAGACTGGGAGAACAAAAGGAAAAACACAATAGTGTCTTTGGAATAGAGAAGGAAGGAAGGGAAGTTATAAAAGTCTTCAAAGAAAAGGAAAAGATGTGTTCTGTAATTGAATGGAAAAGCACTCCCAGGTATTCCTTGTAGTGATGGCTGGGAAGAATGTATATTCTAAAGAACAAAAGTGAGAAGTGCTTATTGCAGCAAAATGAGCCTGTACATGGATCTCTACCCAAATGAAACCAGTGGAAGGACTCCCCGAGCTGTTTGGTTTCTTTCCATGCTCAACTACGCGTATTAACTTCCCAAGTTTTAATGAATGAATATCAGTATCTGTGTTTACACCAGCTGATTAGATTCCCTGCTGTAGGTTCCACTGTCAGTGATAAGTCTGCGGAGACCAGTATTTGCAAATTTATTAGCTCTCTGCTTATTTGTGGGCAAAATATTCTCCTGTGATTCATCCCATCACAAGAGAATGCTTTTCCAAATAAATTGTGCATTGCTTCCTAAAATTTAATTCCTTATTTCATATTCCCATTGTTTGCTTGGTTTATGTCCTTTATCAAATGGCTTTCTGTAGGTTTCTTACAACCTTGAACTTTTGTGTCCTCCAATATAACTCATACATTTCCATCAGGGAGAGAGAATACTTTGCATCCCGTGTGCTCCCTGCTGTTTCCAGCCCGAGGAAGGATTTCCATATTCAGTAATACACATCACATCTGTTTGAGAATACTAAAAGAAAGCCAGCGTTGCAAAAAGAGCTCTTGCTTCAGAAAGCTCACAATTTCATCAGAAGATGAGTGCGCAGATTGCAATGCACAACAGAAAACATAAAGCAGCATTGTTCACTGTGATATCTGCAGTTTCATAGCTGTAAAGTATTTAAGGAGAGCTTTGTCTGGACATGTTTTTTGCTTAAAGATAATGGCTTTTGATTTTTTGCATCTTAAAATAGACTAATATCCTTGAAGGGTAGTAGATTGGGAAAGAAAAATAGGGGGACAATTTAGTTTGAAAGAAAAGCTCATTTATTATGTTGGTGCTTAAAATTTCTTGAGTTATTGTCGAAATACAAAGTATCTCTATTCTATTATGTTTTATCAAACACCAATTTTACGTGATTATAAATACTGTTCTGAGATCTGAATATCAGGAAATGATTATGAGGATCCTTACCTCCTTTTGGGATAACAGCACAAATCTGCTCTTAAAGTGTAACCAGAAGTGGTGGAGGCTGTGGTCCTGCGGCGATCTCAGCACGCATGCCAAGTAATGCTGGAGCGTTTGCTGCTTATTCAGGTGAAGCTCTGCTCCCTCTGCCTTCAGATATAAATTACCAGAATACAATATAACGTTTCTAGCACCTTGCTGAAAAACAAGCCTCTATATCTCTGGTTATTTCTTACTGCTTTGAGCTTTAAAAAAAGATACAAGCAACTACGTTCCCGTGATAAATGGCCTCGTACTTAGTATTGTGATGGCTAAATTATGGGAGGAGAACGGAGAGGTGGGAGGATTCCAGCAGACCTTGTCCAAATCTGCGCCCTTCAGTTTTGCTGTGGGATGAGGCTGCGTGGTGTGGGTGGGAGCTGGGCAGCCTCTGGTGGTCATGGAAAGCTTAGGAAACAACACTTGAGATTTCTTTTGTTACACACAGACCTCCTAATTACACGACTGTCAGTTAAAGTGCTGCTGTTACTTCAGAATATGGGAAATGTTGGATTTTTTTTTCCTCGTGAAGCCAGCTTCCTCTTGATTGGAGGATTTATGTAATCATTTGTGAAAATCTTCAAAAATTCATTGCATATATATTGCCTAGTTGTCATGAAAAGGTTAATGTGGAAAAGCTGTATTGATGCCACATGAACATCCAGCTTTCTGGTTAGGATTAGTCCCATTAGCAGAAGGGAAGTAGAGTAGCCTATGGAGGGGAGGGAGTCTCAGCTAAAATCAAGTGAATATTATGAATGTTCACAGTCTCAGCTTGACTTGACTTCCATTTGTACTGTGGTTGCTCTATGCTGTCTTTTCTGTGAAGGAAAAAGAAAAGTAAGAAATGGGGACTTAGAAAAGATGTACTAGGGTACAGCTGAGCATTTAGCTCTGAGTTCTCAGCTGTGGACACCCTGGGAGCTGTGACTGAGTTTCTCAGTTGTGAGTGTTGGAGGCAGATTACAAACTTTCAAAGTCATGACTCTGACCCCTCCCACAAAAAGAACCCTTTTCAGCTCACACTCTGTCATTCTTCCCTCTATTCACTTAATGCTGAAGGTAAGTGTACTTTTAACATCAGCATTAGCATATTCCTACATGCTCCTTCATCTCATACATAATCAGTCTTCTTACCCACCAACTGCAGAAATGAAAAAGCAAAAGCTTTATTTGACTAAACCAAATGATAACAACACCACACCAGCACCAGCTATAATCAAATCATGGCAGTGATTTGTGCAAATAATGATTTTCTCCACCTTGCCCTGAACAAACTCCCTACTTGGAATTGTGTTCTCACTACTACACAACAAATAATTGAATGTCCAAATGTTTTGTCAGTGGTAACTGTGCAACTGTAAAGAGACCAGTTGTAAAGCATTGTGAATGAAATTCCACTTCTGATGTATGCTTCCACCAAAAGCATAAGCAAAAGGAACCCAAAGCAAAGAAAACTAAATGTATGTCTCTCCTATTCATGCTGCAGGCACTGACTCTGCAGCTGCTGTTTTATAGAGGCAAAAGGAGAACGGAGCAAAGTTACTCTTGTTGGCAGTATATAATGATGTGGAAGTGATGCTTCTGGGAGGACTGAACTGTTTTGAGGAACTAGCCAGCATTATGACATTTCATTTTACTGAGAGCATCTGCTGTCGAGGTGGTACCCGGCCTACATTTGTTGATTTCTGTGGGATTTCTGGTTGCTCAGCAGATTCTTAGGATCAAAGCCAAATTGTTCAAAGTTTAGATAAATAAGTTAGACTGCAAAGCTAAAATGTTGACATTAATTTCTCAAGCAACACATTTGATATTATTATGCTTGTTAAAGTGTGTAATGGTGGCAGGAGGAAAAGGACTATGCATATTTTTTTATTGTAAATTCAGTTAAAGGGAGTCCAAAGTCTCTTTTGTGGATTATTCCGAGAAGAAAAGACTTAAATAAACAAAAATGATAGCTGTAAAATAAGTTCTGCAAGATTTCGTGTTAGTGTGGTCAATTTGGTGGCTAAGAAAATTGTGATGTTATTATTCGTAGCACTTATCTTCAGGCATTCATGTTTTTTGATGAGCTATCCAGTGGGGAGCTAATGCTCTTAAAAGAAACCATTTAAAACCCTGAGAATAACTACACAGTTGAGCCCAGCAGTACAGGTGCGATGGTATATCTGAGTGAAAATAGGGAGTGGTTCTGAAGGTCCTTATTGTGCATCCATCTGGAAGCATGTGCTTGGCTGCCTTGTTTCCTTGGCAGTCGGACCAGTCAGTCGCAGCATGCAGACTGGGATGGCACCTGCTGCTCCCATGGGCAGGCTCCGTGGCATTGAGATGGGAAGAGTTCTGCATTCAGAGGAGCTTCTGGGCTAATGCGTGTTGGTTTACAGCTCTTCTTCCTCTTGTGAAGATCATTTCTGCAAGGTACAGGCATAGATGTTCCAAGATCTGCCAAGAATAAAATGTTCTGGGAGATCTGCAGTTCCAGGGGCAGAAGCTCTTTGCAGTGTAACAAGCAGCTTGGAAAAGGGGAGAGCAGGATGATGGTAGCACCCTGCTATTCATCCACTGTGTGTATCTTGTGAGTCTGTCTCCGCAGAGGATATAGGAACTGCAGGAAGGCCATAGGACTGAATTGTGACTGCCCTCCTCACACTGCCCTCTGCTGCTTTCTTATTACAGAATGAAAGGGAGTAATTCACAGTTATTTTTCCTTCTGAGAGCTGTGCTACACCTACCAGGGGCATGATAATTCAAGGATCTGAATGCACTAATAGGGTGCAACCACCGTGCAGATAAAGTAGATAGACTTCTCCTCTGATGAAGGTGTAAGATTATAGCACTAGCAGGATCTGTAATACAGTGAAAATTTAGACAAGGACTAATAAAGAATTGCTAAAACTTAAAATTCTTGAAAAATTGTTGGGGAAATGTTGTGGAGAAGGCCATGTGGCACGTAGCATTTTATGCTCAGAAAAATTTAGTCTGTGTCTTCAAATACTGCTGATACCGTCATGTCTGCTAAGCTTCCAGTTGCTTCTGGCACAGCGGACTGTCAGCATCCCTGTGATGCTCCTATTTACTCTGGCACAGATGTCATTTGGTGGCAGTGCTTATCTCATTTAAACTATTCTCATGAGCCGTAACATCACACAATCCTCTGAGACATAAACATCTCTGTAGCAGCCTTGATTGCAGGTAAAGCTTTTAATTGTAGAGAAGTCCACAGGGAGTGGTTTTATTTAAGTTGTCCTAAATATATTATTTCCACTTTTGCTCATATTAATGTTATTAGAGGAGATACTGTTCTCTGGCTAGGAACAACCCACGTGCATGTCTGAGCATCTTTTTCTGCCAGAATCAATCAGGACAACCTGCAGGTGCTATCAGAGAATATTTTTCATCAAGTGATGACTGGCACCGAGAGGCTTAGCAGGGATATCCTTCCCCCTGCACCATCAGTTTGTGGTCCTGGGGCTGAGAGGCTGAAGGGCCCTGCAGGAATTGCTTGTGCCTTTCCTGCTTCCAAGGAGTTCAGTGGGGCTAGAGAAGGGCATGAACCGAAGGGAAATTACCAAGATAGACTGAATTACAAGTTAAATGTTCTCTTAGCCTTCCTCTTCCTGATACATAGCAACAGTTTTCTTCATGGTACAGGGTCTGCTTTTCTCCTTGAGTGCTTCTTGCCTAAAAAGGAACAGCATTTTCACTTAACAATGCAGCAGTATATAGGATTGAATAACAACATGGACACACAACACCACTGAATCCATTCAATTGCCTGAATTAAGTCTTGTGTGTGATCTAAGGGATGGAAAAGTGGAGGCAAGCTGTTTGGCTTGGTGAGGTGCTGATGCTGGGCAACTACATGCCACTGCTTTGTCCTTTCTAAGGGAGATGTTTTTGGTACAGCAGGAACCCTGCAGCATCCAGGCACGTGGGGAATATGTAAAAGCTGTGGATGCTGCTGGTCTCAGCACCCAAAAGCACGATAGCTGCTCCAGCGTGTTTTCATTTTGTTCATTAATAATGGAATAAGCTCTCATAGAAGCTCCAGGATACTGGAGCAAAATCCCCAGCATCTGAAAAAGCCAAGATTTCGAGCTGGGATTGGAGCCAGTGCAGGGGAGCTCAGCTGCACTCAGTGCAGGCTGTGCTCACAGGGTCCAGCTGCACACCCTTGGGACATCTGCTCCCAGGCTTTCTGGGGGGCTCAGAGGCTGAACCCTCATCCATTCAATGCAGCTGCGGTGATGACAGCTGCAGCAGCTCAGCTAAGTAAAGCTAAGCAATAACCAGAGCTGCCCACAACTTGCAACCGTCACCCTGAGGTTACATAATTTTTGTAACCCTGTATGGACCTGTGCTCTGCAGAGTGGATTGTGGCATCCCCAAAAGGGTTAGCACTTTGATTTCCTGCAGCATTAAACCACAGAAACAAATTGGTGCTAAACGCAGATTTTAGTTTTATTTGCTTCCTTCCGCACTTCAGGCGCTGAGTGTATTGACTAACATAAATCAGTGTTTTGAGACTTTTAAAACTGTTATCTGTTATCTGTTTCCTCTATTCAGGGGGAAAAAAAAAAAGAGAGTTTCTTGCAAAATACAGCTACTAGGAAATGGGAAGAAAAAGGTCATCTCCAAGTGTGTGAGAAAGATTCACGGTATTAATGCTGAGGTGGTTCTTCCTGAGGCACCCGTCCTTCATCACAATCACCACGAGTTGCCTGTGTTCTCCAACACAAAGTGTTACTGGGGGTGGAGCTTCCCATACAAATAATACCATGAATCTTCTTGATTTTAGGAAAAGTTGAGCAAAAAACCTTTTTACAACAGCCCCAAACCAGTATCATTAATTTGTGGTCATTCCAAGATATGAATTAGAGCACCGGGCTTCTTGCCCAGAAAACACACTTCAAGGCCTGTTTTGCACCAATAAAGTAAGTAGTGCACATTAAAGGGCAATTAGCAAAGAGGCAAAACCAGGCAAGTGCTCCATCTGATTCATTGGCCCCATAAACAAGGTGCTGCCACCAGCTCTTCAGCCTTAACCAAAAAAAAAAAAAACCCCCAAAACTTGGAATACCTTTATTACCTACATCATATCTAATGGAAATCTCGGAGATACCTGTTGCAATTTTGGATGTGTTTTGTTCGTCCTGTATTTCACTTACTTGCAATGGTAAAGCCCTTTGTGTTGTTTGTTCATGGTTTCTCAAAATACTTTAATGATATGAATAGAGCAGGTTTTAAGGCAAATGCAGAGTTCACAGCCTAACAATCCTTCTGAAGTCTCTTACCTGCTATTAGAGAGGACTGCTATGCATTTTAATTGTGCTTACCCTACTAACAAACCTGAAATTCTTTTTAAAGTAGAGGCAGCGCTTTTTGCCAGCCAGGCCTCCACAGGCCATTAGAGATCCTTTGAACTTAATTATTTGCTTCTGGATTAGGAAGAACTAAAATCCAATAGCTCAGAAACGTTTTCATAAAGTGTGTGTGTGCGTCTGTTGGGCCTCCTGGGTGAAGGAGATGCTCCGGCTTAAAACACGGTGCAGAGACTAGAGAGATGGGGAAAGGCAGGGGTGATGCTGAGGAGACATTTGTCTGCTCCAATTTTATGTGACCGAGAGCACGCAGAGCCCCGCTGGGACCTCATAACAGCACTGGCTGGGAAAAACACTTTCTGCTCCTTTGATCTTATAAGCACCAAAGCTGGATGTGTGTTTTAATAGTAGCCTCCTCCATGTGATACCAAAGAGTTTCAGATACATCAGAAGAAAAAACCTTGGGTTTTTTCTTGCCAGCATCAGAGGCCTCTTGCTGTAAAGCCCCGCTTTGTCTGGCTATAGGGGCTGGCTGCAGATGCTGGAACACGAGCTGTTCTCTTGGTCCTTGGTTGAGGCACCCAAACTGCTCACTAGAAGAACATTTCTGTTCAGCTGCAGCTCTGAGCCGTGCTGCTCCCAAGCTCTTCTCTGGCGCTGCTGAGATGTATCCATGGTCCTCTACGGCTAAGTCTGAGCCTTGCACTTCTCACGGTGCTAGGCTGCAGAGACATTTTATCCTGTCTGTTCTCAGAGTTTCAGGTAGCTGTCAGGGTATTCATCTGAGCCTGATGTTTCTCTGCTTCTCATGTCATGTCACCCTAGGGACTGGCTCAGCGCGCTGTTAGCAGGCACTGCGCTCGCACTCGCAGTGAAGAAGCTGGAGGGGAAGGGTGGGTGGGTGTCAGCTGTTCTTAACCCGTGGGAATCCTGTTCATATGATGCCTCATGTTAATATATTAAAAAGCAAATTAGCTTTGCTGAGAAGTGAGCTTACGTCAGTGACCTTTATCCTCTGCCTGGCTTTGAACTCAGGTTTCAGCAGAGGCCAGGTCTGGAGGTGGTGGGTGAAAGAAGGACTTCTGTATTGACGGTGGGATTCATCTGATGAGCTTTGGTGTGTGAGCTTTCTGCACAAAGGATCAACCAAATTTAACGTGTGCCCTAATTTGAACCTTCAAGCTCCCAGATATTCAGCTTCTTTGCATATACTTGAAACGCTTCTCTAGCGAGGGATGAATCGGTCAGTGTTAAGGACACAACTCGGTGACATCCCTAATTTGATCTAACTTAGCATTGCTTTGATTTTGTGCTCTGCTCTATCTCAGCGGCTGCATATTGATTTTCTAGATTTTATCCGGCGACTACTAATTCAGAGCTTTGCTGTGGATAAGCAGCCTGGCTGTCAAATGCAGCACTGGGAACCGCTGCCTGGAACCCAGCGGTGTCTAAGCGTGGCTTTTGTTCCCATCTAAGATGTAGCCTATTCCCACAGGGTCCAGGAGTGCACCTTTGAAGATCTGAGTAGCCCCACTTGCTGTGCTTTGGCTCGTGTTGCAAAGCCATTTCCAGGTGCCAAAGCTCTGGATTCCTTTTGAGTTGCTTTACAGTACACCTAAGTTTTTGGTAACATGATGACTTTTCCCGTATATGACTTGCCAAAATTAAAACATGAGACTGCATTAGCATTTTAGAAATTTTTTCTGAGTATATCATAGCTAGTCTCGTTATATTTGCTACAATTAAGGTTGTGATTATTTAAGCAGTTTTGTGGTAAATGCATTCTTCTGCAGAATAAAATTGATGGAGGGCTTTCTTGTCTTTGGGTAAACCAGGCTGTGGATACAACATGTCATATTGATTCCGTAATGCATGATGTGTTTCATAATAACTTTTTTTTTCTCCTGGTTCCCAGTGCGTACTGCAGGGATCTGCTATCATTAAGATTGACTGTCTGTCAGAAGAGATTTATTAAAGAAAAAAGTAGCCATTTTCTGGTCATAGGATTAAATTTTAATGGAGAAAAGAAAATGAAAGTGTGGGTAAGAATTTGAAAACAAACAAACAAACCCCAAAACACAAGAGTTCGGAAATGCTTACCAACAGTTAATGGTATAAATAAGTATGCAGGCTATTTTTCACGCAGTGCAAATGGACTGACACAGTGCTTGGCAGGAGGGAGGGGGACTGCACAGCCAGAATCCTCCTGCGTGTGAGTGTGGTACAGCTGGCCGGGCTCTGGGGAGAGATGGTGGGAGGCTGCAGCCGCCCTGGCCCAGCGAATCGATTCCTGACCTATATTCCATTACTTTGACATTTATAGAACTGCATATCAACTATACATAGAGGTTTTATTCAGCAGTAAGTCTCTGGAAATGTAATGGAAGAAGAAAACTGTAGTTGCGAGTTTTGTAACAGAAGTCAGAGGTTTGACAAACATCAGCTTTATTTATAAATAGTTCTCTAGGACAAAAAATGATGGTCCCTGCTTGGAAAAGTGCCTTAAATTACCAAGATGTATAGAGGTGAGCAATGCATAGCGTGGCATTTTCTGCCAGATTGCTCTCTAGATAAAGCTGCAGCAGACAATGTACCAACAGGCAGCTTCCTCGCTTCCTTGGCGCCTCTCGGATTTGCTCTCTAATCTCTTCCTGCAGGAATATTTTCTTGATGCTTTTTCTTTACAAAATAGATTAATAAGTGCACAGCGGAGCTGCCTTTTGTACAGCTGTCTTCTATTCAAAACATACTAGCTAGGGCTGGTGAGAAAACTGAAGTTAAACCACCGCAGTGTGACCATTGTGCTGACTGCTGCATTTGGGGCATTTTTATGGCATACCCCTCACTCTGCTTTTCCCCTGTCTGCTGGAAGCTTTTTTAGCCTTACAGTTTGGCATCTGTCTCAGGCGCTTGGAGAGCTGCAGGTGACTTGGGGCAGGTGTGAAGGCTGCAGGTATAAAGGCAGTTGCTCTTTGGGCTAATGCAAATTCTGGCCCTGTGCTCAGGTCTCTGAATAAACTGTGTACAATGGATGGAAGCACTGAGAAGAATTCAGCGTGTCAGGAAGGCAAGGATGCAAACAGTGAAGGCAGCTAGTATGCAAATGGCCGGAAAGGAGTGAAAGTGAGGTGCCATAGCGGTCCACAGGAGTGCTGACAGATCAGGAGGAGACTGAAGCAGGCGTGAGAAAGCAAAGGTCAGCTGAAGAACAAACATACCAACTGACAGTGAGAGATTGCTTAGAAACACAACGAAAAAGCGCAGTCGAGCAGCACCGAGCCCTGATGCAATGAAAATCTGGGAAGGGCCTCACTGCATGAATGAGGTTGGAAGTTGTGAAGTCTTTGTGTAAGTGGCTTAAGCAGTGGTGTGAAACAATCCCGTGTTAGATTGAGCAGATACGTGAAATTATTTCTGTTGCTTGTGCTCTGCAGAGCTGAGCTTTTCCCTGCCAGATGCGTCTTTCCCAGCTGAAAGGCAATCTGTTTCTCCGTGACACTGCACTCTGTGTTTTGTGCTGGGAGTAAAGGCTCTGGCTTTTTGCAGGGGGTCATGTAAATACTGAACCCAGATGAAATGCAGCCATCCATCTGCTCAGCTCCTCGTTTGCACGAGAACCCTGACACCAATGGGAATTCAGATACATTCCAAATGCGAATCTGCTAAGTCCATAGCTGAACATGGGGACCCAGCTGCTGCGTTGAATGACCTCTGTGATTCTGTGATAACTCCTCAAAAATTTGGGATTGAAACTAATTTCTTACACCATCCATTAACTCCTTTAAAAACGGCCCAGTAGCAATCTGGCATTTATTGGCATGTGCTTGGAAGTGGGTAGAGGGAAACAGAGAAAACTGGAGAACAATGTGCTAGTAGTTAATATAAAAATAAGAATAAATATCCTTGGAGGGGAAAAATGAAAAAACTTATTTTTCCTTTAAGGAAGGAGGGGTGCTGTATGCTCACTTTCTAAATGTAGGTCCCTCTTTATCCCGCTGATTTTTACTTTTCAAGAGTATCTTTGGGCTGAAAAGCGACTCTTTGCTTCGGGTCCATGCTGCTTCCCCCTGAAGGTTCTAAAAAACCTTTATAGTTTCCTTCAGCACACGATACTTAATGGAAACTGATTATTTGGGAATATACAGCAAGTATACGTCTTTTAAAAACAGTTTTCAAAATGATATATTGAATATTTTTACACCTGGTATTGAAATTCTATGTAGACCGAGCTGCTTCAAAGCTGGAAGCACATCTTGCTGAACAGGCTGCTGGTTTTGCTCACACATTTCTAAATCCAATAGCTTCAGCAGAGCATTTGGTTCTTTGGTGATTAGCTCCATTTATGTAAAGCTTCTGTAGAAATTCTCTGAAGCAGTTTGCTTCTGTGCAGGTCTACAGTGCATCAGTTCTTTATATGTCAGCGTTTAAATGGCTGGAAATTCTTGATTGCTCTTGAAGGAAGGAGTTCTCTGCTTTGCTTTGCTGTAATGCTCCCTGTTTGCGTAGCTGTCAGTTCTGCTAGAAATATTTACCAACTGCATCACATCTGCTTTGGCCACTATGGATCAACAGATGATGATGATGGGTCTATTTACAAACAGCTAAATTGTTGTTTGTTGTGAAGGCTTACTGGATTTTCGCCTATGCTGGTACTTTCTTTCTGTAATTGTAATAATATCCTCTGGCTCTTCCTTTTTAACAGTCAGGGCATGAAAGGCTTACAAAAAGAGATACGAGCAGCCTATAGTACTGCTGGTACATCTTGCTGTCCATGAGCTAGCTTGTGTTTGTGTTATGACAGCACCAGGTCACTGCAGGGTGCTGTATGAACCCAAGTTGCCCTGTCCCAAAGGAAGTAGTGGTGAAAGGCTTTCTCCTCCTAAATAACTGCTGCCCGGTCAAGGTCACAGGAAACAAATAAAAGCATCTAATTAAAACATTAACATTTGTAGGATATTATGCCTAAAACTGTTCATCTACTAAAGCTGCACAAGGCCAAGTAGTGCCTGCAGTCAGTGGATTTAATGCTTTGGTATGTTCCCGTTGTGATGTCTGTTCCAGGGTGGATGTTCTGTCTTTTTATCTCAATACATACAGGAGGTGCTTGGTTTTGATCAGGCATAGGAGTGCACATCAGGCTGACCCACTTAAAATTGACACAAATTCCAACTCCTTGCCGTTGTAAACTGGACTATTGCTTTGAAAATTGCATTTACCCTAGCTAAGAAATTAGCTCCTTGTCTTGTCATTTTGTGGCTTGATAGCTTAGACAAGGGGAGATGATCAGGAAAAACTACCTACCATAAACAGTTCTGTAGCTGAACTTAACTCTTTGTTGCTGAGCAGGCAACTGAAATTGCTCATTAAATTGCTTGTTGTTCACATTAATGTGATAAACTTTTAGTAACAATGATTCTGGTTGCTCGCTATGAGTTACACTGAAGCTCTTTCCATTAACTTCAGCTGCCTCTGGATCAGCCACAAAGTGCCTTTTTATAGGTATTCCAGAATTACAATTTGACGTTCGGGCTGTTTGATTATCCACCTAAATTGCATGCTATTTTTTCCAGTTTTATAATCAGATTACTGTAATATTAACAAATAAAAGTGAGAGCTGAACAACAATAAAGCTTCAATAGGAAATGAGCAGAGAGGGAAGAGAACATCAGCAGGCAAGAGATTTAAAAATATAAAAATGCTAAACTGATTTGTTTCCTCCTCCCAGCTGGAGCGCTGCGTTAATGCACATTCACAGATCACAAGTCTCCTGGTGCAGCTTCCACTTTGAACAGGGGAAGAAAGTAAACTCATAACCTGGAGAAAGTTAGACTTGCCTGGGTGTTTATGTCAAACTTTGTGCTCAGAGGGGGAAGAATTTTTATTCTTTCTTTCCATAATGTATTGGTATTTTTTCCTTGAGCGTGTGCTGGATTTGGACAGAAATATTCTCTTGATTCACTTGAAACAAGAGCTCTGTGCCTGGCTGAAATGCTACTGCTGTGTAAACACACCTATTGGAGGGGAAGACTGCATGTGCTGAGCTTCCACCTCTGTTTTTGTTCATGCTCACGTGAACACCCATGGTAGTGAATAAAACTATTTTATGAAAATAAGCAGATGAAATGGAGTTCAACATTTGGCAGCAGTTATTCACCGCTGCTTTCTTCTGTGTAGTTCATCTGGGTTGACCAGACTGATGCAGGCAGACTTCCTCTGTTGTAGGCATTGGACAGACAGCAAAATGATCGTCTTTGCCCTGAGAAGCTTGCAATCTAGTGTGAATGCGCACACAAGCTCTTGCCAATGTATGGATGGCACTTTACTCATAAATCAACAATCTCAGAGCAAAGATGCTGAGATAGTATATTTGGGGGGATTTTTATAGCCTCCCGAGGAATAGGCTCTTTCCACCATGGGAATGAATGATGGTGTTGGCAAATTTCTCCCGTTTTTCATGACTAAACACTTTCTATTTTCAGCAAGTCCTGAATTAATTGTGAGATTATTTACAGTCTTTAATATAAACAGTCAGTAAGCAAGTACCCCCGAAGGGGACCGGTCTCTGGGTGTGTGTGTGTGTGCAGGTGTAAGATACAACCTGCTCTCCAGTGACCGCCACAGTGATTTTTGAATTGCAGGCTGTTTACGCTGCATTTCTTTTTTGTAACACAGGGCCCTGCGAGCAAATACCCAGTCTGCTTTGCACACAGTGAGTCCCGCAGCTGGACTTTGATTTAAGCCCCTGGCTCAGTCCCTCCTTTCAAGGTGTTGAAAGGCCTGGGCTTAGCAGATGTAGCTCATTAGGTGAAGGTGTAAGGAAAGGGGAGCAGCAGAGAGCTCTGCTGGCACTGGGGCATGGCAGCGTTGGCTGAACAGGACCGGGTGTGAATGAACTCTTCTTGGAGTGAAGAACTCTGCAAACTTCCTGGCCTTCTGTACCATGTGAAAAGTGTCTTTGTTTGCCTCGTGTGCTGTAAACCCTAGGCGATTCCTGCAGAACTTTCCAGCATTACTGATTCTCACTTACCCTATTCTCTGCTATTGCAAAGGTCTGAGCAAAAGCGTCACCTTTCTTGCTGCGGCACATGATGGTCTTTGTAGTGTACATAGCACTGGGGGGATATGTTGTGCACTGTTCTACCAGGTGTGTGGGGGTAGCTGTTTTGCACACCCCTGTGTATTGAATTTTTGTTACTCTGTTGGTCTGCAGAGAACAGGGGCTGGCATTTGAGAAGATGGAGGTAAGTAACGTCAGGAGGGCTCTGAGCAAGAAATACAAAATGCACTTTGATGTCAGATATTATCAAGGAGATCAGCAGCGAATTTCAGATTTGAGTTGTCCCCAAGTGGAGTTGCTGAAGTTGTTCCATCTTTTTCAGGTTAACGTGTATTGTTGAATGTTGATCATGTTTAAAAAAACAAACAAACATGAAATGTGGCTTATGCAAAGACTTCCTTCAAAGCTTTCTTGTAGCATAAACCTGTGCTGTTTTTTTTTTTTTTTTTAATCATTTATTGTCACTCTATTTAAAACTGCTTTAATTCTCCTGCTAAACAAAACTTGAGTATGACAGAGGCAAGAACCTGAGTATAACAGAGGGACTGATGGCAAGAGAGAAACCATTGGGTCTGCGAAGACCTGCCACACGGATCAGCATGGTTGCAGGAAGGGAGATTTCCATTAACTTAATGAGTATTTCAGTAGTCAGTGTTCGTTATGGATTATTCTCCCACAGTCCTTTGCATTAGTTATTAAAATCTCTCTCCACAGACAGTCTGTTTTATGCTGTTCAGTGCCTACCTAGCAGAGGCTAGTTTCCATAAGCAGAAGGTAACAGACCACTTAGAGCGGATCTTTCACTATAATCTCTTAAATGAGATAATTTAACAGAATATCGATCCCACATTGTTAACTTATTGCAACATATTGAATATGAAGCGCTACAGGGCTGTAATTTAGTTGGGGAATTCTTCAAACGGGCTGTCATTTCTTTTCTTGCTCACAAAATGAGCTCAGTAGAAATATTTCTAACCTGGGTTGGCTGCTGATAGATCATCAGTCCTGGTTTTATTTTAAATTTATAGATGATTAAACTTAAGACTTCTAAAATTCTCAACTTTACAATAGCAATTGCAGTTATCTCCTTTATTGCTAAGGTCTTCTGATATTCAAATTTGAAGACCTTTCCTTGAGAAGCATCTTTCCTGTGGTGTCGTGATGCTGGCCTACTGGTGGTACCTACATACTAAAATCACTACAGAGTTAATTTATTTAAAATGAAATTCTAAAGACTTCATCTTATTAGTCTTGTTGTATAAAGTAATGCAATTTTATAGAATAAGAGATAATCTACTACCACAGCTGCAGATTTCTGGAATGTGGATGCTTTTTCTTTTAAGTTTGATTCAGTACATGAGAAGATTTTCCCAATTCCTCTCCCCTCATCCACAGAAGTCTGATTTCTATTTTTGTCATCAGAGCATTATCTCAATTGGTAGAACTATCAAGAAATTAAGGAATGTTTTCATTATTAGTATATAAAACAGAAGAATTTATAAAGTAATATGTCAGTAAGCTTGACTGTTCTGCAAAATAAATGGGAATTTATGCCTGTTTTTCTTCTTAATGTATAAAATAACTTGATTTAAATTAAAAAAAATACCATTTTGTCCTGAGAAATTATGTCTTTTCTTCCCCTAGAGGACAGATGTTATAGTATTGTGATCACAAATGGATCATTACCCTAAATAGTTGAGAGAGGAGAAGATACTCCATGCTTTTCTAAATAGCTGATTTGAATAAATAAGCATTTGTTCTCTCTGAAAGACTCAGCAGTTTTTTTCCTATTTATTAAAAAGATAAAATAAAAATCAACACGCACTCATAAAAAGTTCTTTAGTCTTCCATCCATTCCTCTAGGAGAAGTGGTAAGGATGAAGTCTGAAAGTCCTAATGCTGTTCTAAGATTTAAACCAACAAATTATACATACGCTTCTTAATGAGATTTTAACACCTTGTAGAAATGCAAAGATGTAGGCTTCACGTCAGAAATCTACTGAATGGGAAATGTGACTGGAGATGGCAAAAATGCCATCTCAAATATGAATGAATCCATCTCCATGCTGGAATTGCTCCTAGTTTTAAAAACCTAGTGATGCTCTGAAACTTCAGAGGGCTGTGTATCAACCCAATACAATTGTGTGTTGTTGCTGCTAGAAAATAATTGTGGAAGAGGAAATGATAAGCAATAATGACTGTATTGAGGAGAAGAGTGCAGCAGTCCTAGGCAGGAAGCAGCAAACCCTGTGGAAATCTCTAATAACTCTTGGCCTTCCTTAATGAAATCCAGACATGTCAATAGCAGATAAATGCTCCACAGAGCTCAGGGGATGATGCCAGGGAGATGGCTCTTTAAACCCAGCATGCCACATCTACTGAGCATTTATGACATTATTGGTAAATGCTGGAGGAAGTGTATAATGTATGCTAATGTAATTTCACTTTTTTTTACAGATTGCTTTCTTTAAAGGAAAGCAAAGTTGCCATCTTTCTGATCTCCATGCTGTCATGCAGTGTAAAAGAAGCTGGCTGGCTGGCTGTTAACTAGGGAAGGGCCAGAGGCTAAGGGGTTTCCTTGGTGGCATTTCACTGCATTTCTAAGCCGAAAGCCATTGCCACCCTAGTAAAATGTCATCCATCCGCCAGCACCACCCAAGAAATATTAGGAGAAATGAAAGTGCCCTGAATAATAATCAGTGCATCCTTATTTTGTCTTGTATGAATAAATGCCAACTTTGAGGCTTGCTACGAGGACCACATTACTATTTTCCAGTCAATTAGGTGCTTTAGCTGAAAATTCTTTGGTGGTCACAACAGCTCTGCTAGCTTGTGGGCAGACAAAGGTAGGAACAGGTCCGCGAATTCTACTTATTAAAAGCACTTTGTAATGGGATTTGAGTTCGAATGTAAAGGCTGCTGGAGGTTAGCGGTGACCTTTGTAATGGTTAGAATGCTGCTTTGATTTAATTGTTAATCTCATACCCACGGAAGAAAAGCCAATCTCCTCTTCATTTGTGCCATGATTGTATTCGCAGGCTGTTTCTCATTGGGCCTATTCACGACGGGCTGGATTGTCCCTGGAGCCAGCCCCTGGAAGCCCCGGCGTTACAAAGCGAATGAATGAGCTAAAACAGTCTAATCTTTCTAATAACTTTTCTGTATCAGGGACAGGAGAATCTGTAAAGACATCGATCCAGCAGAATGGTACATTATTAACTTGCGGTGATGGCCTTTGTGACTGACAAGATGGTTGTAATAAGCAAATACTTATCAGCAATCAGCAGGATGAAGGAAAGAGACATCAGGACCAATAGCCATGGCCCAGCCAGGAAATGGGATTTCGGGCCCAATTCCCATTGGGTCCATTATGTGGAGATGTCACATATTATGTACCGTGAGCTTGGTAGCTTAGGCAGGGTAGTTACTTTCTATTCCAGAATAGCTCTGTACAATGATAAATGTAGATGGATGTTATTATCTACAACTGCTTTACCTTGGTAACGGCTCCTACACTACTTATAGGGTTTCTTTTTCTAGCTGATGTGGCCTTTTCTAATTCCTGGCTCTGTTCTTGATTTATGTCCTGTAATTTTTTCCTGAGAACACAAAAGCAGTGTTACCCCTTGAATCTGAGAACTGATTGCCTCCAGCTTCATGTTTCCTTGGGGTGTTCTCTACCTTCCTTCATTGCAAAATGAGGAAAGAAAACACAACAAAAATCTATTTGGAACAGCATGAGAAACATTGTCCACGTGACTCTTGTAAAGAGGGCAATGTTTCAGTCTGAAATGTACTGCGGACTATAAAAATTATGAACAGGTGAACTGTGCCTGTAGCACTGCGTGCTTCCTGGGTGTACAATAGTAAATGCTGACCTCCTTACTCTATAAAGATTGCTGCTCTATCACATCCTGCAGGGAGCGATGTGCCCATGGCCCTGTCCCTCCGATGGCGGCTGTGTGGCTCCTGCTGTCCTGCCTGGGAGCCCTCAGTGCTCGGAGCCCAAGCCACCTCCCACATGAACTGTGTGCACCTCAGAAATGGATGTCAGGCTTTGGGAGAACTGGTAATAAGAGGGAAATAAAACCAAGCTGGTGATCAGTCATCCATTTATTAAACTTGGATCGTGCTGGTAGCTGAAGATGAGATCCACAGCTGGCATAACTTAAGAGCCCTGCTGTCTTTGGAGACTATTTGCTCCGACTGTGGAACTTGTCAGGGAGATTTAACTATTTCCTTAGCTGGCAGTTGTGAATCAGGAGCCTGGTTCTGTTGCTGGTTGGTCTCATGGCACCTCTTGTTAATACAGCATGCTTTGGTCTGAGGACAGGAGGTTTCTCTTTTCTAAGGGGCAGTCAGAGAGCTTCATAGGACCGTGAGCTGAGCTGAGAACTTCTGCGGGGATAAACATGGAGCACGATGCTGCAGCCTTTCTGCTAGGGATTTATGTAACGGATGATAAGTTTAACGTCATGAAAGTGTCCAGCTCTATAGCAGTAAAATGAAGAAAATGAAGATTTGTCAAGAGCTTGCTAAATTAACAAATATTGACAATTTCCTTTCACCGCTGTCATTAATTTTCCTTCTCCTGGTTGTAAGTGTATAGGTAATTATATTTTTCTACATCTGAGGGTGGAATAATTAGGTGGCTGAAGGCATCTTTCAGGGCTTGGAGTGACAGGGCCTGGCTCCGGGGCCAGGAGAGCCAACTGCTGGCATGGAAGTGATTTCTGTCTGCTTGGCAAAGCCCCTGCTGCAGGCTTGTGTTTGCAGGCAGCTGTACACCGATCTCACCCCTTGTCCTGCATACACCACTGCCCTTTTCTCACCTGTGGCCCATGTCAGGAGTCTCCCAAACAGTTATGAGTTATGCTTAGAAGAGAAAATTGCCCCGGTGCATGTGTTTAGCAGGAAGATTACAACACACAATTAGTCTTGTTATTTTAG
This sequence comes from Numida meleagris, assembly GCF_002078875.1. Classification (NCBI taxonomy): domain Eukaryota; kingdom Metazoa; phylum Chordata; class Aves; order Galliformes; family Numididae; genus Numida; species Numida meleagris. The sequence goes on from NC_034419.1 coordinate 16,889,025, forward strand.
TGTAATAATGTACCAAGGGAAATAATCTCTCAAGCTAAATGAAAAATACTGAGCAAGGAGCAAGTGTGGGTGTACCATAACTCTGACATTTTCCCCGGTCTCTGGCATTTTGTCCATTTCTATATATCATCACCATGACTACAGCAGTAACGTCTAAGAGAATTCCAATGTAAATCTGACAGCACCTCCTTAGTGGTACTTAAAATCATGTAATTAAGTAAGAAAAGACTGCTGATTGAGGAGGTTAGAGCTGCTTGCAGAAGATTACAGCACATTTCATGATTAACAATCAGAACATTCTTTTCTAACCCTCTACCTAATGTAGGAGACTTGGGTTTCAGCTGAGAATAAAACTCTGCTCTTAAAACCATGCTGAGGAGGGAGAGCAGCAGTTTCCCACCATTTTCCCTGCTTTCCTCATGTTTACTCCATTGTCAGTCTTAGTTCTAATTTTACTTTCGCAGTTAACTGACTTAGCAGAAATACTGAGAAGGCAAAAAGGTCAACTCTGTTGATCATAGCACCGTAATTCAACTTGGTCTCTTGACGGTTTATAATTAGAATGGAAGAATAGTACTAAAAACAACTCATTTTGGTGACAAAAACTCTGTTACCATGAGTTAATGTGCCAAAATTAATCTCTTCTCTTTACATCCCTAAAATTATAGGTTGGTGATGGGAATAAAGTTGTGTTTCCTTATTGGCATGCACATTTCTATGAACTATGTAGTTAAACTCCTTGTGAGGAAGAAAAATAGTTCACGCATGACATATCAGGGTACGATTTGGAGTTTTAAATAGAATATGTTGCTATTGTTTATGGAATATTTAATTCACAGTGATGAAAGGGATCCTGATAAGTGATTCCTGTGCTAAGCTGTACACAGTAAAATGGAATTTTCTTGTGAAATCTGCCACTTTGGGACCACTCTCAAGGAGAGGACAATGATTAAAACCTTTCTTGGCTTGTCACTGCATTTCATGTTAGAACCCGCATCAGCCTCCAGGTTTCTCTGGAGATTATTTAGCTTTTCCTCCATCCCTTGTTAGAGTACCCATATGTTATGAGTTACAGAAACAGAGTATTCCTGTTGCCTAATGCCTTTCTACACACACCAACTAGAAAAGTTTTTGGAGTTCGTATATATGATGGAGAAGCGTGCTAAGGATTGGAGAGAAGCTTAATTTGGAAGTGTTGTATGTAAGTTGCTTTAAAAAAAAAAAAGTTTTGTATTTTCTAAAACCAGTACTTCACAGATGAAGTTCTGATTGCGTAGAAGAGTAAAATTGCTGAGAAAAAGGAAGGATAACACATACAGATATGGATCTGCGACTTCTTGCCCACAGAGCACCTGTGGGAACACATACTCTTAAACTGACATTCTCCTTTGTAATGAATATTAAATTTTTCCTGCTTTGGGCACTACTGTAAATAGTTTTTGCAATATTGTAAAGGTTGTTGCTTTCATGTGGTAGTTAATAATTGTAAATAATGGTGGTCATGGAGAAAACCAGTGAGTCTTCCCCCTCTGTGAGGCTTCCCCTTCTGTGAGGCTGCACAGAACTGCATGGGTGGACAAAGTGGCCCTAGAAATCCTCCTAACTTATTGTGGAGATAAGACTGTGAGGTTCAGCTGATATTTCCAAGTTCTTTGAAAATGAGAAATGCAGTGTGTTGGAACAACATTCTTCCCCTATTGCAAAATTTGAGTGCCTTGCGGAGAGAAAAAGGAGAAGGAAAAGAAGCTGCAAAGCAGGGTACCATAGTACATGTTACACAATTTTGTGTGCATTGAGAAGTGAGAGAATCCACAGTGTATTGTTAAATAAAAGGAATAAGACGAAAATTTTATAGACAGTTCCTTACTGTGAACAAGACCATTCTTTTACCATACAATAATTGCATGATTTTCTCATATAAAGTACAAATGACCCCTTTTGCCCCCTGAAAAACAAATGATCTTAATTAAATTGATTAAAAATTAATTAATTAATGAGCTTAATTTCAGACCACTGAAGGTACATGAGCCTGTAATATCTTTCCAGTGTTCCCTTTGTAGTTTATATTATCCCAGTTGAGAAATCTTGATGAAATGCTTCCAGAATTGACAGTTTTGGGATTCTGATTCAGGTGGGGGGAAAACGTTATGACCATAATAAATAACTCATGGCAGTTTCTAAACAAGAAGTGAATTCTGACACGTTACTGTGGCACTTCTGTTCCGACTAGCCAGAATTACCCAACTCAAACTGCTCTGCCAGGCGGTTTGGAGAGCCGTTCTATGGTTCTTTAAGGATAATTTTGCACGCACATGACTCCCGCTAGCCCTGTAGCACAGCCCTCTGCTTTGTGCATCTCACACAAGAATGGCTGATTTGAAGAGCTTTTGTTTTCAGGTGGGAAGTCAGCCTGGCTGTCCTTCAGCTCCTAGGTCAGCTGGTGAGAAAAGCAATTTCTGACCTAGAGCTGTGTCTTTTGGAAGTAGAGTCCAGGGACTAGGGAAGCAGGAAAAGTGATTTCAAGCTGTTTTTAGGCTTCCAGAGCTACGCTCCTGAGTAGAAGTTAGAATAACCTTGCACACACTATGGCTACGGGTCCTCGGCCTCCAGCGTGCTTCATACATGAGGGGACAGTTGTGGTTGTCTCACAGCGGCTGTGGCCTGCCGTGGGATGCTCTGTATGGTTAAGTGAATCCTGAGGGCAAATCAAGCACCGTTAGGGCCAATGCAAGGAAATTTTGCTGGAATTCAGATCCCCAGATCAAGTTCCTCACTCAGCTGGGCCTCGGCTGATAGGAAACCTTCAAGCTTCATATTTCAGTTGCATTTGGAATTCCTTCTCAGTCATTTTCTTGCTCAGTATTGCTACAGATAGTTAGCTCTGAAATATGGATGAAAGGACTCTTCTGGAATAAATGTGTAATTATATTTGATGTATCCATTTGACTCACGTTTTCATGTAGAACACTTCAGGGAGTATTCTTTTTTTTGTGATTATTTCCAGACAGTGCCCAGTGTGCTCAAGGTGTGCTTTGAGGGGTGTGCTTGTGTAAGAGATGTGTGCAAATACATGTTCTGGAAAGAGTGGATAGACTCGAAAATTGTGAGAACAAAATGAAAGCTTCTGAGTATGTGCAAAAGCCCAGATGTGTCCAGAGCTGGTCAGAACTGCACAGCAGGAGCTGCATGAGGTGCTCAGGTGTTTCTTAGAGCTGGGAGTTTCTGGGATTTATTTAGGTTGTGATGAAATATATAGCATTTGCAGTTCGAGATTTTGTTGAACCTTGAAGTAGAACAGTTCTGTAGCTCACTGCTCATCCAGAAATGGCTGAAGTGGCTTTCCAGGTGCAAATACTGGTCATCTTTGTGCACACTGACTGTCTTTCCTGTTTCAATGAAAGTTTGATGGCTGACCTGATTGTACAGCTTCTAAGTAAACATAATGTGGGAAGTCTCCTTTACGTATGCTTGCTAGAGAGAAAGAAAACCGGGTCTTTGTGTGTGGCTGCAGGGAATGGAGCCATGTTTGGTTGTGCAGGGAAACACAGGGATATGGTACTTGTTTGGTTGCACAGCTGTGCTGCCTGGGACACACAGCAGTTCTATTTCTTCACTATTTTCCCCTTAGATATTCACCACTTAATGTGAATGTGTTTTAAAGAGAATTTTCCTTGACTTTGCTCTTCTCCAAAATGGTTAATAATATCTTCACCTCCACCTGTCATGGACTAGATTTAGGTTATAACTCTTATACTTAAAAGATTTTTTTATGTTGCTATCCAATAGTGCAAGCAAAACACTGTAGCATCTCCTCTTTCTGTGACCCCCTCATGGAGCTGCAGTGATCACTCTGCAAGTGGAACTCTTCCTCCTCACATGCCCTTGGTCATGCCTGGCTTTTCCTTACCTCACCAGCAGATTACTTATCTGCCAGGATATCCTGTAGGTGGTATCTATTATTTGGTTGTGCTGTGATTTGATTCGGTATTACTCTGCATACACAACTCTCCTTGCTATCTACTCCCTATTTTAATGATCAGTGATTCAGCACATCTCCTGTCATTTCAAGGTGCTACCCTTGTTCTGCCAGTTGCAGGACTTCTGCTCAAAGCTCCGTCTTTTTATATGTGGGTTTTTGGTGGTTTTTTCCCCGCGGATCATTAAACTCTCCTCATCATTAGTCTGTACAGGTGTAAATTTTGCATATGGGGAGGAGAACGTTTCCCTGACAAATTTAAGGTCATTTTTACAATCAGTTCCAGCTGTAGAAGTAGCTAAAGCACTGCTTTCCTTCTAAATCATCCCTATATTCCAGACACTGTAATAAGTGACATCCTTTATCTGACTGAAAAGCTGGTACGTTATGCTTAAGCTGGCACATGGCAGGTAAAGAAAGAAACGTGTTTTGCACAAAATATTTCTGCTTCAGCTGAGGTTGTGTTATCATCTCCATACGGGCTCTCTGAACTTGTGTTACAAACATGTAAATGGGTTGTTCGTGCATTAAACCTGCACTGAGGGATGAATCAATTAACTCGATGAAGATATTTTGAACCCATTCACCTGGCTGCTTCTTGAGGGCCAACTACTAGAGACTCGAGGACATGATCCGGAGAGACTTGGAAGACCTCAGCAGCAGCAAGCAGGAAGGTGTGGTTTCCTTACGAATGATCTTTGGTTGGAGTCATCTTGGCTCCCCTCACGCTGCTCTTTAGCCATGTGTTAGCAAGAGAAGCACAGCCATGCTGCCATCGGGCTGTTTCCAAGCACCGCCATCGAGTCAGGACTGGGGGCTGGTTTCCTTTGAGTGTCTTGAAGGCTACAGCTCATGAATCTGTTGAGGAAAAATGATTTTTAAAGTCTTGGCAGCCTGGTATCACCTTTTCTGATATCTTTTCAGTGATAATCTAAAAGAAAACCGGTGGAGACTCCAGCGCTCTAATAGTCTCTTGTCACTAGCAAAGCAGTTTGTTTGTTCACAGTGATTTTTTTTTTTTGCGTTTTCTTTATGAAATGCTTCCCCAATAGCATTGCTCGGGAAAAACAAATACATTTGCAAACGTTCTACAATGGGAATGCTAATCCTGTAAGTGCCATGCATCTGTTTCTCCAAGAGCATGTCTGGTTGTCGGTTTGGTACAACTTCATAGCAATATCTGAATTCCTAAATTGCTCATACAGCCTTTGCTATGCTACAAGTGTAAAGATGAGGGATGAGTTAATCAGTGAGCTGCTAATTTACGTTTAATCAATAACATCCTTAATAAGTGCATGTTATCAAAGGAAAAACCATAAATTGCTACGCTACATCCCATTACTATGTACAGCAATCAACATTCAGACTCTTAATAACATAGATTGAAATTTTATTATCATGTCTTGAAATAGGCTTGTATTCACCTCTGACTTGAGTTATTTCTGTTGCCTTCAATTGATATGATAATGGGGACTCTTTCAAGGCCTTTGCATCAGGCTTTTATTCCAGACTGGAAGGTGAATTTAATTGACACTTCCCTGATACTCAGACTTGCCTCATCCATGCAGCTTACATATGAATTTCCAATTCAATTTCAACCTCTGATGGGAACAGCCACAAATCCAAATACCTCGTTGAAGCTGCACAAAATGAATTATGTGGATAACAATATCTCATCAAGCTCAGAATTCGGCTGTGTTTTGTCCAGAGTAGTAAAATTGTGTAAATGAATTGCAAAGCCTGTGCAATATTAATGACTTGTATCTCATCCTTTAAAAGCAGGATGACAGGGGGACAGAGGAGGGAATTGCCTTCACCTTGGTGGAACTTTTATTTGAGCCTACGAACAAATTCTTAAAAAATCTATCCTTCAAAGGATTAACTAACTTCAGGTATTTTCCATCAAAGATTTTTTGTAAAATATGAGAGAGCAATAGGGTTTGAAAGCAGAGAAGCAGTCTGTGCACCTTGGGATCCATCTCGTTCCTTGTTGTAACACATTTTTGATTGAGTTTTCAGTGCAGCCAGCTGAGGCTCGCGTGTGGCAGCAGACGGGACTCCTTGAGCCCAGCTCGCTGCTCACCCGTGGCTGTGAAAGCTGCCAAAACACCGAGCACTTGGGTGAAGAGCAGTGATTGCACGGTGGGCGCTGGCCCTTCTGGCCTCCTGCTCGCAGGGTTTCTGTTCCGTGAGGGCTCACTGCAAAACGTGTCATTGCTCTTGGCCTGCAGCAGCCTGTGGGTCAGTTGTTGGGGTCTCCTGCAGGCTCTCCCTCCCACAGCTGTCTTGGCCTCATTTGTTCCCACTGACTCCAAAATTCCTCTTTCCCTCCAGCAGCTATGAAGGACAAGCCTCATAAACAAGCTAACTACAACTACGAAAAAAAAAAACTGGAAAAAAACTGCTATTTGAAAGGATATTTTTCCTTTTGGTGTTCTCTTTTTTTTTTTTTCTTTACGTGCAGTTTCAGATTATTGTAAAGAACTAACATGGAATACCTGTCTGATGGCTGGAATAGCTACGGACTCTAAGCACCAGCTTCCATTTGCTTATTCCCGTGCTAAAATCAGGGGAAGTGTTAGCACTGGTTTCCATGGGAGCAGGGCTGAGTCCGGACTGTGCACTTTTAGAAATGGGAGCATGAAGCCTTCCTTGGGGCACGCCAGACTACCTTGCTGCAGTCAGCCTGCCTGTCCAGCAGCTCCATGTCGGTCTTGTGCTGCAAGCAGCAGGCCCTGAAAAATAAGAATAATGTTTATTTTAGCTAAGTGTTTCAAACCCATGTGTCACTGGAAATAGTTTTTTCCCCTGTTACTTCTGGTCTGTGCTAAATTCAATAAGGTTTATGGGAGCCAGTCTGACTGGGCTGTGATTGTGTCAGACAAATTTCAGTTGCTTCCATACGTATCTTTTCCAGATAGTTCTCTGGATTAATTTTTAGGAGGTTTGCAGAGTGCAACGTGATGCATTTTTCATACATTATCTGCTTTGTAAAAATACTTCATCACCACATTCCCAGCCTGTGTTTGTAAGGAGGATGTACGACGAGGGCTGAGAGGGAGCAGCAACATAGAGTTTGAATTTGTGATGCAAACTCTGGCCTTCCAGTGAGAAGAAGAGATATGTCACCTGGAAACATTCAGCACCAAGTATTTTCAACCCTTGCATTATAAGCTTGTGTTGATGGCTGAGTGCTTTGCAGCTGTGTGTAAATGAAGATGTATTCGACCCAGGTTTGTTCCTGCCAGCCCACTTACCGCACAACCTTAGGGCACAGATGAAATTATTCAAATGCTATATAGTGAGTGTCATTCTAACTCAGGATTTTGCAAGGGAAATCCTGCTACCAGCTGCTGTCAGCCCAGAAATCAGTTATTTCCCTTTGCAGTATGAGCAAAATCAGGCTTCTGACCTATTTTTAAAAAGCTAAGGCTTCCAATTTCCTAATTTTTATTTGTGCTAACCATCAAAATTCAAGCTCTTTGCACTTTCTCCCTAAAGAAGTCATTAGTTTCATAACTTGTATTTCTGATTTGTTTTCTTATCGTAACAGGTCTGTTGAACATCTGTTTGGCATTTCGTTTTTAATATTTCCATAAAATGCAAGTGTTGGTAAATTGCATGGCGCTGTGTCGATGACTTGCATTTAGCATAGGCGGGATGCTGGGCGGTGGAATGCTCATCAGGAAGTGAACTGGACTATGTGGTTTTGTATCCCAAAGCTTCAGACACGAACTTCAGCACGCGCAGTGCTGATCTCACTGGAACGCTCTGAGTGCTCTGCATGGGAGTGTGAGCAGTGCACACGTGGGGCCCTCTGGGGTGGAAGCAGGAGCTGCTGGAGTTACTGCAGCAAGCAGTGGGCAGTGTCTGAGCTCCAGACACCTGTGGTAGTGCCAAAGGATGCTCCAGTGCCTTTCACTCCAGGCATTGGTTTGAGCTGTGAACAGGAATCCACCTTTGCAGTTGAGAGTAACTGGACAGCAGAGTGCTGAGATAACTTCAGGTCCCACTTTCAGACACAAAACTCCTCTCTTTGGGGTTCAGTCTCTGGCAAGTCTGGGGCTGCCTGTAGGACTGGCCATTTAACTGGCATACAGGATGCTTAATTAAGCTGCTTTGGGTTTACGTCTGAATGAAAGCTGTAGTGCTTTCCTGCGTCTTCCCCACTGTCAGCAACGACAGCTGATTCTGGTGCCAAACAGCCAGTGCTGAGCTGCTCTGCTGCTAAATAGGCTGAGTCCATCAGTTACATACACAAGCTGTGGTGAGGCTGTAAAGTACGTCATTTAATGCTTGGCTTACTTTTATCTTATAATGCTAATGCCCAATATGAAGGAGCACTTACATTATTGTCTAAACAAAGGAGGGGGACATAAATCCAGGAGATGAAAAGGGCACAGTATAGCAAGTGAGATGCAGCACTGACTTTATCCACGAGGCTGATGTCTGTATACATTCTGCTTTGCTCCTACCATCAGTCACTAAGCAGGACACCAGCATATACCTGCACTGGGGTTCTTAGGCAAACGTGAGCTGCAAAGTACTGCAAAGCTGTATTGAATTCAGACCTGATCCAGGGCTCCCTAAAGCCATTGAAAACGCTGCCTTTGACTTCGGATTTGGATGAGACCCCGAAATCTGGAAGTGCCAAGTTCTTTTGTGTGGTTATCCAAAGAAGTAAAGCTGGAAAGAAAGAATACTGCTAGTGTTATAGATGGAAGGTACTGCTTAAACAGAGAAAGGATCTTCTTTCTCTTTGCCTTTTTTGCTCTGATTTCTGATGGTCACTATAGCAACAGGAACTGAAGAGATGAAGAAGTGGAAAACATGCACTTCACCATGACAAGTTCAATTTACAGCCAGCTCAGCAGTGTAACAAATCTATGTCATACTTAATGAGAATCTATGCAGCAGGTATGGATCAGGGTAAGATTGCGATGTGCTACAAGGTAAGGCAACCAAACTTGGGCTGCGTTCTCCAGTCTTCCTCCTTAAAGACACCAGGATGAACTGAAACATTAGAATCAGGATTGGACTTTTATCAAAGCTGTCCCAATCTATCATAGATAAGCATCAGTTTTGGATGTTATCTTTTCTGACTCTCCTGATTGTGACGCTTTGGGGTCTCTGGGTACAGCAGCAGTCAGGGCATGGGGCTGCAGCAGGACCACAGCACAGCCTTGGCATGAGCCTGAATGGAGCAGGAGCCATGGGGAGTGATCAGCAGCCTGCATCCCAGGGGGATCATGGGCGTTTCAAAAAGCAATTCATTTGTGCAAGCAATTACACTGCAAAAACATATCTGACAGACAGCACGTGCTTTGAAGTGAATGCAGTTACAGTGTGCACCCACAACAGCAGGGGCAGTTGCAAACTGGCAGTGCTGGGAATGGGAAAGCACTGTCCTAACAGCAGCACAAAAAGTCTGGTGACACTTGAAAAATCTGCCTTAATGTTTTTGCATTTGTCAGACTTTTGCTTATTGTGAATATTCCACTGGAAAGCCTTTATTTGCAATGCCTGTGTCTCAGCTTCAGCAGAGGAGTTCTTATCTTCGTACTCGGTCACAGATTGATTCTCAGTTCTCGAGATCTAGGTGCTTTCCCACATTAGGACTGCGTTGGGTGAATGGCAGAAGGGCTTTTGTGCTCTTTACAGCTCCTGATGTAGTCCAGCAGCTTCAGGGAGATGTGACTTCAGAGCTGCACACTCGTCCCTTCGTTGTCCCACAGGGACAAGGATTCTATGGGAGTCCTCAGCATCTCCCACTGCGAGCTTGCAGCTCTACTTCCACGCGACATCTTGCTCTCAGTTAGATGAATATGTCTGGATGCAGGTAGTATGGAGGCTGGACACCACCCCTCTAGGCAATTTTATAAAAATGCTTACTGAAAAAAAGCCAAAGATAGATAGTGCTCATTTTGAGTGAGAGCTGCTAGGATTTGGGCTTTATGTGTAACCACAGCGTGATTCAGTGTAATTTTTGTTTAATGCTCTATTTCAGAAGGGGTCTCTGAGATGTATATTCAGTTCTGGCATCCAGAATAGATTGCAGCAGAGTACGTTGGGTGCTACAGAAAGGGCCCACAGGCCAGTGAAAGGAAAGCCGGTGTACCTGCTAAATAACCAGATCTTGTGAGCTTTTAAAAACACTGTGGAGCAATATGCTTGTTGGGCTGTGAAAGCTATTTGCGTTGGAGCTGGTATTAAGATATTGAGTTTAAATGTACATAAGCCATTCTAATATATACATTTTATTCTGAGCAAGGAAAAGCAATGCAGTCGGAATGATTTTTATTTCCATTCTGCTAACTGCCGAGGATACGGCATTCACAATGACAGGATATTTATTGCTCTGTTATGATGATGCGCAGGGAGAAAGCATGGAAGGAAGACATCACCTCGGGTGGTTGCTTGGGACTTCAGGGGCAGTCTGTCTCACACTGCAGCCACCATGGGCTCTGGTGGAGGATGGTGGTGTTCCAGGAAAAGCAAGCATAGGGGCTGGAGGGGTGCACGGTGACCTTGGCTGCATCTCCAAGCATGGCAACCTGCAACTCTTCTGTGCCCAGCCTCACTGGCAAGGACGACATTCAGCCAGCTGTGTGCACGTAAACACACCTTCCCACTGCTGTGCCTGAGAAAAGGGGGATGAAATCGTGTTCCACCTGCCCAGGGTCAGTCTCCACAAGTAGATCTGAGCCTGGAAGAAGCACCACGAGCCTCCCAGTTCTGCCCCGTCCTGCCCTCCCCTCCTGCAGTGGGTGCATGCCATGAGGCAGCAGCAGGCTTGTACCTGGCTGCTCCTTGCAGAACTCTGTAGAAGTGTCACAAAAGGTGGCTTTCAGCAGGAAAATTCAACAGAGTTGTTGGATTTGAGGAGGAAAAATCACCTTTATATAACAAGATTGAGCTGTTTGTTTGAGTGATATTTAAGGCTTAATTTTGTACTGGCTATGGCTTAAGTAAGATCTCACCCAGTGACCTTTTCTTCTCTCTCTTTCCCCCTCCTGTAAAGATGTGGCTTTTCACTGTGCTGATGAGGCCGTTCTGTGCATTTTTGATGATTCTCTCCAGCATATCTGTCCAGCTCCTTTGCCTCTCTCTGTCTCCTCACACTCCCTATTGCGAATGTGAGCACCACAGATCAAGAGGACAATCAGCTGGAGAACAATATGACAGCAGGTGGGCATTATGCTCTCCTCTCAGCTGTGACTCAAATATGTGTCAGTTGCCAAACAAAAACCTGTTTCAGCTTGGAGGCGAAAACAGATTGGTATGTGGGTATGTCTGCAGCAACAGAATTTTCTTTGCCCTGCAAATCTGCATTTTTTTTCCTAATGCTGCTTTTCTGCATCAGAATGCTAGCAGCTGTAACTTCTGTTCCTGGTTGAATGTACATAGATTTTGTTGTATTAGATCAAGCATTATTGTGGCAGCAATTACGGTGATGGGGCAGCTCAGTCCTGTACTGAGTTATGCACAGTGTTAATAGTGTGGCTTACTGCTAGGATGTGCACAGGCAGGGGATGGACATAGTTGACTGAAGACTATGATCAGAGAATCGTAGGAGCTGGAAGGGATCTCTGGAGACAGCAAGCTGTCTTTGAGCCATTAGTCTTTTAGGTGTGAGAACCTGTGTAAACTGCATCATCCTAATCCCACACACTGCCCTATCTTTTGCTGCCTTGACATTCTCATAATCTCAGCACAGCAAACACTGACGTGCTTTGTAGCTTGGCTTCTTTCCATTTCCATGCCTTGTTTGTCCGTTCAAATGGTGCAATTTCTCCAAAATTCTGGTCTTTTCATTCTGGGCAGATCTGTACAATGTGCTCCTCCTGTTATGGCAGGATGACAGCTAGCCCCTTGCCAGGAGCACCGTGTCATCCTCTGTGTCCTGCTCAGTGGAGCTGCCAAGGTGTTTTTTGCTCTCATTGGCCTTGTTGCCTCAGCTCTTATTTTCCTCACAACATGTTCAGACTCCCGAGTCCCTCATTCATTTCTCTTCAAAGCTCTTCTTGTTCCTATTTTGATCATAGAACCCATCACAAACATCTTTTGTCTCTCCTTTCTTCCCGTCCATCAGTGGTGCTGCTTTTCTCCTATAAAAGATGTTATTCTTTGTTCAGAAATGCTCCTCTTGCCCTTTGAATCAGGAGTTTGATTTTCTTCTTCCTCTCTCATCCATGCCCTGGTGAATATACGTTGATTTTACTTCAAACGCTCATTAGACAAGGTACTTAAATAATCACTGGAGTGTGGACTGGGACCCTGTGTCTTCTCCTTCCCAGATGAATCCAAAGATGGGCCAGATGGTGATAACAATGACACACACAAAAAATAATAATCTGTCTGAATGGCACAACAAATCTTCAGTAATCCTGAGCAAAAGGAAGTAGCTTCAGAGCAGCTCGGCTGCAGCTAGGGCCACCTTTGGGGAAGTGGGAGGTGTTCTGAGTCCAGCAGCGCAGAGAGCAAAGCCCAAATTGCAGAGCTATTAGCTAAAGGCAGCTCTGCTGCCCTTCCTCATCGATGTTATAATACATGGCTGGTCTCACTCCTCCAAAAGCTCTGTGCTCCAAGATGTGAGGAGTCTGTGCATCCTGATGCTTGGGGTACAGGGAAGGCTTGCTGGTTTTCTCCAGCTCTGTCACCTGCTCAGCAATGGGAATGCTCCCTCCCCCTGCAGACCCAGCTGTGTATTTGTTGTTGTGTGGTCTCTGTGCCCAGGGTGCCTTTCCCCTCCCAGCCTTCGGGATGTTTCCAAGGGACATAAGGACAACATCACCTATAGGGTTTGGGCATTGAGAGGCAGAGGGGTTTGTGGCTGGAGTTGTGCAGTGATGTGAAAATCCACCTTCCTCTAATAAACGGTGTTCTGCTCTGTATCTCAACTTGACATTTTTCCTTTCCTCCATCGTGATTCCCCAGCCTAAAATAATTGAAAAGCAATATAAACTGTCTTGTTTGTCTTAGTCCAGGAGTCCCAGCTTGTTCTGCCCTTAAATTCTCTGAGGACTTGAGGGAAAACTTTCTCACAACGCTCCTTTCTTTGGGTGAGCAGTATAAAGTTTTTTAATGTACATAAAACTTTTGATTGCTTTCTGCCCTCTCCAAACAGAGCCTTGCACAGCCCTCCAATCTTTCATTCTTTTTATGGGATATCATTGTGTGCCTCTTCTATTTTAAGGATTTCTTGAAGCAAGCACTCCTTCTCTGCGATGCTTTCATCTTGCCAAAAGCTCGCTGCATCTCCTGTGTGCCTCAGGCTCAGGGCCTGGCATACCCTGCGTTTCTGCTGTCCCTTTTGTGCGCCAGAACAACTCTTTCTTTAAAACATAATATATACTGAGTTTGTTTGATATTTGTCAAGAGAATTAAAAATAATCACTGCAGCAGTCTAGGTGGAACGTTGCAGCTGAAGCTGCACTGAGTGTTAGGATCCTGAATTTCTGTCCCGCTTCAGGAAGGAAGGGTCTAAAATGACCATGTATCGTGGAAAGAGGAAAGTTGGGGTCTGTATCTGAAGAACACTAATAATTACTTGTACGAGTTGCTTTCCTTGATATTTTGTTTGTATCAGCAGTATGTTAACAAAAATGCGGAAGGTTTTGTTTATTCTAGACTATAACGTTCTAATTGCATTTAGCCTTAGTAAGATGCTTATATCTGTATTGGGATTTCTGGTGCTCTGTAGTAACAGCTTTATACTGTGCGTTGAAGTAGATGGCTTCTTTACTAACAATGGAGCAAACACCTTGGGGTGACATTCCTCACCGTTTGTCCAGCTTGTGGGTTGTTTCTTCATTGGCCTTGCCTCACCTTGCATGAAAATGCCAAAGCCCAGAATGATGGGATGAGGCTGGGGCAGTGGTTACTGGCCCCACCTCTCCCACTACTTCTGGTGGGGAAAAACCATCCGGATCTTTTCCCCATAATGGCCCTATAAAGAACATGTAAAAAGAGAAGCTGAAAATGAGCCGAAGAGCTGTGAAGTGGAATAGCAAAATGGTGGGGTTTGTTAATCACAACTAAAAGTACTTAGGAGCACAGGAAGAAGACAGCTGTGTAAAATCAATCATTCAATCAACCCAACTACTATGTGCTTTAATGGCATTCATTCAGAGTCACTTAATAAAACCATTAAATTAACAGCTCAAAAAATAAGTAAGTCAGCTCGAACAAGTTTCCTGCAGCGATGCGTGCAGCTGAAATAAGATCAGCACAAACACGTGTCAGAGTGGTGAGCAACGCAGCCCAGGGCAGGCAGTGCCTCTGACCCAGGAGTTGCTGGGATGTGGCTGTTGTGCTCTGCTGGCAGCCAATAGCCCACGCGTGGAAGTGATTTGTGGAAGGAGCTGTGGGTCCGTGGGGAGCTGGGTGCATGTGGCAAAGTCCTGTGGGCAGCAGAGTGTGGGAGAGCACTCAGTGCTGTGGGGGAAGAAGCAGGCAAGGAGGGTCAGCAACGTCGGCAGGGGGCTGCTGTGTTGGGAAGGCAGTTTGAAGCGGGCTCAAAAAGGGGCTCAAATCAAGAGAAGAGCATTGTTTTGGCTATTCTGCTTGGCGTGTGCTCCTGCAAGGAGAGATGAAAAGCCCAGAGGTTTGACAGAGGCTCGGGGATCTAAAGCAAGAGTTGTTTTAAAAGAGAAAAGAGGGGAGGAGGAGTGAGTTCTGTCAGCAAGTGGGTGGGTTTGGTGAAGGTGTGGATGCTGCTGGCAGCAGCCAGAGGAGAGGAGGCTGTAACCTTTGGTGATGTTCCCTGGGTGCAGAGCCTGGGGAACTGGTGCTACCAACTCTCACCATGTAAGTTTGAGCTGTGCAGTGCCTTGCAAATTCCTACCGCCCATGTTCTCTGACTCATGTAACTCATGAGACAGTCATGTTTTATTTTTAAGTGGGTTTCTAACTTCTATAACAATAGACAAAAACCCGAACGAGGTATTCAAAAGCCAGAAGGCACATTTAAAGAAATTGAAAAGCAGTTAGCTGAAATCCTCATAATTTCTGGGCTTCATTCATGTTTTCTTCTTGCTTCTCACAAGTGTTTAATTTCACCCCTCGGTGTTTCTGCAGCCATCCTTTCTCACACGTGCACCATCCGTTTGCCTGTAATTACAGTGGTGTCATTCAGTGCTCATGCACCCCCTCAGACATTCTTTTGGCAAGGAGATTTTAAACATAAAGCGCGAGTTAATCAGCAGCCAGATTGAAGTACTGCAGAAAGACACCGAAACTGCTTGGTATTCGTAAGAACTCTGGTGGCTGCTTTATGTGCGTTTTATATCACGCTGTGCTTGATGACCTTGTAATGATGAAGTCTGAAGGGAAACAGAGACTGAATCATCACTTCTGAGACTGATGGTTCCAGCGGAGGCTGATGCTCTAAGCACAGTCACAGACTAATAGCTGTTGTTCAAAGGTTGGTGTGTGGATCTGGCACAGGGCCCAGATACCTGGGAACATCTGCAGAGCTGCTGTGGTGGATGTTGGTCAGTGAGACATGGGAAGGGGTGGAGGTCTGGAGCCAGGTGTGCCCACCAGCCACTGCTTTGCCCCGGTGGCTGCCTCTCAGCTTTGCCATTCCCACCCCAGGCTTGCTCCTGTGTCCTAGTAGTGATGTTAACAGGGAGGTCACTGCAGGGGCATGGTTGTGCAGTGCTGCAGGAGAGAGGTGAGGAACTGAGCCCCAGATCCTCCCTGAGGTTCAGGCCCCTGGCCCCAACTGATGAAGATGTCGATCCCAAATGTGAAAGTGAAGCGTTACTCCCAGACCCTCTGCCTGCAGCTTTCTTGTAAGCATGCAGCATTTAGCATGACCCATGTACTGCAGGATAATGAGACACTGCAGGACCAAGTGGAGCTTGATCTGATAAACCAGCCCTCGGTTCTGGCATCTCTGCAAGCTTCATGCTGTTGGGTACCATGTACACCCCCACACCAAGAGAAACATCTGCTTTATCCTGGACCACAGGCAGCAGCTCGACCTTTTCTGGCAGCTAACATGTTCCTGGCAGCTTCCAAACCTGTTCCTTGCGCTGCCAGAACTGTCTGGTGGAACGATGCAGCCCCAAGCTTCTTGCCAGCCTCCCAGATGGCTGCCCAGGGGCTGCACTGTCCATCCCAGGTACAGCGGTACAGCCAACTCCCCCATCACATGTCCATCAAGTCCCAAAATTCACAGCTTCCAAAGACCCTTTGCAAGGAAAGCTTTGCGTGTACTGAGCCCTCTGTCCCCAAGCTGCTGCAGCATGAGCATGGAAACGAGGAGGTGGCACGGCACAGTGGAGCTGGGGGCATCCCAGGGACAGAGGCAGAGCATGGGCCAGCAGCAGCAGGGTCACTGCCAGCAACCAGGAAAGGCAAAGGGACATTGCACTGCCCAGCTGTCCTGGGAGGCACTGGCTGCTGTCATCTTGAAATTAAATAGCCAGCTCTCTGTTCTTCAAAAGAGAGCTGACATATTTTGGACACTTGCTTACGTGATTAGCTTTTAGCTGCTCTGGATCTTGTGGCTTAATTATTCTGGATTCCGCCGTTAAATAATTAGAGCTGTCTTGTTTACTAGCAAATTTTCTGTTTGTTGCTCCAGGGTGATTTGTTTTATATTAGATTAAGTACCCTGGGCAAGTAACTTCCAAGTGTCCCAAATGCCAGCGAAGAATTGGTTTTGTTTGTTTTGCCTCTGGGCAGTTTTGAGATGTTTCCAGAATGGACACTAACTAACTGCCTCTTGGCTTAATTCACTCCTTCCCCAAAACAAAAGCTGTCCTCCCTCCGCCCCAGCCCTCTTTTAGTTCTGGGCTGTCTGAATTGTGCTTGGAGTTACTTGGCTTAAAACTTCAGCTTCGCCCTTGTGCTACTTGGATAACAGCAATGAGATTTGCTTCCCCTTAAGGACCTGTGTTTTCAGCTCTTCTATCAGCTCATTGAGTTTACTGTGTTTTGAGATCACTATTACAGAAAAACTTTGATGAGGTTTGTGTGGAACAGGGGGGGGAAGTAAGGAGAGGACGAAGAGTGAATTCATAAAAAATGGAAGTCATGTTTTACAAAGGTTGCAGGTGCGGAAGAGAGTCCTGCTCCTGCCCTGCAGGCTGGTCTCCGCGCTCTTGGGATGCTCTTGCTTTGAATTAGCAATTGATTGTGGGGAATGGATGACTGTAGGCCACAGGGAAGCAGTTACAGGGTAGAGCAGTTCTGCACCCGTGCTCTGGCAGTGTGAGTGCTTTCCTGGAGCCCTGCTTCTAGGCCAGGACCCAGAGCTCTGCCCTTGGTGGGATGGAGCTGCCCAGTGCCTGGGCTCCTTCTGCCTCTCTCCATCCTCGTGTAGGATCAGAGCACTCATTAAAACATTCTTTGTTGTTGCTGAAAAACCCACTATTTTATTTCCCAGACAGCTCTAACTGTAGCTCCCTGTTGACGAAAACTGTCCAAATCCATTTTGTCAAGAACGTCTGTTATTTTAGCTGAAGAGAAAAACAAAGCAAGAAAAGGAGAAGTCTCCAGAAGGGGTCGTATCCCTCATTTATAAGGGTCTGTGCAGAAAACAAAGTGAGAAATCACCCTCTCCGCTGAGGTCAGGAGCCTGGCTTTTATACTAGGTGCAATAAATGAAGCAAAGACGTAATACTGACATAGCGGAATGGGAATGAAACTGTTGCAGCACCATGCAAGACGTCCTTTTGTTCGCAGGGGCCAGCACAAGCTGCTCCCTAGAAAAACACAGAGGAGTCTATAGGGGAGTCTTCTTTCTCCTCCCCCATGGAAACGTATATGTCACAGATTATTTTGAACCCTCTGCAATATCTTCGTATTCGGATGCCTTGGAAGGGGGAGGAACGCATGTCCTACTCCAGGAAGACTTGGCAGTGAGTTCCCAGTTTTACAGATGACGCATTTACTCGATTATTTTTAGCACGTTATTACCAGGCTGCTTTGGCTTATTTCATGCCTCCTTCTCCCCCCAGCTGTGCAGTTTTGCTGGGGAGGAGCCGAGTGCACCGAGCACTCACCTGCCCTCTGCCTTCCTCCCACCCCCGTGCTGCGGTGACAGCCTTGGCCAGGGACTCATGAGTGGTTCCCAGGTAGAGCTGGCTGCTCTCTGGGTGCAGCTAATGGAGTTGTTGGAGCTCCAAGCAAAGTCCCGGTGCGATGCGTGCTCGGCTGCACTGCGATAACTGATTGTGCATGTCCTCTGCCCGTGACAAACGCAGGCTCAGACCCTGGTGAAATACGTTTATGGTGACACATTTTTCTTAATTTGCATTGGGCTAAAAGTGTTGGTACAGGCAGCTTAGTGAAATGTAGTTGCTTGTTAATCCATGGCAGCTTAATCATGTGTCTGGGCGCTCACTGCGCTGGCTGGGTAATTTAGCATGGCAGATATTTGTTGCACTTACGGTTTTCAGACAACTGATACTGCTGAGCTCGAAGATAAACATTTCAAAAATCACACAATGATTTAGGGGCCGTGGGCAAAATGTATGGGAGCTGGGGATCTAAACTCGTTTAAAGATCTTGCTGCATATTCCTATTTCTGAAATGCGGCAGTGAGCCAGTTTTTGTGCATTTAAATGCTAAAAATGTGGTTGGAAAAAAAGTCCTGCTGGGCGGGTACCTGCGTCCTTACGCTTCTGAAAACTTTTAGATCTCTCCGTACACTAAAAAGTTAAATTTTCCAGTCCCGTAGACTGGATCTTGTAGTGAGTCCGTGTTACTTTCAGTTTACGATCTTAGTTCTTACAGCTATTTCTGAAAAATATCCAATGTCACCATCATCAGGATGAGATCCCAACATGGAATTATTTGGGCTTTTTGAAAACAGCTCCTCTTTCTGCAGCGGAGAAATTTTTACAAGTACAGCTGCCTGGAGTGCTACTGCTAAACGAAGACTGTCAAAATGAACAATGTACGCCTTGTCCCCAGAGGTGAAAAGCCTGGGCAGGGTGCAGGAGCCTGGCTGCTCTCTTAGGGTGCTTGGGTGCCCATGCAGCCATCCCTAGAAAGCTGCCATGGCAGAGGTGTGTGCGGGTGCTGCGCCCCATGGGAGCAAACTGCTGTGGCTTCAGCCATTCTTGCAAACAGCTTTCTTTGGGTTTGGTGCCACAGGAACAGCATGCCTCCAAAAAAAGGAAAAAAGTAAACCTGTAATAGCACCAGGTGCATTGGGCTGAAGGGCTTAGCACCTGCTCTGGTCAGTGGGGCTGGGCAAGGACTGCTGTGGCTGCGTGCTGTCAGCCTCTGCGCAGTCACAGCTGCGAGCTGCAACAGATTGTTGCTAACACTAAATGGAGAGAAATGTGACTTTTCTATAGTTGTTTATTTTTTAATCAACCCTGTGTTAAGCCTGCGCATACATCTGTCATCAGAGACCTTCTTCCTTTTGCGCTTAATGGTGTTTGTGCTGCCAGCCCAAAGATTGACTGTACAGGGCTGGCATTTTTCCAGTGTCGGTTTTTCTTCTTGTCAGGTTTCTCTCCTTTTTTTTTTTCTTTTCCCTTTTTCTTTGTGACAGTATTTCTCTGTTTAGCTTCTTTCCGTAGTCACTCACATCGAAACCCTGCGCAGGGACTTGGCAGCGTGTGCTGAGGAGAGATAGCAAAGCGTGCTTGAAAGTGGCTTTAAATACTGAAACGTAGGGGAGACGGCAGCGAGCAAAGGAAACGTTGTAGTGTAATCCACAGTTCAGTGCATTTATGGAAATAAATTTGATTGCAAGTTGCTGCTGAAAGGTGTAGAAGCGTGTTGGAAGGAGGGGTTCACCAGAGGAGAAGTGCATTATTAAAAGCTCACTGCAAAGAAGGGCAGAGGGTTGGGGATGTACGCAGCTCTGTCCCCGTGTTGTAGGGTCTGTGAGACACCTCCTAGCCATGTCAGACAGATGCACCAAGCTGGACGTGAGCGGCGTTCTGAGTGCTCTGTGCCAGCCCTGGTCCAGCTCTGCCCTGAGTCAGGCTCAGAGGGAGCAGCTCCAGCTCTGTCACCTCAGCAGAGTTTGTGATTCTGCATCTTCGTGTTTTTCTCCATTTGGATCTGGCTGTCTCCCCCTGCCCCGTGCTGGCTGAAGGCCGCAGGCAGGATGCGTGCTGTTTAGCCACCACAGAGCTGCTGTCTCAGAAAGGTGCTGCAGCAAGGGCTAGCAGCTTCACCGGCTGAAATTAAATGCATTTCATCCCAAAATGATTGCTGACTGCAGGTCTTTAGTTTTGCATGTTATGGAATTTATGGGGTGTGCAACAATTTCAGAAAGGAGCGCACAGAGATCAGAAGGCACTTGGCAGTGTGGGCGCTGAGCAGAAGCGGTGCTGGGAGCAGAGCTGCCGTGTGGAGCAGCTGGGTCAGCGCTGGGGAATTATCCCGTGAATGATTCAGCTTTTAATTGGGTGCAAATGCTTAATAGCCCCATGCAGTTATGTAAATAGTATGTAAACGGAATCCGACTCCGCTAATCGGAGGTAGCGCAGCAGCTATGATTAGATCACATTTACATTGGAGCAGCTAATTGCTGAGCTGGGTCAGTGAGCGCACGTGGCTCGGTGACGTAAGGATGTGCCTGGTAGTTGGGGGGTGGCATTCCTCTGTTAGATGCACGTGGACCCGTTCTGGGCAGAGATGCAGAGGGTCAGGGCTCAGCCTAGCAGGCAGCCTGGGACTGCAGGGGTTCCAAGAACTCTGGGGACGTGCTGAGTCAAATCAGGGCGCTGGACTCCTGCTCAGTCACCTCTTGCCTTTGCAGACTCCTTTCCTGTAATTTAAGGGGAAAAAAAAAACCCAACACAATTATAAACCAATGGAGCTGATTCCAGCGTGGCCTCTGGAGGTGAGCGCTGTGCTGCAGGTGCTCCCTCCACCTTGCAGTTGGTTTGGTTCGGCTGAGAAGCAACAGTTCCCTCCCGTACTGCAGACATGATCATTTATAAACAACGGGAGCCTTCCATTTCCAAAATTGGCCATAAAAAATTTGAAGTGTGGCAATTTATGGAAAAATGGAAGTGTTTAATCCAGACAGTGAGAACTAGCAGCAGTATACGGAACTATCGGGCTGGTGTTTTCTTGCAGATAAGGCTATAGATAAGAACAAAGATAAATTGATTTTCCTTAGTGTTTGTGGCAGTAAAGCCTATTTTCTCTGAAAGACTTGCTTATTCTCATAGAGGCCGGGAGATGAGAGAAAGCTGCAGCATAACTCAGCGCAGCCCTCCTGCACTCAGCACCGAGTGCAGAAGGCGCGGTTCTAGAGTGGCCATTTGGGTATCAGTAATGAGAGAATTCAGAGAAAGTTGCTGGTGGAAAAGAAACGAAAATACCTCCAATCGGTGAAATTAGCAGCAGAGATTTTAAAAGCAGGCACTTGGGAAACGAGGCAATAAGAGTCAGTAAACAAAATGCAGAGCTGTCTGGGAGGTGGTTGGGCTCTGGAGAGGTATTTCACCATGGAAAGACTCATTTGGCATCTGTTTGTGCACTTAAAGTGGCCCAGGGCAAGATTCAGAGGAGGATTTAAGCACTGGAGTGTTGAGTGCAGCAGAATTTAAACCCCTGTAGAAAGCTGAGGCTGCAGCAGGCCACTGAACCCAGCCACTGATCTGCCCTCCACTAACTTATTGGCGACACGGTTCTCCCAAAGGGTTTTCTTTAAATTCATCAATTTAAAGAAAATAATTGTATTTAACTCGTTTCCTTGTAGTTAAATGAATGAACGGGCCTGGTGCTCTCCATGGCTGTGCTGCAGGAGGAGGGCGGCCCAGAGGCGCAGCTCTCCCAGCTCAGAGCCTTCCGTGCTCCAAAGCGTGCTTCCAGGGCTTAGCTTGAAGTCAAAGCTTCTTTCAAATGCTGCGAGTAAATAGGTTCCCACGTGATGATTTCTAAATGAGAATAATTATTCTGGTTAAAAAAAAAAAATTATACAAGAAGTGAAGTTGATGTTAAACGCAGATTAATTATTCGTTGGGTTTCTTTTCCCCCCCTGTTTATGCCACGTAATTAGGAGGCTACCACCTGAATGTGCAAATTAAAATGCTTTTCATTTTAATTCTTCATGGCGGGCTTCACTTGCTGTTGCCTTTTCTCAAATGATTGCTTTGACCTCCTCCCTCCTCTACCCCAACATCTGCGTTGGTTCCATTTCCTGGAGCAGCTGCCTGAGCCAGAGCCAGCCCTGGCTGCCCTGGTGCAGAGCAGCGTCCGTGTTCCTGCGCTGAAGCAGCTCACAGAGGGATGTGCAGGAAGAGTTTGTGTTCTCCTTGTCTGTCTATAAGCAAACTCTCACAGAGGTGGTCCCCGTGTTGGAAGACACTGAACTGCTCCAGGGAGGGATGGGGCCCTGTGAGCCTCACAGCGATTCTGCAGGTGTAAATGTTATGTTACGTACACCAAAAAATCCACAGGTGCTCACGTTTCCGATGTAATTACTTGGTATTACGTTAAGAATTAGTTGTTTGAGAATTATGTACTTAAATTGCATTACAAGCATGGTCTTGGCACAAATGCTGTGGTCTTTATGTAGCTGAGTTTAATCAAGTGTTTGCCTGAGCAAGAACGTGCGTTGTGCAGACTCAACCCCATGTTTTTGAGGTAGGCTTACAAAGGGTGACATTGCTGTATATGTTGCATGACAGCTGTCATTTTTATATTAATAGTATAATCTATGGAGAGCTTTGATATAAACACTGTAATTGATGTGTTTGTGACAAAGAATTGTAGCATTCAGCGCCTGAGGGTTTCGCACTGCATCTGAGCAGCAGTTCTCTGCCATTCCCATTTATTTCTCCCACGCTCGTGTTTACGTTGTTTACTCACATCCCAAAATGTCAAGAGCGGTACACCTCGATGCAGGCTGTTTTGCCTAACAAGACAAGATTTAACTAATAGGACTAAAAGCAAATTCTTCAGAGCAGGGGAATTCTGCTGTTCTTCTTCCGATTCAGGTGCCTTCTGCACTGGTTTTTTGGGCGCTGTGCCGGGGTATTCTGGCAGCTCCTGGATAAGGTGTAGCCAGCTGTGTTTTGGGGACTGATGGGTGAGGTTGGGAATAACCCATCGTTGAATGGCTCCTGGTGCTGCCTCCAAAAGCACTTCTAGAGGGGATCGCAGGCACCGCTACCGTCTGTTGGAAAGGGATTAACTCCACTGGTGTGCCCCCATGCCTAATTGTGCGTGCAAAATAGCAACCTGGTTGCACGTGGGCTACTGCAGGTGCTCAGCCTGTAGTTCTGTGAAAATGAAGCCACAAAGAGCACACGTGTTAGTGGCTGCTGGGGAGCGAGCTCTGCTTGTGCTGTCGGGGCTGGGGCTGCCTCTGGCATCACCCAGCACCTGGCCCCAGCCCTGAGATCCCTGTGGAAGGCAGTGCCAGTTGAAATTGCTGGTTTCTGTAATATTGTGACACCTGCAGATCTATTTGGAAATAATCTACTGACAGGCGAATATAGGTTCCTAACTCAGAAGGGAGCAAAGGAAGGAACAGAAAATTGCCTTTGTGTGGGATTTAATATTTACATCTCAGACTTTGCCAAATAGGTTTGTTATTTATAGCAATAGCAGCAGTAATATTCATCAGTTGCCATGGACATGCTAAGCTCACCAAATACAACAGAGTGAACCACAATCTGCACTGGAGTCATTTTAAAATGCTTTCATGCTGAGCGAAATAGTTTGTATTAAATTTAAGAGTAAAATGCCAGGTTTCTCTAGTGCCATTTCTGGGATTTCAGATATAAAAATGGAAATACTTTATTGGAAATTTGATGGGAAGAGCAGTGCTGTATACAAGAACCCTTAAAGAACTTGCTGTCACTGGGTAGCATTCAGGATCACAATTTAGGGTGCTTGAAAAGCAGAATACATAATGAGAACTTCTAGAATTCCATTAATGAGGATATATTTTTGAGGAGCTGAAAAAAACAGATGAAAAATATGACGTAGCAAGTGAAGTCTTGATAGAAACATGCTTCTGGGGCTCACTGCTGGTCTGGGTGCCTGCAGTAACCGCTTGTGCAGACCTCCCCCAACCCTCCTGCCCTGCCTTTGGGGAAGTTGTCCTCGCTTAGGAAATGCCACACCTCCAAAATATTGCTGAAGGAAGCAGATTTCCCATTGTTGGGATAAGCTTGGGAAAGAAAAGACAGAACAGTTATCCAGGAATGTATGGGTGGTGCCTGAAAAGAGGTTGGATCTGGGAACGGAGAACTCAGCAGTAGTGTTCCCATTGTCCATCAGCACAAATAAATCCAGTAGCAAAGCAACAGCTGAGAGCTGTCAGGCTTTAATACCCGCAGATGAGGCTGCTCCTTGGGGGAGACTGCTCAAATGCATAATAATAACACGGAACAGTGGATGGCTTTTAGATATATTAGGTGATAAGATGAAGCAGACTGAAATTGAGACACAAGGAAGTGTAAGCTTTATATGGTGGGAGGTGAAACACGTCTGGGGGCTGCTGACCCTTTGGGAAGGGGTGCTGAGGACGTCCTGGCACAGGGAAGGGGTGAAGTGGGCAGCAAGGCGGCCAGCAGTGTGTGTGCCCCATTCAGCCCACGCAGTATGTGCCGAAGGAGATGGTTGGCTTTGGGACTTCTTCCAAAGTAGTTCACTGTGTTAAAATTGAAAAAGTTTCAATTGGATTGTGGTAAAAGTATCCATGTAGAAGAGGTTCCTTGTTGGATTCATGCTGGTACTTTGTTGTAGCTTTTTGTCTTTGGCTTGCATTTTTTTTTTTTTTTTAAGGCAGCATCGTAGTGCAGATCCCTGCAGAGGGATGGCACTCAGCTGTGGGCCCGCTGCACTGACTCTGGTATCTGTGGGAGCTCTGCAGCCCATCGTGGTGGGGCTGGCCAGCTCTCAGCCATCACTTCCAGCCTGCAGCCAGGGCACCAGCACCATTTTGGTGATGCACTGGAGCAGGCTGCCCAGGGAAGTAGTGGAGTCACCCACCGTCCCTGGAGGTTTTCAAGACTTGTTTAGATATGACATTTAGGGACTTGGTTTAGTGGCCGTGGTGGTGATAAGTCAACCATTGGACTAGATGGTCTTAGTGGTCTTTTCCAGCCTTAATGATTCTATGACTGGGGGGAATCCACAGATTTCTGGGAACTGCCAGGAGTTCTCAGCAGTGGGACTGGAGCAGGTTGTGCTTTGGGAGAGGAATAAAGCAAGGGATCAGTCCTGCAAGTGCAGTACCTACACCAAGTCTGACATGGAAAATGTTAACAGCTCTGTGGTTCAAGACACGGAGCTGGAATTGGTGAAGATGAGATTCTTAAATGTAATATTGCAAATGCAACTGTAGGGTGGGAGTGCTGCAGCCTTGCAGTAAAGGGCTCTGTTGCTCGCTGCATGGTGGGCTGGCCTCAGAGTGCAGCTCCTTCCTGCTGCCAGAGCAGCCGTGCCTCTGTAAATTCTCTCATTTCTTCTTCTTTACCCTAATGGAGGCTTGATAGTTCTCAAATGGACTTAGATACACTGCAGCTGTTTTGTCGTTTTTGTAGTTTTAGCGTGTATTGTTGTGCATGATGTGTAATTGTATTTACTTGCCAGCAATAAAGAAGTGGTAGGAATGGAAAAAAAGCACATTACTGCTGTATTCTCTTCCTTTTCATACAGTGCAGCGTGGGAGAGATTACATTCTGGGGGTAAAATTACAATGTATGAAATCCCACCCTGAGCACTTCAGTGCATTTTTCTTATAGTAAAAACAAATAGGAACAACAAAGAGAACAAACTCACTGCTTTTGTTCTTTTTTTTTTTTTTTTTTTCCTAGTGAGTATTATATTCACAAACTTCTGCCAGGTAAAAGAGATATGCAAAGGGAAAATGGAAGGAGAACTGTTAAAAGTAATTACATGCCCTGAAAATCCAGTGTGTACCCAGGCCTGCAAACAGTGTTCCTCCTCTCTGCAGAGTAGGGCCCTGCAGCTGAAACGCTGCTGGGGGCTGCTTATCATGCTCAGGGCTACAGAACTGGCCAAACAACAAGGAAACAAAGCACAAAATGGTGCCTCCATCACTGTGCTCTCTGCCCCTTGTGAAAATGTCCCCGTGCCCTCCAGAAGGTCTGCACACAGCAAAGTGCTCCGGCAAGATGAGCTCCCTCCCTAGGACCCATCCGTGCCCTTCTTGCCAAATACAAGCACGTTTTATCTGGGCAAAGAAGACTTTTGGCTCCAACTTTCACATCATTTCAGGTTAGCTTTCTGAAGACAAGCAAACCCCATACATGTGGAATATAGGAAAAATCGCTCCTTGATAAGCAGAGGTGATCTGTAACTCTATAAGATATTTACTGAAAACTGCTCTGGTAGCGTGTGCGTGTGTGCTGCTGCTTCAGGCCACTGTGGTATTTTCATACTCAGGAAGCTTACAGCTCCAGCTGTGGCAGAAAAGATGGGAAAGTACCATGAGAGATAAATCTTACATCTAAATTGTTCTTCTTGGGTGCTGTTTTCACTAATTAAAATATCTGTCACCAGTACTCACTTAATCTAGCATACAAAGATGGCCGTCTTTGCTGGGCTGTGGTCAGAACACACCGGTGTTGCAGAGATGGTTGGTTCAGTGCTGGTGAGACAGCAATGCCGTGCTCAGGGCGATGCTGTCCCGGGTTGGAGAGCCCCAACCTGGCAGAGGGTGGCAGCCCGGCCCCACAGAGCTCCCAGTAACTCGGAGCTGTGCTCCCCATGCATCAGCGGCCTCTCCGAGATGCTTCATTTCTGTTTGATTCTTAATTATTATCATAGTTAAGGTACTTAACATGCTTTAGTGGTTTAGTTCATTTAATTGGATGTAGTGATTAGAATATCTTTTATATTACCCTCACTGCGGTTTTAATTTAAGATTATAATCTCGTGGTCCTTTTCAGCTCCTCTTGCTTTCATTTAGATAGAGCTTTTTTCTTTTCTGATTTCATTTTGTTTGTTCAGTTTTCCTGCTGATTCAGTAAACATGCTGCTGGGATGATTCCTCGGGAAACCTGAGTGTGGTTATAAATTCTTTCATTTAGGGCAGACACTAATGAATGTAAAAAAAAATAATATATATATATATATATATAGTCGAAAATGATGCATGAGAAGGTACTCAGCCTTTGGAGTTGTCTGCTGCTTTTTACAGTCATTTATTAGCATTAAAAAAAATAATGATTGTTTCCTTGATTGGGCTTGGAGAGGATGTATGAAATAAGGAAATGGATAATGATAGTGTAATATCCTCCTACTGTGTGTCATGTCTTGCCTTGGTGGACGGATGATGTATGGGTTAGGATTTTAGTAATACTGTGCAGGGTGTGAAATTTTGGCATCGCTGCCCGGTGTAGGAATTGCGCTGGGAAGGGCAGTGGGCTCGAGGCATTGGGTTGAGCCCCTCTGAGTGGGGCTGGGAGCACCAGTGTGGGCTCTGAGCCTTGGGGGGAGAGCAGGGAAGAGACTGCGGTGCAGGGGCCGGCTCAGAGCCAGCCTCGTGCACGACACCTGGGTCACTGCTGTACCCGCTACGTGTGGTGGGGAGAACGTTTTGCTTCCTTAGAGTAGGAAAATGGCTCTGGTGTTTGGCATTGCCAAGCATCAGGCCTGTAATATGTGTCTTAAAGCAGCCAAACTGTTGTTACGAGTGAAAAAAATATTAATAAATCATTGGTTGTTTAAACTGAATCATTTAGGGCTCATCTGGCTAATGAGGAAGAAAAAGCTGAACAGAACACTTCCTTTCGGTTTTACGGAGACATATGAGATCAGCTGTTCACTGGAAGCTATCGGTGTACATACCTCGTTAGCTCCCTTGTGTAACATTCCTTATCTACGTCTTATTAGTCTTTCATTAATTAAAGCTACAGAATTCAGCATTTTTTGTTAGCTGTGCTCTCAGCGTGAAATTTAGCTAATTCTTCTAGTATTGGAAACAAAGCTCAAAGATTGAAGTTTATTCTCATTGTGTTCTTTCAGTTATTTATTTCATATTGCTGTCATGCATGGATGGATTTATATGATGCTCTGATGACCTTTAGAAATTCTTCTGATTAAATGCTGTTCTACTTCATTATGACATTTCTGTACTTGTACTACCAGATTTGATGTGTACAGCTTAATAACACAACTAGACATGAATGCTAATAACTTTACAATTAATTGCATTGCTATTTTTTAACGTAGATGAAATTTAAAACAAGTTTCTCTTGCTGCAGGCTTACATGAATCATATAAATTGGAAGGTAACAAAAGAACATATTAGCATTTGTTAGCCTGGATGCACAAATTTTGTAGTAACCATTTTAATATGTACTACAACTTTTCCAGCCTCAAGTTGAATATGTACTACAACTTTTCACCCTCGATTTTTCAACCAACATCATAATTGAATTGGTTCTTTCTTGCCTAAGGATAATGATTTTACCCTGATGGAATCTTTATTAGATTTTAAGGATTATACTGATGTTGCCTATTTTACATAGAGAGAATCACAGTTATTCAACTGTAAAATACTTTTACGCAAAGGCTACTGTAAGTCTGAGGTATATGAACTAATTATGATGTTTAGAATTGCTGTTAAGACCCAGCGTCCATAGCTGGACCAACATGGGTGCGGAGCACTTCAGGGACCCAGCCCAGGAAGGCAGGGCGTGGGGGCAGGCCCCTGTCCTGGCAGGGTCTGGTTGTTGGTTCTGGTTGGGTTTGCCATGTTTCAGCCGGCTGAGAGCGGATGAGAACCACCTTGCGCCTTCCCCCTGCGTGCTCCAGCACGGCTTTGCTGTTCTTGGGTGTGGGGAGGGAAATGATGGCCCAGTTTGAGCAGAAACGATGTATTCCTGTTAGCTTGAAAGCCATCAGTGTTGCATGGGTAATCAGACTTTAGACTGCAGAAGTAACTGTTGTGTTAATTGATTTTGTGTTTATTTCCTTGTGTGCTGATTGCGTGTTGGTTGGTTGGAGTGTGTTGGAATAATGTCTTCAAAAGTCCCACTGATAAAAGGTGTTCACCTGTGTGCATTGAGTATTTGGCACTGAGAATGCAACGTGTCTGCAGCCTCTAAACAGACAAAGAGGGAAGAAAAAATGGCAAAAATATTTAATATCTCTTTATACTTATCAAATACAGATGTATCTGGAAGTGAAATTAAGCAAGCAGTCGTTCTAACTTCCTTACAGTTGGAGGTTAACCTCCATTAAAAATACCTTTTAAAATCATTTTTTTTAAGTATCCACTTAAGATCATTTTAAATCGTAGGTGAGAGACCAGTTAGCATAACTCCATGGACTGTTCTTCTGTATGGCTTTTTTTCAAACCTTCATGCTTCGTTATTGAGGATGGATATCACTTCTAAGTCCATAAAACATGATTGCTTTCCCATACTTCTGCTTCAGCCAGTTTTATTCACTACAGAAAACAAGAGTAAGGACCAGCACCAATTGTAAACTTGTGCTTACTCAACTAACTGTAAATAGAGTGATCAATATATGAAATCAAATGTTATGTCCGTGGTGCGTTAAGACGTTATCAAACTGCTGTGCTTCTTGGCTCCTTAGTGTGCCTCGAGGTATAGCACACCACTCCAGTTACGTGTGGTTCAGTAGTTTCTTTAAATTGAGATGTAAACATGTCTTAAAAAAAAAAAAAAAAAGTATAGAAAAGAAAAAGACCAGACCTAAAGCTAATAGAGCTGCACTGAATTCATCTCAAATACATGTTAAATTTTCCTGACACCGTTACCCTTTCCTTTGGAAGCTTCAGTGTGTTCTTGGCTAATAATAAAAACAAGAGAAACCCTGTAAAATCAAACCAAGAAAACTCATTTGCCCGTCTGCTTTCAACCTTTACCTCTTTGTCCTGGGTATTTGTAGCAAAGGAGACAAAATCCCATCAAGCATTCTTTAAGCCTTGCACACCGGTTTATACGATTTGCTATGCTTGAGCTTCTGCCTTTTACAACAAAAGAAAATAATTAAGGTGCTGGTCGCAAAGTTAAATGAAGACTGGAGCAGGAGACAAGATCTGTGGATAGCCACCCAGGCTCTGAGACTCTTCTATTGAGCAGCCCATGCTAAATTGTTTAACCTATTAGCTGCTGATTCCCTGTCTGTAAAGTGAGGGCACTGAGCCTCACCTACCCATAGCGTAGACCCCAGCATTTGTCTGCATATGTTGGTGTGGTGATTTTGAGATGCTTGGTGTTACAGCTCATAAGGGGTCGGTCTGTGAGGCATCTGCTATGGCTCTGTCACAGGAGTCAGGGGGACTTCATGGTCTCTTCCTTTCCAACTAAGTGGAATAAGGAATCGTGATTGCAAAAAGATGGTGAGAAGAAAATGGTTTACGTTTCTGTTGTTTCTTTCTAAAGCACCATTTTGTTTTGGTGCAAGTGTTAATATTGACAAGTGTGTTTTGGAGTTTGCAAATGCACGTTAGGCTGAGATGGTGCATTGTTTTTTCATGTTTAATGCACGCAGTTTAGATGGCATGCATTAATCATATTCCTATTGCCTTTGTTATGTTAATGGGAGGAATACAGTCTTGGTTTTCTTTTATTTAAAAAAAAAAAAATGGGTAAGACATTCCTTAAGATGCATTATATATCAGCAGCTAATGAAGAGGAAATAACGATGACTCTGCACTGTAATATGTATTAGAGCACTAATTAGACCACAGCAGAACTGCTCACAATGTCTTCTAAATACCTGCGTGGTAATTGGCAGCCCATGCATTACTGCACGTAGCGGGGCACGCGTGCACGGTGCGCAGGCAGAGCTACGCCTGCACGACGACACGTGGTGCACATTGGCCTTTGTTTCTGCCTGTGCTCATCCACTTCACATCATTTACGTGCAGTTAGGAGAGGCGGGTGGCACTGCCCACTGAACAGCCCTCCTGGTGGCTGGGCTGGGCCCGTGCTCCCCACTGCCCGCAGCAGATAAGGGGGAAGGAGATCAACACGGGTTTTCTTCCATCTTCCCAACCCTGTAAAGTCACTGTGTTTTCTGGGCAAGAATTTCTGATTCGTACTGTTGTCTTGCATGTTTATTAGGCCAGAATTTTTTTTGTATTGCATCTCCAACATTTGTTAATTATTTTTGTGCGTCTGCTTTTGAGACCATTAACAGCTGTACATTTAGAAATAACGTTGCCCTTCCTTTCTAAGGCTGTTTTGAAGTCTCCTTCTTTAACTGCAGTAACAAACCAGAAGTATTTCCAGTCCACATCTTACTTTCCTTTACGTTTTTGAACGTTATGTAAATAGGTGAGTTTTAAACATGGGTAACAAATGTGGAGCCCTCGTCCAAGCTGGGCATAGGTTATAAACATTGTTCCTTCCGTTTTGTATGAAGATGTGAGTATCACCTACCTACCTTGCAGCCTCTTGTACAAGCTCATGTTGCCCATGTTAGGGCCTTTGCTGATGGCAGTGGCTCCTCTGTATTCCCCAGATACCAACCTGTGATGTATCACCTCTTTTCTCTCCCTCCTTTCCAAGGGCATTCTGCTCTGCCCCCGACCGTGCTGTTGGCGTGTTGCAGGACGCGGACCTGTTAGTGCTGGAGAGCTGAGCAGCCCCAGTGAGCACACCAAAGGTGAGAACATATTCAAAGCCTTTCTTTGTCTTGACCGTGAAAGTTTTTAACGGATGTACTAAGTCCCGAGATCGTTAATTGATTAAATGCCACACGACCACGTTTCTCATAAAACAACGGGTTTAAAAGTAATATGCAATATTTCCATTTTATAGCTGTTATATTTTTGTCTCTGTTTCAAATTTTTTTAATACTCGCTGCAATTTTACATAATCCCATTTCAGCCATTGTGAGCTACAAATGTTTCCGTGCTGTACGTAAAATAATTTTTGACTTACAGGGATGCTGCTGCTTTATGTAACTTCTGCTCTGCACCCTAAATGTAGCAGTAATGCTTGGGGAACTTAGTGCAAGAAGCACAGGGGGGATCTAGCTGGGAAGGGAGGAGTGCTGGGGAAGTTTGGCCATGCCCATCAGCAGCGTTTTCTTCCTCATTAAGTACCAGACTGGTATCAGCTCTGTGATCAGCCCAAGGACCAGGTGAGAGGCGATGCCAAGGGGCGCAAAGCGGCACTGGATGCCATAAGCCAGCACAATAGCCAGGTATGGGTTTATTGAAGGGAAGGAGGGAAAGGAGGATCCCTTTTTCTGCTCCTCTCCCTCTTAGCATGCGGTCCTGTGCTGTATGACAGAAGTGCGTTGGGCTTTACCAAGTTACAGACAAACAGCAGCTATAAAAAACCCAAACCCCTAGCAATTTTGTATTCTTCATTAGGATAAGTAGTGGTCTCAGCACACCAGATGCCTGAACAGCGTCAGCTTTTGTGGAGGTAATAGAGCAAAGCAAGAATGCATTCGTGCAAGGGAACCAGGGGCCAGAAGCTGTGTCTTCTAGAACCCCAGGTGGATATTCTGCCTTGCTGAGCTTTTGGAAAGTCAAGTCTGGCTTGGTGGCACCAGCTGTACACCTGCCAGCTGCTGCTGTCAGACCTGAGCTCACCCCCTAATGAAGCGCTGAGCAAGCACGTCTGGGATTTTTGAGCAAGCCAAGCCCATCTTCAACAGAATATTCTTCAGAGGTCAGGCACTTTCCTCCACTTATGGGAGAAACTGTCTCTCAGAGTCATGAGAGGAGGAGGGAGGGGAAGGAAGGCATCTAGAAACAGGTTGAGTCCCTCGGGGTGCCGCTGTGCTGGAAGCCCAGGTGTTCGGTGCCTCTGCTCCCAGCCCGGGTACCTGTCACTGTTACGTGGGAGCAGAACTGTCCCCGCTCCATCTGCCCTCTGCCTCACGGCCTTAAGATTCACAATCCAGCGTCAGAAGAGATAAGGCCTCGTGCAATGTCAATGAACTGCAGAAATAACCTCTGCAGGGTTTCCTTAAATCACCCCCCAGGGTCCTTCCCTGCGGGCTCCCCAGCGCACGGCAGGTGACTCGAGATGTTAGCTTCTGCTTCCTTATTGCCGTTTAATTGCCAATCTATATCAGCAGTATAATTAGGCATAAGCCATATCAATTTAATCACAAACCCTAAACAAACCAATGCTCATTCAAGTCCTGTGTATATTGACAGGCTAAAGCAAACCCTCAGCCCTTATCCATTCTGCCTACAGATAATTTCTCTGGCAGCATCTTCTGCGTCAGAAAGTCAATAACTGAGACCAACGTTTGTGTCAATAAATCCAGCGTGCAGTCAGCCCCTTTCCTGAAGGCTCACACGCTGCCGCATCAGTGCTTCTCACTGGGGAGCTGACAAGGGTCATAACCTCATTCTTTTTCTCCCTCTTCACCTGCTCCAGGCTGCCAAAGGAAGGAAGTGGAATTCTGGGCAGTTTGGAGGTTTTGAAGACAACCTTGCAATGCTCAACGGTTCCTGAGCAGCCTGCTCTAAAGTAAGTCTGATTTCTGAAAGTGAAAAAGGTTGAAATAGAGTTAAAGGGTCTCGTCTTTCCTACAGGACTTTGTTCCGTGAAAGGGACAGTCGGTTTTGTTCAGGTGCTTATCACTCAAGCTGCATTTACATGGCTAAGAAGGCTCAGTCGGCCGTCTTAGCTCTGACACATGTTAAAGAGCCCATTGCTGAGGGCAGCAATGTCAGAGCACTGTGTCTTGTACAACATCCCGGTGTGTCGGGACCCCTGCTCACTGCAGCAGGGCGCAACCCGGCACGGCTCAGCGCGGTGCTCTGCTCCCAGGTGCTGCTCTGCCCCAACGCTCCAAACATGCACGACCTTTAAATTCAGGCTGCAACGAAAAGATCTGCTGCTAACTAAAAGTCTGGGGTTGCTTTCATATGTCTGAGCATTCGGGGAATGGTTGTAGCTTAAAATGCAAATGTGGTGCTTTCTGCAGAGCATCTCTCCTTTTCAAGATCCCTCATTTCATGCTGTTACCGCGCAGTGCCCTGCTGTTCCCATGAAGGGAGCCTCTCTAAGGAAAAGGCTCCCACGGACAGAAATCCATCTGATGGGGTTAAAAAAATAAAACATGTATTTTAATTTCTAAAATGCACGATGTCCATCCTGAACTTGGCATTCAGCGTCTTCTCTGGTGTGCAGAATGCAGCCAACCACTCCCTTGGTTTTCTGGGTATGCATTTTGCACGGTGGTCCTCATCTCTGTGAGTAGATCCTGAAGTTTTCACTGTAGGATTTCCCTCTGTGAGCAGTGATGCTCCTGGGCCTCTTGGCGTCTGTTTTCTCTACGTGTAAGTTCCATGCTCGCACAACTTTGTGTCCTGCACAAGGAGAGAAACAGGCCCAAAGGCTTTTATATACACCACTAATGGGAAATGCCTGCAGTGCCCATGAGGAGCAGCTGCCTGGTGAGCCTGTTCCCTGGAGGTTACACATGTTCCTGTGATGCTCCACTGGTCCTGCAGCAGTGTTTGCTTGGCACTTCCTGGGGCTTCCTGGACATTGTCATCCTCTGCCTTTACAGAATTGTACAATGCGTTATTGATGGGTGAAATACAGAAGAGGTTTGACATTTCTCTGATATCTTGCATTTTTATTCTCTTATAATTTCAAGTATTTCCAATTCGGTGCCGCTGCCATATAATTCAACGTTGTAAGCGCGTAGTTCCTAGCAGTGTCAGCTTGTATTTTAAGCTTGTCTGGTTATTTTGACAACATGAGGCATCATAAATGATGTAAGCCGTTTCTCTCCTTAGAAGCAGGACTCAGCCCTGTGCTGCCCAGATAAGAGCAGCAAGACAGAAGCTGCTTTAGAAGCAGCAGGACGCGTGTGACTGCACTTCAGCTGCTCTGTAACCAGAGAATAGAGCAGGGAGCACTTTGGAAATGAATTGAAACGACATAGAATAGGGGAAAAAATCAGATCCGAGTCCTGCTGTAGTCTGAGACTCCTCCGAGATTTGGAGAAGTGCGGTTTGCAGCAATTTAGGCTAGAAATTGTGGCTGTGACCGTGCCGTGTGTGTGACAGAGCCTGATCAGCACATCGTTAGCTTTCAGCTTTCACTCAGACACGGAGCTGGGAGCTCAGGTGCTTGTGGGCAGCAGCAGGGGTAAAGGAGGGCTCTGACCTGCAGGACTTCAGGGCAATCAGAGAGATTGGCCAGGGGAGGGAACAGAACCTGCCCCATGCTTACGTGGGACTCAGGCATCCAATGAAGCGGGACAGTGTCCACAAGCAGCAGCACCTTGGTTCCTGCCTGAACTCAAAAAAAAAAAAAAAAAAAAAAAGGCATGAATTTGGCTGTTTTCTTGAAGGATGGGTGGTGAGGGCCTTAGAAAGACCCCTGAGCTCTGCACTTTCAGTGGGTTGAGATGTTTCTCTGTAGTTCTCATTTTTTGGTGCTGAGAAGCTCTGGCCCACTCCTTATCTCAGTACGTGGGCTTTTGTCACATTTGACCGTGGTGTTCCTGAGGCACGTGTCAGCCACTGCCTCCTGACCCTTTGGTCACCATTTTCATAGAAGCTGTCATTAAGAACTATAACCGATAATCTCGAGGACTGGCAGCAGTTATCAATGACAGATGGCTTCCTCTGGGAAACCTCTGGCTCTGATAGCTCCAAAATATGACATAAGTCTCATCTTTTCAAGAAAGCCCATGCCAGATGGGTCTAAATTAAAGCATGGCCTTTCCCATTGCTTTATAGACGATAGCTAATTAGCTGTAGAATGGATAGCTTTGCTCCTGCTGAGGGCAGGCAGAAGTGGGTGTTTGATATTGAAGCATTTCTGTGTTTGGTTTCAGTGCATCTGTAAGGACAGATGATGAAGTCATTAGAATAAATATCAATACACGTATTGAACTTTCCATTACTCTGAGTTTACCAGAGCTGGCTGAAAAGAGGACAGTTCTTGAGAAACATCTCATTTTTATTATAGTTCTGCAATAGATCAACTCCAGATCAATTTGTATGTTTTGTCATCAGTCCTATTAGTAGACTACTGCCAAAATTTGCAATCACAGTTGAGGAGCTGACTTCTGAACCTTTAACTTATTCGGGAGGGCTCCTCGCAATCCCTATTTCCAGCTCTGAGGAAGCATTAGCCCCAGGCTGCAGTAGGATTCTTTGTCCTCTTTTCCTCTTGTGTGTGAAAATGGCTCCAGGAGATGGTTCTCCTTCAGGCAGGAAATCCTGAAAATGCTGAACTTTTCATTTAGATGCCTTGCAAACAGTGCTGATTCGATTGCCAGCCTTGTCTCCTCTTACAGCAGCAATAAAAGCCTCCTCCCCTCCCCAATCAAATTAAAAATGGCCTATTTTATTGTGCTTCTCATAAGCGTGTCTATTTGCTAGATATGAAGAATTTGAGCTTATCTCGTGTGATGTAAATACTGCTGTGCTTCCAGACTAAAGTTTTTTTCCCCTTTGATCCAGTCGTCTTGAAGCAAGCTCAGCCTTCAGAAGGAGTCTGAAGAGATTCATGGAGGCCGGCAATGGCACTGTTCCTGGGGAAGACTGGAGAAGGAAAGCTCAAAATTACCCATATAAACAGCTCCTGAGGAACGAATGGCTAACGAAAGGAAGAAGCTGTCTTGAGGTGAGCAAATTTTTGCTTAAAATACCTCAGGACCAAGTGTAAAAATAGCACTGCCACATTCGTGTAGCATGGTGATGGAAGCGATGCCTCTGCCGCAGCCTGGGGCGGTCGTGCCCCGTGCTCCCATTGATGGCCCCGGGCTGCAGGCCGGGCCCTGGGCATGCGGGTGCAGTCTTGGCAGTGAAGGGAGCCATAACTCTCCTGTTGTCTGTGGGGATCCCTTGAAAAACTTGTGGTAGCTCTTCTGGAACTGGCTGGAGTTTTCCTCCACCTCACTGAAACTGCCATAAAGGCAGTGAAAGCTGTGCTTTCTCTCACTGTAGTCAGTTTCTCTCCCGTATCCAAAAAATGATGACAGTCAGATGCAGCTGATGAAATAATCTTTTCTTGCTGCAGATCTCATTCAATCACCAGAGAGCTCCAGTGTTCAAATAGATAATTAGTGTTGTGACAAGTGTAACTTTAAATGCCTCAGTTTGGTGGCAATGTTAGGAAGTGAGACGAAAATTGAATTATTTGTCTGCCTTAACTGTGGCCCTTCATGGATTGCTAATGAGAGAGATTCTTGTTAAACACATGTCCTTTTTGATACACTCCTTTACAGGTCCTCCGTTGGGAAAATGATTTAGTGTTTGTATCATAAAAGGCATGAAAGAGAGGGCTTTCCTTTATTTTCTGTGCCTCGTTTCCTTTTATGCCTTCAGCTGATGGAACAGGTCACTGCTCGTGTTCCAGCACAGAAAGATCCCCGAAACGGAAATCATCGGAGAGAGCAGTGCCACCAAAGGTCTCCCTGCCTGCTCCATTAATGGCACCGCGGGCACACCCAGGTGCTTTGGTCTCAGGGAAGAATTTGCTTTCCTTGGAGATGGCAAAAATCAATCTGTGCTTCTACGGAGAGCTGCAGGGCAGCTGGTGCACGATGCCTGAAACAAGTCCGTGTGCACGCTGGATGCACTGAGTGCACGGAGTTGGGCCCTGCTGAGGTCCCCACTTCCCAAAGTGCGGAGGATGGAACTCCTCTTGAAGGGGCTCTTTGCTGATGGATAGCTCTGGGTTGTCCCCACTTCCTAGGACTTGATTTGACTTGAAATTGTCATCGGCTGAATTACTGAACATCTTGAGGTTGCGTCCTCTCCATAGGCTCCTAATGGGATGCTTTTGATTCTTCCTATTTTCAGCGTTTGCAGTGCCATGATGTTCTGCCATCCAAAAGGGAATTAATCGCTGAGTGGCATGAAGAGCGCACAGCAGAGACAGCAGGCATGGTCCAGACCTCAGGGGACTAATTACATCCTTAAAGGGTAAGAAAATAATCTGAGGTGCATTGGAAAGAAAGAGTCTTATTAATGCTCCATAATACTCATGTGCCCAGAGTTACTGGCGTAGCTCCAATATTTCTCCATTAAAAAAATAGAGACACTGGGAGATACAAGGATATTTATTGACCTAAAAAAAAATATCAGCAAGAAGCTCAAGAGAATATATTAAATACATAAACTTGTTTGAGTTTTAAGAAGTGTCGCGGCATACGCTGTAAGATGGCAGTGAATGAGATTGATTGTCTGTAAGCTGACGACGGAGAAGGGGACCCATGAAAGAGATGGTGAAGGGGGAAGCTGTTTGAATCTGCTTACAGAAATAGCAGGGTTTGGGGTAGGGGGACTGTTCCACGCACCTCGTGCATCACGGGACAAGCCAGAGGTCAGGCAATACGCAGCCACCGTCAGGAAAACCTGATGCCAGATCCCATACTGGGGGCAGGCTATGGTTATCCCAGACTCCAGCTGTCTGCATTTGTGGTTGCTGACCTGCAAGGAGATCTCCCAGAGATCGCTGCGTTTTTCTGTCAGTGGTGAGACACTGCTGCTCTCAGCTCACGCTGCGTTAGGAGTGGCGTGCAGTTCCCAGCAGCTCCCCGCGGAGTTGGCAGATGGTGGCAGCTCGGGAGACCGGAGCGTGGCCTGGAGGGGACGTTCTCTGCCAAGGGCATGGCGGGGACGTGCTGGGCTTTGGGAGGGCTGCCAAGCAGCGCCCGTGAGCATCTCCTTGTCCTGCAGCCAGCGCTGTCTGACGGCGTGGTCGCGAGCGATCGCACGGACAGCAGCGAGACTTCCTTCCACAGCCAAACGCCTTGGCTGACTGCAGGAAGGACTTCCAAGCTGAAGGTGAGACGTGAACAGCGCTTCTGAGATGGTTTCAGCTCCCACAGGTGAAGGGCGCTGGCTCAGGGCTCAGCTGGGGGCTGGCTGCTTCCCTTCTTCTTGCTGGGGCCATTGAAACAGGCTTGAGCTTGGGAAAAGACAAAATACCTTCCTTCCAGGCCGCCCATCCCATCCTGCTTCCCAGCCAGACCCCAGCTGTGTGCGCACCGGGAAAGCCAATATGAAAGGTCTTCACAAACAAGCTCTAAGAATGTAAAACTGATACCTGGAGGTACAGGTAAGTGGTGTACTTTCCTCCTCCCCCCGTTTTGTAACTTGCACTATGTATGCATCAGATTTAAAGGCAAGCAGTGTGTCTTTTTATCAAACAGGCCTGATAAAAGAACAATCATGTACGTTCATTTATATCTCTGCTAAACGTATCCTTTTTTTATTGCTTTCCAGTAGTTCAAAGCATTAGCATAAAGCCATCAAGGAGGTTGTTTTTCCTAAGAGAGAGAGTGCCTGTTTACAAACTCATTTTATTTTCACAATACTCCATTGTTATTTATTTCAGACAGAAAGCTGTCAGATTAATGCATTCCCTCATGCAGGACAGCTTGCGTTATTGCCCGTTATTAAGATATAACATATATAACCTGACAGGCACTGCCCACGTCTGCAATCCACCAGTGAAAGGCAAATTAAGTAGAAAATGGAGATCTCCAATATTTCTTAGGGCTAAAGTGATATTAGTTTTTAACTCATTTTGTATTCAGAGGGGATTCTGCCTGTTCACAACATATCTGACAGAGTAAACTGCCCAAAGAAGGCTTTTATGATTCTTAGAACAGCTACATCTGAGAAACTGATTTCAGAGTCACAGGAGTCAAGTCCCCTTGCATAAACGTGTGCCAGGGAAGGAGGAAAAAAAAAACACCCAACAAATTACTTGGATAGTGCAAGAAATGGGTTAGAACACAGCTCTTGGGGGGAGAGTGGTGCAAGAGGAGTAACTTGAAACCCAAGCCAGGCACAGCTGGGAACCCCAGGCTGAGTCAGTCCCTTTCCTGTGGTGCCTGTATTCAATCTAGTGGCAAGACTCACGTGTATTCCTTCTCCTTTTCAGAACAATTTACTCCAAAATATCCCACACAGCCCAGCTAGCAGTTTCCAGAGAACCGCCTGAAAGTCGCCAGCGAGCATCCATGTTGCACGAGGACTGCTAGTAAGCTTGGTGCAAGGTCCCAGCACTGCAAACCTCACCTCACACAACTGATGTTATTCGTGTTTCTCATTAATTTGAATTTATTTTTTTTCCCAGGACTGAATTCCTGAACTTGCTGAGTGACAGAAACTGCTCTGGGAAAGTCTGCAAGAGGTAGGCTGCCTTTGGGAACTCACGTTACCTCTTAATGACTCTTTATGTTTTCCTTCAATATTTTCCCAGTAATAACTTAATTTTTTTTTCATGCTTTCCCTGGAGTATTAAGTCAGTCTTATTATCACAATTAAATATTAACTGAACTGAAATGAGATTAGGAACAGAGGTCATCTTAAAGGAAGGCTAATGTGAATACAGGATGAAATACGGAGCAAGGCCTGTGTGTAGCTACGGTCATCTGGAGAAGAAACCATGCTTTACCCCCCAAAAAATGGTTTTAGTCTTGCCTATTGCATATACACGTATAAACATGTTGGGATTATCGTTAGCCCTTACAGCATTTGGATCAGCTCCTTTCATGTAGGTTAGGTAGAAGCCAGATACTCCATGCTCTGAAAGCTTAAAATATGGTTTCTGTTCTGCTCATGTTCCCACTGAGCAGGTTTTAGTGCTAGAAAGTCACCAGCCTTATGGGAAACTGCAGTGTGTGAGGAATAGGCAATCTGCAGGGGAAAATGCGCCACGCAATTTAATGATAAATAGTGATATGCTAAATAAATTATTAAAAAGAACCAACTCTTCTTTAACATAATTACATTCTATTTCATCTTAGAGGAGGGGAAGCAGCCTAATTGGGCAGACAGGAAACCAAGCCAGGGGAAGTGAGGTAGGTTTTCATCTGCTGGGCTGCAGAACTATGGGCAGAAGCAGAGCT
Organism: Numida meleagris; assembly: GCF_002078875.1. Lineage (NCBI taxonomy): Eukaryota > Metazoa > Chordata > Aves > Galliformes > Numididae > Numida > Numida meleagris. The sequence continues at coordinate 16,929,757 of NC_034419.1, forward strand.
CAGCAGCTGCAGCCCTTACTCCTCCTCTCCCTCCTGCCTTCCTTTCTGCAGAAGCAGGCCTGGGTATACAGGTGAGGATTTTAATCTTATGGCAGCAGAGCTGCCAAGAAGGAAACCAGTCCCATCCTGCCAGGAAGTGTCAGGCAGCAGAAATACTACAAGGAACATAGACAGGGATTTTAGTTGCAGTGAATTCCCATGTGCAAGTACCTAATATGGACATGCAATGATATTTGAAATAGTCTTGTATCCCTCTATGTAATAAATATTTTATTAGAATAATAGAAAAATGCATACAGATAACCATAGGATACACACACAACTGGAAGTTTAAGGAGAAATTCTGAACTTTTCAATATGAAACAAGGTACTCGGTACATATCTCATGGAGATATATAACTAGAAATTAAATAATACACTGTAATAGCATGAAAATGGCAATACAGGAACGTGAACTAGAATTCTGTGAAACAAGGATAGAAAGATTCACCCTTTGTCGCAGGAAACATAACTATATACTTACTAGTAACACCTGTTTTCCATCTCCCCCCCCCCCCCCCCATTTGCAAGTGTCTGAAAACATCACTGGTTAGCCACATTGAAAAGCAACTAGCCATTTATAACTATGTATTTACAGTATATACAGATCTTGCTTACTTCAACAGCTAGCACTATTTTCATCCGGATGTGATGCTGACCTATCTGAATGCATATCAAGGTATTTCTATAGTGCTGTCACGATACCGTTAATGCTGGCTCTTTCTCTTTATATTTCTGTGTGTTGTAATAATTAGTGAGATGTTGCGAGATAAAAAAATGAACGTCTTTAACAGGGTATGTTTTATGTCACGTGAACACTTGCTCTACCATGGGTGTGTCTAAAAGGCTGACTGGTCTAAATTCACAACGGTGAAAGTCAGATACACCAGGTTTAAGGTACTGCTATGCAAGAAAGCGTAGATTCACTGTAATAGCAAGCTTGAGAATCTTGATGTATTTTTAACATTCTAAACTATAGTATTGCCATAAACTTACTAGAATTACATGGTAGTAATGGGGTGCGTTTGAGTGCTGGACCAGGTGAAATAGTTTGAAGTGGTTAACGAGCAGTTGGAAGGAGAATTATGAATGTATTATTGAATTTAGAGCGTGTGGGGTGTGGCAGACAAGAAGATAAATTTGGGCTGCATATTTGGAAGCACCACATCACAAGGAAGGAAGGTGGTAACAGTTCCTTTTCGTAAGGCCATGGTGCAACTGCATTTCAGTAATGCTTACAAATGGGCACTTCAGTTAGTGAAACACACTGACAGGAGCTCAGGGAAGGGCGGTAAGAATGATCCTGAAGGTGGGAGAACTTGGTTTTGAATAAAGGATCTGGTTACAGAATATAAGATAGGGATATAAGGAAATTAACGTAGAAGTCTACTGATTAAGAGGAAGGTCAAGTGCTTGAAAGAGTACATAGATGTACGCTGGGATAAAAGAGAGCTTTCTCTGAAACATGGCTGTGAGATCATTTCTTAGCAGTAGTGGAAGCCCTGCCTCTTGGACACCCCACTGTGGATTGTGCAAAACTAACATTAATACTCTGACTTTCCTAACTTCTAGCTTTGAGTTCTTGCTAGATTTAGAATAACTTATGTAAAGGGCAGCAAGCAAATGACACTGTCTTAAAGAACTACCAGTTAGTTGATTTTTTCAGTTCTGATTGAAATTACATGCTCTGATCTCAGCTTTCATATGAAGAATGATGTGATCATAATACTGTAGAATATACTCAAAACAATTCATTGTCCCTGTAAAAACTGAGTTTTTCACAGAGCTAAGCTCTTCCTTGCAATTGATCACAGTGCCATTGCTTTCAACTCTCTCTTACACTGTAGCTGAAGTACATAATATGTAAACTCCTTTGGTTCAAGTATTAAGGCATTTCAGACTCCTTTTTAAAGGATTTGCTAAACTTTACATGATATTTTTAATTCAACTTACAGTGAAATATAAAGAATTTAAAAACACGTCAAGAAAAACATGCATTAACCACTGCAGGTTTTTTTTTTTTTAAAAAAAGCACTTTTCTGTAATAACTGATCGATAATTTGTTTCTCCTAGCAAATGAAAATGCATCATCACAACACTGAATTCAGAGTGAAGGAAAATACTGTCGGTAAGATGCTGGATAGACTGAAGATATTCAGGGTTGATGGACCAGAACCTCTTGCATCCATACCTGTGACAGATGAAAAAGGTCAGGATTAAATGAAAGCGTGAGTATCTGCTCTGTCAAATTATTACTCTTACTAGATACCAAGCAAAAAAACCTACTGTTGTTTTTTATTTTTGATAAACAATGACACTTTATAAATAGAAACACTCCAAATTTTTAAGCTACGGAAATGCAGTGCAAAATATTTAAGCTCTATTAATGGTCTTTACTGTCAAGACAACTCTAATGAAAGAAGAGAAAAAGTAAAAACAATGTTTTTTTTAATACCAATTTACATGGTAATTTACCAGTTCAGTAGAATGAAGTTTGTCATGTGTTAGGGCAGGAAGACTGTTAATTGCTTTTCTTTTTAATACCTTATTACCATACAACATACACGCTTTCAGGTTTTTTTCCTCCTATCAATAAGGACTCAATTCCTATGAAGATAAGCTGTGACAACTGCTTAGTGTCAACTGCAAATTTAACAATGCATCACTGTGCAAAGGCAGAGACACGTCTGTGTACTGTGGGTGGTACAATGGAGGTTCTGACAGTGGTGGAGGACTGAACATAAACACATGACAAAACAGCAGCAATTCAGCTTCAACGTACTAGCTAGTCTGGGAATCAGGATCTGATCACTGCTAGTGCCATCTCCACCTTCAGTTGTTGCTTTTACTTCTATAATGTAATCTTCATTAAACTGGAGCAGAAGTTCAGCTGTTGTTTTGTCTGTGTTCAGCACGTTCATGCTGTTCTGACTGCTCGTCCTGTACAGAACCTGCAACAAAAACAAACAGCATCTTCTGCAAGTCCGTAGCGTGGTATTTCTTCCAGTAGGAGCTGGCATGCAATCCTTATTAACGTTTCTTGGAAAAAAGGTTTTGGTCTAACAAAGGCATGATGAGAGAGAAAAGATCTAAATTTTGGTTAATATTACAGGGCGCAATTACATTCAGTATCTAGAGAAGTAGTGAAAGAAGTGAACATGAATGAAAGTAGTGAGCACAAATGGAAGTATTTTACCTAACTTTAATCTGAAATGGCAGAATGTGCAATAGTAGATTCTGTTGACTGCTGAGTATCTTAGTCATTTATTGTTTTATAGATTACCCCACAATTTGGAGCCTGTCATTATCTAGTTCATCTGATTATGTCAGTGCACATTGTGGGGAACGACAGAAGTAGTCAGAATGAGAAAATTACGGGACTGTTGGAAGATGTTCCACAAGTGCTAATTAAGTTACTGTCGTTAAAGTTAACTACAGAAAACGTCCTGTTTCAAACAACAGGAGCTGCATCCAGTCAAAAGCCTCAAGCAAGAGCAACATCAGCTTTCTCTTCTGGCCTTACACATCCAGTGCACGTGCCTGGCAGAGTTCTGCAGACCTGATGAGCAGGTAAGCCAGGGGGTTTCCCAATGCAATATGAAACTACACTGGCAATAGCAGCAGACTGCAAAAAATGCAAGGCCAGTGGAATTACATACACCATGACCCATCATCAAACATCCTCACCCTGAATCCATTGTAATGACAGCGGCCTCTCAGTACCTTCCAGCTCTGTGCTACACGGTGCCACCCTCGGGCCATGCTTCCTAATGCCATGCTGTGCTGCAAAAAGCTCTGGGGGGCACAACCATCTGGCTGCCTTCCACAACGCCTGTGCTGCGGCTGCTCTGCTGCTTTCAATGTCATTTGTTGGATATTTTCTGCTTGACAAACCAGCTTTCTGTTAACTGCAGTGCCCTTGCTCCTGGGGGTAAAAATGACACCCCTAAATGCTTTACTTGGGTAAAATTAACCAGCATTACCAAAATCCAGCTTACTGGTATATTTTTTATACCGAAACCTGAGAATGCTGTGGGAGACGAAGTATGCCATGTGAAACTGCATGCTGGATTCCTTCTGTTTGGCTACCTCCTGTGAAACCAGGTAAGCTTTCAACGTTTATTTCTTGCCAGTACATCCCAGAACACTGCCCAGACCCATCTTCACATACATTTTTATATAGGTAAGTGTCACATGAGTTCCAGCTATACACTGATCAAGAACATCCTCAGCAATTCTCATAAGCATAAAGATAAATGACATTTAAATACTTGTACATTTGTGCACCGATCAGCTTTGGAAGAGACACAGCAATGTAACTTCTATGAAGACAGTGAGCAAGTCCCACAGAAGTAAGAAGAAAAAGGTTTAAGAACATCAGTTTCATACCTGGTACTAATAAATCTACTTAGCAATAGAATGCGTTAGTGTACCATTAGTGGTGAAAGCACTATGGTCTGTGAGACACGGTTTGAATATGATTTTTATTTACAAAAATGAGACAGTTCTGAAATGTGCAAGGCAGTAAGTTTAGAGGATGCAAACAGATGAGGTAAAGAAGGGAGTACTGCTTTCAGATTCTCCTGTTGTTCTTTCTTTGCTTACCTTATACCCCGTCACCTCAGACTCGTTCTCCATGGCTCTTACTTCTTCCCAGTTGAGGATTACTCTGGAGTCAGTAACGTTCCACACAACGTTTCCTGGTGGCTGACTGGGTGCTTAGAATACATAATAAAAGCATGACTTTAATTTAATTGGCATTAGTGATTATTCTACAGTAGGAAAATAACAGTTCAGGTAATTGATTGTCATTACATGTTGGATGTAAAAGCAACTCAAATACAGCCTCGTCATTTGTACACTTTATGGTTCAGAGACTAAATTGGAAAAACAGAAGGAAAGAAAAACAGAATAGCAAATAAATGTTATTTCTGAAGTTGCATTATCTGTTGATGGTATTTCATTAAATGCAGTCAAACAAAAGCGTATTTCTTAGGACATGGGTGATCAATTAGAACATACTCTAATGAAAACAGACAGTTCCTATTTGTGCAGTATGTTTTCAGGAATAAGTAAGTAAATACTCCACCATAAACAAATTTAGTCTTAGTGAATATTCCAAAACTGTGTGCTATGCTGATTTATTTTAACATGTTTGAACTATAAAAATAGGTGACAGCTTTCTTTGTTCTTCTTAACTTGAGGCATGATTCTGAAATGCGGTCTGTATTGTTCAGTTATTTAGTTGGAACAATTAATGGGCTTTAGCTAAGCGAATCTATTGATGTTTGGGTGTTTTTCTTTTTGTGTTGTTGTTCAGTAGCAACCTGAGATTTATTTTCAAAGGCAGTGGTACGCTTTTGGCTCTACACTTCAATGGAAAGGTGAAGGTAAAGTACAAACCTGTTCAGATGCTTCAAGTTGACTTCCCAGGAAGCGGATCATGCAGTGAACCACTTAGCTATTAAAATATCTTCTAAATGTGTTAAGGAAAACAATTTACTGTTGCTGTCACCTAGTGGAGGCAACTGCTGCTTAGGTGGACTGCTCTAAGCTTTGATGCTGAAGGAATCCACTATTAAAAACTAACAGTGCTTTAACAGCTTTGTGCTGCCACTCACACTGGTGACTTTTTGTTTCTTTTTTCCCTCCCTTCATTTTCAAACTCATTTGCATAGGTAGCTCCGTTAGCAGTCAGATCATAAACCACCCGATTATAGAGCACAGCACTGTGTGGACACAGAATGTGAGGCCAAAATTTAAAAGAACTTGAAGTCAAACAACTATTAAAAGATCTATTCTTCTGCAGTATTTGCCTTGTTCTGTACACTAAATAGGATTCAACTTGATGCACTAACAGCTAATTTCTGTAAATGTAAGAGGAGACTGTTTTACTCCTGAGATTTGAGTATTACAGCAGATATAAATAGTTTACACGCTCCGATTTTAAAGCTGAATTTGAGAAGAAATGAGTCACTCTCAAATCCAAAACAAAACATTAACGTCATCTGAAAAAATGAAGAATAATTATAGAGAAACTGTAAGCCTCTATCTACCACTTGACTTAGGAAGTGATTCAAAAGGCTCTACTCTGCTTCAGCTACCCACATCTCCAATAATCGGCAGCGTTCAGAAAAGGACTGAATTTGTAACAGGCAATACCAAACCATTATGTCCACTATGAAGTATGCAAATAGCTACACAGATTTCTAAGACTCACTAGCTGCTTAAAGTTAGTCACATACACTAACATTTCTCTTAATTACAGCTGACAGACAGAACATTTTGTTCTAAGACCTCCTAAACATTAAATAATTACAACACCTTACCTTGCAAACTCAGGTGAAACCTCCACAATTAACTGCAATTTTATGCAACAAAATATTTAGGAAAACTTCTCCTCATGTCAGATACAAGTTGCAGACTATGAGGTGCTTCATAGTAACTGTATGCATAATGTATTTAAACTCCAGTAAATATAAATTAATCTGAGGTGGTTTAGTCCTCAATACAAGAGTAATGCTTGTTTCTGCACGTGAAATTATTGTTTCATAATATTGACGATACAACTACTTTCAGGAGAAGGACATTAATGACTGTTTTCCAGGGAATGTGACCTTTCGTACAGATCCAATTGTGCATTCTTGTGAATCTGGAAGAAATACTTCAAAATTGATTACCTTGCTTGTGAGCTGTATTACAATGCAAGAGCATATTAAATGTATTTTTCATTTGTAGAAAAATTAGAGCAGTCTTTGACAATCTGTTCTCCAGCTTAATTTCTCTTTTTTAATAGGAAAGGGGCCTCTTGTGCAACTTGATTAAGGGAGAACAATAGATGTGAACGATTATTTTGCATGAATTGTGAGGATCACTCAAATGCCATGCCCCAGAGAACCTACAAGGATGTTATAAAACCCTGAGAAATTCAATAAGTCACTGTTTTTCTTTCCAGCTAAAATAATTTGTTCTTTTTACATTCTTTAAGTCACCAGAAGAATAATAAAGTTTTAATGCAGAAATGATCTTACCTCAGCTCTGCTGGTGCGGTTCAGTTTTAGTTACTCATTGTGCTAAAGTAGCAGAGGGTAAAAACCTGAGGATCTATGCTTGACGTAGCTGCCCAGCTCTTCTATTCTGTCTGAAGATTTAGGTCACTTACGCGTATCGTGATTCCCACTAATGCATCTATTCTTCATCTGCCTGCAAATGCTCACACACCATTATGTCTGTCCCCACTTGAAATCTGTGATACTTACGTGTCTTTTTTGTGGTAGCATTCACTGTGGCACTAAAGGGACCTGCTCCAGCACTGTTGTAAGCACGGACAGCTGTGTAGTATGCTAAGTTGCTCTTCAAACCTGTTATTCTTATTGATGTTTCATTCCCTGCAGCTTTTACTCTGTTTGAAGATTCTTCTTTTCCACCATTATTCCAGTACCTAACCTAGTAGACATAAAACAAAGCTACTTAAAATGGTGCGTGGAATTGAATGCTTATCCAACAGCATTGCATTTGCCTCCTTCGGGTGCATATTTGTCAGCTGAAAAAGGTAGAAATATATTAAAGTTTGCAAAATATGTACACTATTTCAACGAAATTTTCTCATCCATCTGCCTTTCACGCTTGCTGCCCTTTTGACTGCAGAAAAATGAAATTGAAATATTAGCTGTTGCTTGAATTAAAAAGTGACAACCAGGGGAAAATCATCGCTTCATCTAGAAAGTAAACAAGTTCAACTCAGAAAATTTTATCTCACAAAATAGTTGCAATTCTGAAAGAGAACATCTGAAAGTATTGTTAAACACAGGACTTGTCACAGGAAGCAAAACACAATTTCATTCTCTGTTCATTTCAGAGACACATGGAAGAAAATATCCATTTTCTGGGTGAAGATGGCGCAGAGAGAAAGCCAAGACAGCTGGTAACCTTCTGTAAACCAGGTATTACTAGAGGCTAGTAGTCTACACAAATCAACTTCTTCTTTGTTTTTCAAAAAAAAAAAAAAAAAAAAACAATCCCCCCCAAACCCTATCTTTTTTTTTTTTTTAAAGACAAAATCTTGATTTCTGAATAGTGGCAGAGCTGGAAAACTACTGGGGAGAAGGCTCAGGTTGGCTGAACGTCCTCCCCAGAGCCTGGTTTCCACTGCAGAACACTCAGCGTTGGCTCAGACCCTAGCAGCCTAGAGGAAAGGCCAGGAACCAAGCTGTCTGGCATGAGCTATGCATGTGAAAGACATTCTGGGACATGCCCTTCAGAATAGGAGGAGCATTTTAAATGACGTTACCTCGTAACCTAGTAGCCTTCCACTACTCATCTTCCAGGGAATGGCTTTCCAGGAGACTTCGATGACAGAGGACGACAGGCTTGTCACCGACACGCCAGAGGGGGCTACAGTAGGCTCTGTAATTGGAAAGCAGCACTGGAGAGATGAGCAGCATAGGTGATGGTGCACATAAATACGTTCATAGTCAAGTTGACCTCAGTTATATCAACTGTTGCTATATTCTTTGAGAAAACATCTCATACTTAGTATCTGCAGAAAGTCACGTACCTTCTTCAGCTGAAAAAACCGTGGTTATCGAACTGAATGGCCCTTCTCCTTTGTTGTTATAGACACCAACTTTGACTTCATATGGCGAAAACGGCAAGATGCTTTCATTCCTAAAGACGTATCTGGGTGTGTCAGGAGAGGTGACTACAGTCTGTATCCACGTTGTGGTGCCAAAGGGGCGAAAAGCAACGACGTATCCAAATCCTTCTCCATTTTGTAGCTCCTCAGGGATGGGCTGTGAGAAAAGCAACCAGTGACAGAAGCCCATGATGTTACATACCGCACTGGGAAAGCTTTGAAGGAGGAGAGCATCACTGTGAACATACTGTATGCGACTGTAAACTGGTTCTGGTCTGCATTTGGGATCATGGCATCAACAAATAAACTCTGGTACAGCAGAGTGAAATGCTTTCTTCTGAAACTATCTTAAGGCTTGCACATCAAGAAAAGAGCAACTCCCAAATAGACTTCTTGTTCTCCAGTAAGTACACTGTTTTAAGACACTTCAGTAAACATTTTTTCAATTTCTGGTCACAATTCGTAGTACATAAAAATAATATCAGAGAATTCAGTACTACCTTTGTACAGTGTCTACACCTTCCCCTCATGTGATTTTGGTTAAGTAACAACATGGAGTTGTTAATACGAGTACGTAACAGCATGTTAACATTTTTTAACTCATTAAAAATAGGACACAATTTAAAGTAGTATCTGATCCTTTAGCACATGCATCCAGAGCTAATGGTAAGAAAGTACAAACTGTGAAGTTGCACTGACCTGCGTAACACTTTGGCTCAACCTCTGAGCAACAACCCTTCCATTTCCCATCCCTCCCCGCCCCCTTTTTGCTTGACAACCATTTGAGAGCAAAAGTAATCACCTTAGACAAGCTAGCTGAATTTCTTACTGATTGCAGTCTAACAGTAGCAAGTGAAAGAGGGAAGGCAAACGTGCATAGCTCACATTACAGAATGTTACCGAGCACATATACATCCTAGATGAGAAGCTGCTGCAGCCAGGAAAATTCATCTTTAAAGAAGTGTTTCAATGAAAACAACCATTCTCTGAAGAAAATTGCTTGCCAGAAAACTTACATCCCATGTTATGACCAGTTCAGACCTGCTGCCGCCTCCCCCACTGACTTCAGCTGGGGGAATTTCAGGAACTGTGAAAAAGAAACGTACAGCTGTCTGTGCTGTGTAAATGGATGAGATGATATCACAAGTTAACCTCATTCTCTGGAGCTAACTCTCTGGTTTTCCTATTTCTTTTGCAAATCGAGACAAGTGCTATGGAACCTGCGTGGCGCAGACAGGTATTTTTTTGAGCATTTGCAGAACCTCACAAATGAAACCCTGTATACTCTGTCTGCTTTTAAATGTTTATGAGCATCTAAAAATCAGTGGCGTGCTTCAGGTTTTCAACAGGGGTAACTTACGCAGATGTGTTGGGCAACAGCCTTACTCCTGGTAACACCTGGTGCTTTAATTGGTGTGTGGTGAGCTACATGCCAGTGCCATGGCAGGCGGACACTGATCAAACACCAGGAAGAGAAAATCATCAAAAGTCACCTCTTCCCCATCCACTGACATCTTCAGACTGTGCAGCACTGACTGAACAGAGTTTGCCATGCTAAATGCAGCTGAAATAGATTTGGATGTAATATGTGGACATAAACTGTCCCACAGCTGAACACAAATACTAACAAACTAGTTACAGACTTTTATATTTGATGGAAATTCCAAGCTTAATTGAAATGAGCCAAAGACATAATTTTTTTAAAATATATTCAAGATTGTTGAATTAAAGACAAATAGAAGAACCCACTAACCTGCCTCTTCAGTTCTTACTTTTTCTGAGGGTAAACTAGGTTCTCCACCTCCTATTTTGTTACTGGCAACTACACGAAATTCATATTCGACCCAAGGATTTAAATCCACCACGGTGGTTGTGAAAGTATTTCCATCGATCACATCTGGAACTATTAAGAAAGAAAAGAGAATTAAGAACCTGGCGTATCCTGGCCAAACATATTTCAACAGAACCTGTAACAAGAAATGCGTTTTACCTGTGGTAACTCGCTGCCAGCCAACTGAAAAAGGTGTTCTTGCTTGGACGGTGTAAGCAGTTACTGGGCTGTGATTATCTGTGCCTTCCTGCCAGGAGATCTGAGCTGTGGTATCAGTTATTTCATCCACTCTCACGTGTTCAGGGGGCCCAGGTGAGCCTAGGAAAAGATTGAAAAATAAGTGGTGGTTTGTAAAGCCAGTACCCTGGAAATCACTAATACTGCAGTAAGGATTCCCATCTTATTAAGTACTGTGGGAAGAAAAAAAACAATTTAGATTAGGATAAATATTAACATTAATTAAACTTGTGCCTGATAACTCTGAAATAGGAACCCTGAACTATTATGCAGATGACAGGGTTTGTTTTAATTCAGTAACCTTTGTTCAGCACGATTCCTCATTCCAGCCCACAGTATCTGTCTTTCACTTGGGTCCTTGATGTCCTCTTTTAATCTCCTAATATATCTCTGTAGTCTGCCTATTTGTTATCTACAGCTGTTTTAGTATATGAAGCACTGTAGCAATTCTTCATCAGAACATCTGATCAGCACCGCGAGCGACAATTCAGTCAGGCAAGCGTCCTGCTGCGTTCTGGAAAAACCCTGATTCTGGGCAGCCAGCAAAAATGCTGGTTTTGTCTCACCTGCACCAGCAAACAGGCTGAAATAACTAACAGTACAAAGGCAATTAGAAAATAGCTGGTATGTTTTAAAATACATTGAATAAATCTTGATTGCATAATGTTGATTCCTGGATTACTGCTTTTCTTTTGCGTTAAATGTGGCTGCATCATCAACAATGAAAGCTACAGTGCAGGCTTAGCTGCAAGCATTCCTGCTCTGGAAAAAAAGAAATAAAGAAATAACCCTGTGTTATATAATTTAAATTCCTGTGTGTCTCTAGGACAAAGCCCTTCCTATGCTTTGGCAGCAGACACCCATGTCACAGGGAGGATGCTGGACCACGGAGTCACCATTTAGCAGAGTGATGCAACAACGTCACAGCTGCCAGTACTGAACTCCACTCATCAGTGCCTTGAAGGACTGTCATAAGAAAAGATACGATGTCATTTATTGTATTCTTCAAGTCTTAATTTTTTTATGGGGAGAAGCAAGTTTCATCCAAAACTAAGCTACAATTCCTCCTAACTTCAGTGCAGCGTCACATAATTCAGGTCTTAGATGAATAGGTTTTGTAATCTACACCATCAGCTGTTTCTGCAATCTACAACACACAGTAAGAAAACACAATTCGTGGTAACTGAAGCTGAAATTTACCTCGTACTATGAGGTCGGCTGCAGATGCCACACTATCTACTTCTGTCTTCACCATACAAACGTACTTCCCACTGTGTTTCAGCTGGATGTTTCTAATCATCAAATCTCCTGATGCACTCTGTCAAAATACAAAGTTCTTCAATGAATTACCGTATCATTTAATATTCAGATCACGTGTTGAAAGTGGAGAAAATAGCACCCCAAAGAGTTTAAGATAAAGTTGCCCAAAGTTAGAGGGGCAGACAGTGGGGAGGACAGCAGGTTATTACCCAGCAGCTGCTCCATGCTAAATGTCTGTCAGCATTCTCCTAGTAGACATGAGCTAGTGTCCCTCCCTGCATGAGAAGCAAGCTGCAGCACAGGAGCCTGGCACTGGGAACATCCCTGCAGATGGCTGTTAAGAACCATGAAGAAAGTCAGCACCCTGTGACCAACTGCCTGCCTCCAAGCCACGAGAAAGATGTGATTTCTATAGCCATCACCCCATTTGACTTCTAGACAGAATTTGCAAGCCTAGTTATCACAGACATTTGAAGAGTTAAAACAGGTAAGCAACAAAGCTGAACCTGGTCCGTTCTGAAGGCTTAAAGATGAAATTCAGAAAGGTACAGCGTGAGTCTTGGGCCAGTTTGCTGCTGAGCCCTTCTCACCTAGCACCTCGTATTCCTGGCAGTTTGTGATTTCCATCTGCCAAGTTACTTTGCATTGTGAGCACACTTGGATGTAAGCATTATGCCTCTGCAGCTCTTTGGCTGACTGCCCTGATTTTAAGGTCCTACTTCTATTCTTTACTTCTCATTGTGCATTTAAACGCAGGTCATTTCTTTTCCTTTGTCCTCTCTCATGTAGCTGATCTGAATCAAAGAAAGCGTGCAAAAAGCCTGAGTGAGTGATAGCTGTAACTTCACATGGTGTTATAGACTCTACGTTATTTGTTTTCTCCATTACCGAAATAGAGCACTCAATCCTAAACTTTTGGTAGCCAGTGTTGCTTCAAAATCTCCCCGATGTGCCAGCTGAATGACTGCCTCAGTCCTGTTCACATCAAAACTTCCTGGCGAAAACTCTCTGTCCGATTTCTTTTTTTTTCCCCTCTTTCTCATTTTCTGGAGCAGCAGTTTCAGTTGAGGGCAGAACCATACACTGCAGGTATTCTCAGCTCCTCTGACCGCATGACTGATTCTTGAGAACACAGCAATTTGGAGAAAGGGAAGACATGACTGTTTGTAGTCTCCAGAAAGAAAGCGTTAACAGTTTTCCCAACCCGTTGTCTTTAGCAATTAATTGATATTTTTTATGCTCACACTAACTGTTTCTGCTTGGATCCTTATCTTTCAAGAATAATTTGTTTTCAGGGAGACTGCCATTATTTCAGATAAATCTCTAACAATATGCAAATCAGCTGTGCCATTTTGTCACAAGTATTTCTTCTTGAGCTTGAGTCTCATTCACTGATGTCAGCATCCGCAGTCAGTTTGTAGGATGAGCATTAGTACATCTCACTCAGAAGCTGAAAAAAACCTTTCCCTGCTTCCCTTCCACATGTGATAATAGAAATAAATACAATGCCAACCTTTCTTTCAAAATAAAGATGTAAGCATTTAGAGGACAATCCAGCACTGGCTGCCTCCAGTACCCTAAAAGTTAAGCTGAAGGCAATCTAAAATCCATCTAACTTGATTGGAAGTGGATATTCGGGAAATGACCAGCAACAACAACGGATACGCACAAGCAAATCGTGTTCTACATGAACTAATTGTAGCAAACTAGATTTAAAACATCTCGGCAGAGGGACTATCAAATAGAATAACTTTACTGAAACATAAAACACTGAAAGATTAACACTGCATTTAAACTATCTGTGAATACTTTGGAGGAGCATCCTGAAGAATCAGGGGAAGGCAGCAGCAAAAAGCTCCAACGCAGAAGGCACTCAGCTCCCATAACCATTAGCAGTGCCCGCATTCTTGCCTAGCCAGATTAAATCTTTGTCAGAGTGGACAAGTCCAGGTGACAGTAAGGTCACCTACCCTTCTCAATGCTACAGAGAATACCAATAAGCTGAAGTGCACGCACAGTACGAACATTTGCTGGAATTGCTTTTGCTTCTCCTGACTGCATTACAATTTCAGCCATTGCTGGGCTGGGTGAGCAGGTGATACCAGAAGCAGTTTAGAGGAAATCTGTTCTGAACTCTGGAATCTGCTTGGTTTGCCTATAGGCTCTGTAAAAATCATCTTCCTAACAAAAAAGAGCAGTACAACAGTGATATATCCTAGATTTTTCTAACCATCTGGATGATCAGGTCCCAGTGCCATAACGTTCCCACTAACCACTACATGCTGGGGAACTCCAGCGTGCATGGCAGGAACTGCTAAAACATCATGACACAGATATCCATCCATTGAAAAATTACTTTTCTTTTGCCATGTTGATCAACAAAGCTTAAGTTATGCACACGTATTTCCATTTAGCAAATATGAACTGCGACTACTGGAAGGCTTATTTACTTACTGGGATCCAGACAAAGCCCACAGAATAGTTCTCTGTATCTCTTAGTAACCTATGGAGTCTTTCCACTTAGGACCTCATTAAGACTTTTTTTTTTTTTTTTTTTTAAAGTCACCTAAACCTCTGCATTCCATGACTACCCCTAATTCTATCCCATATGACAAACTCCCAGGTAAGATGTTCTAGAGACAGAAGTCTCTAGTTTTTTAGTTACACAATACTCTGAAATTTTCTTCAGGACTGGTTCAGAAGCTTCTGTGAAAACCTCTTTTTTAAGCATTTTTTCATGTGGGGAAGGACATAGGGAACCTAAACACAGCTTTGATTTGGAATTATGCCTGTTTCTTCTAACAAAAAGATGGAATTTTTAGTGAGAAAAAATATTTTGTTTTTCAGTCAGCTTACAAATTTCAGTTGGGGTTTTACAGGCAAAAAGAGCAGTTAGGTGCTGAAATTTCACACTTTCACAGGCAGAAGTGCATAACCCACATCTGTTCCCACAGAAAGAAGATATGGCAAGATTAAGTGAAAGGAAACTTTATTAAGGCTTATTTTGGCCAGTTTCATGCTGATACTCACTCAGCCTTTTGTCTTTTTATTACTTGGCCATAGCTTGCACTGTAGTAAGGCCTGTTGCTGTAATTGATTTCTTTCTCTTGATACACAACTTTTCATGTTCTGATTAAAAGGCTAAATTCTAACAGGCACTGGTGTAAACATCCTCCCACCAGCAGCACCTCTCCATCCAGCATTAGAAATATTTAAAGTATGGCCTCCCTCTGTCACCAGGGCAGATTTAGAGCGTTCAGTGAGGGGCAACACCAGGGGCACAAGAGCAGGAAAAACAAGGAAAGATTGATTTCTTTTTGTTAGCTTTTAGGCTCGAGCTCTCAAAATCTGAGACAAGTTCCTCAATATGTCATTGTTATGTTTCATGTGATCCAAGGAAAATCATGTAGGGCCAGATGCAGAAACAGAGGTAAGCACTTATAAAACTTCAGGTCTAAAATATGAGATGTCTGGATACCAGGTTATGTGCTGCAAGCTAGCTCAATTACTGACTTCTCTGCAACAAAGAGCAACACATTGCATACACCCAAAAGAGAAGAAAACACGTTTACAATGTTGAAAAGAGTAAGCAAGCCTGTCTGTGCTGCATACATCTACAAGAGAAGAGGTGTTCACAACTTACCCCTCCAACCTTCTCAAAATGAGAGGCGTCTTTTTTGAAGTCGGTGAGTGTTCCATTGAAATACCATGTGAAGCTGATGTCCAGTATAGGATCGTGCTGAACCTGGCAAGGCAAGATGACGCTTTCTCCAACAGTGACGTCCATGTTTGAAGGTGCCAAAGTGATCCTTGTTGGCTCTGAGAGCAGAAAAATCAGTTATTGGATTTCTGTAGTACTAAGACTCGCCTGCCACTAATGTTCTACCATGTTCTTCAAATCTGATTAATAACAGTCACTTCAAATTATACAGCTGGACTATAAATGCTACTGACTGACCTCTCTTGCTGGAGCACTGTATTGTTGCACATTTACCAGTGGGAGTTTGTTGAAACTGAAAAAATATCTTTTAACCTGCTGTGTACAGACCAATATACTTCACCAAGCTAAATGCACTGCAACCCACAGCAATGAAATTACCATTCAGAAGCATGTGTGGTTCTCAGCAATAACCCATATGTTTTGGAGCAGGATGCTGTGGTAGCAGCCACGGGGAAGATTAAGAGGTGGGAGTGGAAGGAGGAGATAACAAAACCTGGAAACCAGAGGAAATCTATATAGGGTAGGATGCGTTGGATATCTGGGTCTGTATATCATACTGAACATAAATAGTGCCATTAAGGAAAGCAGCTTACAATTCCTGAATCACACAAACAGAACAAATATCAAATACAGTAAATACTGCAAAAATTAAATTTCGTTCTATAAATCCTCTGTACATAATTCTATTATTTGTATATAAAAGGGCATGAATCATTTAGAAACAGACTGAAAATCTGTAGCTGTTTCTTCACTGAACAGAATAATTCTGTTTGGATCTATGAGATGTATGGGATGTGCAATGCTGCAGGATATTAGATAATTCTGCATTTGCAAAATCTTTTAGTTATTCCACTCTTTAAAAAAGAACATCATGAGAAAAGACAGTCTTCAGCTAATCTTCACAAAGCACTTGTCCTTTTCTACCAGTATCTTAGGCAGCAGCTAGTAATGGATGTCTCAGTGGAAGGGGCAAGAACTCTTTTAACAGCAATTATGTACACAATTAGCTCTTGAAAGACTTTGTTTTACTGCCTGTGGGGCCCCTGAACACTCCTGCAGCTGGAGCTTTTTCCACATCTTTTTCCATGAACAAATAAGTGTATAGTTCCTTAGGGCTACGGAGATTTTTGGACTGGAATGTATAATGACCTCTAGTATTTTTGGTTGGCGTGAATTTCATATTTTGTTTTTTAACAAGTTAATGCAAGTTTGTTGGTCTTCTTTTTATTTGTTTAGTATTCAGGTAACTGAAAGCGTGGAGGAAGGTGCTCAGAACATCCTCATCTGAGCTCCCAGAGCCAAGAAATCTCTCTGTCAAAGGAAGAAAATCCCTCAGTCTCTTTCCTCTGAACTAACCAGAGATCTATCCTTTTATATATTGTTAAATATGTACCTTGTCACACTTTTCAGCACATTTGGAATTTGGTCAAAGAGCAAATACAGAATTCACCTGGTTGCAGACTTCTGCTGCAGTGCAGTTCCATGTCAATCATCGTACAGATGACCTTCTCTTTCCACCTCACCTACCTGTAACTACTAGGTTTGTCGTCCCACTGGCTGTTCCAAACTGGTTTGTTGCCACACAAGTGTAGCTTCCAGTGTCAGCCTTGGTCACATTGGTTATTCTTAGTCCTCCATCCTTTAATAATGTGATTCTAAAAAATTACAAAGAGATTTTGAAAGTTACAGCATTGTTTTGTTGACAAAACGTTTGAATAGTCATTGTGTTACACCAGGTATATCAAACTACATCGATTCGCAACACGGTATTTGAAAATTTTGATGGTATATACTAATGATAGGTCACGTGGAACGAAACAGAAATACTCCTGAAACAAAATGTTAACCAAAGGAGACTCACAGGAGACTCGCATTACTGATAGATAGGCAAGAACATCAATGTCCCAACCATAAAGCTGACATCCTAGACAACAGCAGTGAAGGGACCTAAAGGCAAGGATAATTTAATTCCCTCTTACTGGTCCTCTTATCTGTCATACCCTTACATGCAGAACCTTCAACCTGAGACAACCTGGAGCTGCATATAAACCTGTACAACTGTACATAATGATGTTCAGAACAACTGGAAAAAAAAAAGTAAGCAACAGTTTCCTGATGTACCAGTCCATTTCAAAGGCATCAAATAAATGGCAGAGATGCTACGCTGCCAATCCCCTAAGCAGCCTGGCTAGCAGGCAGTCTGGAAATGTCCCAGACACCCCACGACCAGCTAAAGAGCACCAGCAGAACAGCAAACAACATTAATACTTGAGGCAAACCTCTAACCGCATTAGTTGGCAAGTCTTACACAGTTGTCAATGTACACATCATCTGAGAAGGCAGCAATGTCCTGAAACTTAATATTGCTATCTTCCCTTTTCCAGAAGAGTCACGAGGGTTTTGTCTTCTCACTTGCACGTACTTAGTTATTAACCTGCTTCTTTATTCAGTACAAAATTAAATACACATCCCTGCCGCTCCTTTTATTTTTAATATACGTGAGGGAAATCGGTATCAATAACTTGTCCCAACTGAGATTCGGTTCTCTACAAGAAGCAGATTAAGTCTTCAGCGTTACTGGGAATTGGGAGCACTTCCTTCTCAAAACTTGCCCCGGGCACAGGGTAAGCAAGATGCTCAACTGAAAACACAGGTTCCTTGTTCTTCTGCCATTCACGCGCTGCACCTAACAGCTCCATGTGAGCAGTGCTCGGGGTGAAGCTGCACGTGCTATGGAGCTGACCAAGGACAAAGCAGCTTCCAGCTGCAGCCCTGGCTGCAGGGCAGTGCTGGGCAGACTTTGCTGGACTGCGGGCAGGCACAGCTGGGGCACACCTCGCGTAGCATCTCATCGCAGAAAGGCAAGTCGGCCCTTAAAGGAATCGCGCTTCAGTGAACTGCACTGTCATTAACTATTTATACTGATTTATATTATAAATAATACAACATTATGGTGGCATTATTTTTTTAAGCAATGCACTTGAATCCGTTTTTCAGAGAATAATGATGTTGGTGAATAAGAACAGCTTAACCCAACTCAGTCTGATGGATTCACTTATCTTATCCTGTACCCTTGGCTTCTCTGATCCTCCAAAACCATCTTCACCAACCACAGACCACAGCAGTGGGATTCCACCACGCCTCTGTAGTTCTGCTGCTTTCCCTTAATAACAAGTTCACCTAATCCCCAGGCCACATGGAGACTGCATTTGGAACGTGTGAAAGCAGAGCAGTCTGGATTCCTTCCGCTGCATCACCGACAGCACACAGCTCTTTGCAATGAAAAGCACTATAAAATTAAACACAACTTTTAACTGTTCTTCTTAATTATTTTGAATTTTTTTTGTGTGTGTTTTCTTTAAAAATGACACCCAATATTGTGGTACCTGAGCTTAGTTTCTTTGGGGCAAAAATCAATCATGAAAATTTCAATAATGAAATTTAAGTGCAAATTAAAAGTAACAACAAATGGTGTTGTAAGAATGACAGAGAAGCCAACGTGGCATAACTAGAGGCATATTCTTAAGGAGAATGAATGCTAGCAGCTACCAGCAACTCTGGCTGCCCAGGGCCCCATACAACCTCCCCATAACTCACCTCCCAGAAATTTCTTAAGTAATATTTGGCCGCATTTATAATTAATTGAAATTTACCATATGGTTTATAAGCATCTTAAGTGTGCCATGATTAATACATTTTGTAGTTAATTATAACTACATCAATAAAAGTTGTAAAAATATATCAATTATGATTGCAAGCAAGCTATGGAGTTTTCTGACTTTCCAGCTATTGGTATATTCTACAATGCTGTGCACTGCATCATCTACTTTGAAGCAGTTTCCAGCAGAAAAACTGCAAAAACAAATAAAAACCCAATAGCGTTGACAAAGTCTTAGATCAAACAAACTAAAAATAGGGGTATAGAATAGAAAACGTCTATTGTTTAATTAAAATGAAAGGAAAACACATTTAGAGTGCTCTGAGCTATCTCGAAGCCTAGCTCGTCTAAAACAACAAAGCAACAGGCTTATTAAAACCAAGACATAGTTAAGAATCAAGGTTTTTTTAGAATAAAAAACAACAAAAAAAAACCCAAATCAATTCTTGAAAAAAAATGATTGTCAAATGCCTTACTGGTAAATTAGAAAGAGCAACTCTTTGCTTTTTCAGTTACAAAGCAGTAAATGCCACTCAGGTTATGAAAACAAAACCTAGCAATAGCTCTACCTTTTTCTGCTGGAAAACTGGACAAACTGAGGCTTTCAGTACACCTGAAGTTATTAGACATTCACAAGCTATGATAGAACAGACTGTGGCTATTCTGCTACCAAGAAGCGATCTAGATTTCTAACACAGAACAATAATACACCCTTCAGCATTCCCTGTATCTGCAGGAGTTTTTCCAATACATTTTGCTAAAGGCCAGCAATTTTCAAAGTGAATTTCATTTTCCATGACCTGCATACTTCTGATGCACCAGCCAACAGCAGAAACTTTACACCCTGTAAAAATAAAGATAATTGGCTGAATAATGCTTGGCACACGTGCATTAGCACAACTGGAGACTGACTCAAGGACCTATCTGCTCCTCAGATCAAAATATGATTGACAACAATGAAATCATTCTCTCTTGAGTAAAATTGTAGGGAATCAATCGTTGAGAAGATTCTTTTCCCCAGCAAAGGGATGGCATGAAGAAATACCTAGAAAAGCCGGGATGTCCTAACTCATGTCCAAGTCTTCATGCTCTTTGACTGATGTCAAAAGAATGGGAGTAGACTTCAAGATTTCTGATTTGAGAGGCAAAACTAAGAGAGTCTTCCTATCCCACCTAAACCAGGAACATGGATTTGGCAATACAGTCCTTCCAGACAGCCACCATTAATTCTTCCAGTACTCCAGGTGTGTTTTACTCTTCAGTGATAACTAACCAAGCAGAAATCCAGCTGTGGAAGGAGAACATATACTTCTAATACTGACATATTATTTTATTATAGTTGCGGACTGCCCCATATTTCCAGTACTTTCAGATACTGAGAAGAATACCACTGGGGATAAGAAGTCAAGTGATGCTCCAGGAAGCCAATCTGAAATCAGCTGACTTTACTGTATGTTGTCTAAGAACATCCCAGCTATTCTGCATTCTCTGTCCTCACATGTGCTTGCTTACACAGCTGTGACTGCATTATATAGAGGTTTACATACATTACTCTGACTCGTTAAAATTGTGTAAAATGGAAATGTTGGTGCAGTACAAGGACCCATCCACAATGAAGGGGCAGCAAACGCCTCAGGATCCAAGATTCCAGTTCTCGTGATGCAAGGCTGCCACTTGAAGTTTTGTGTCATTAATGAAATTGTTAATGAATGTAAATTTGTTCATCTTCCCATGACAATGCTTTATTACTGAAATAACAGACACAGTCAAACTAAATCACTGCCTTTTAACATTTGTCAGATTATTCAGCAGAAAAGCCAAATATTTTAGACCCATAGTGATCTGATAATAAATATACACATATTACTTCCCAATTCATAACTGTCCAGTACAAAGGATCAGTGGAAAGTGGGTCAAACCAGCCTTTTATATATCAAGCAAATTCCAACTAAATTAAATCAGATTACTTAACGAGAAAGCCAGCCAAAATAAGCTCCTATTACTGGTAAGTAAATGCATTACTTTCCAGATCACAGCATTTCAAACTGTAACACAAAATGAAGTAAAAATACTTAATTCGTACTGGAGAGAAGATAAAACCAGTAACTGAACCTTGTAAGGATTATGCAACATTTTATCAGGAATAGTACCTCATCTTTTCTTTTCCCCTGAATTTCACATCACTTCATCACAGTGAAAAATGCTGAAATTGGAGTTTTTTTGAGAGATCTGCATTGCAATGTTTGTTAGTGAAGGTAAAGTCTGCAGCATCTTTTCAGCTTTTTCTGCTCTTAGTATATTTAAAAACATCTAGGCATACAGGTGGATGAGATGGAACACTGCTCCGCACCAACTCAAAATCTTAATCTTTCTCCAGCCATATATTAGAGCCATAATATATAAATATTTAAAGAAATCTTCTAAAGGGGTATCGAGGATCTAGCCTATTTGGTACGCCTACCGTTTTTGATGGAGATATGAGTTAAACTAGCACTGAGTGCATTTAACCTTGATTAAAATGTCTAGTACTCTTTTTTTGAAAGACACGTTAAGAAATAGAAGCTCAGCCATCTGGAGATGGGAGCTTTCAACAGAGAAGATGGAAGGTTGGCCCTCCCGGAGACCCTGGGCACTGTGATCTGCTATCAGTAGAAGCTGCTCCAGAACAATTTTGAATAAAAATAACCAGGATGTGGCTTAACAACTGCAGAAATACTTAGAAGGCCTTATAACGTGACATGATTGGGAAAGAATAGCTTAAGTAAGCACAGGATGCTTCTAGCTTGGTGATTCACACAATAACAGTAATGTGGGGCAAAAACAGAGCCGTGCCAGTTAACCATGGATTCCTACCATCAGCACCTGATCTGGAAACACCGAAGACATTCTTGATAATTCCTGATTATCATGCTCATCACATCCAAAATGATTTGTTTCACAGGTCCAAAACTGCATTTGGGAGGGGAGTACTTCTTGCTTCAGTACCCAGTTCATTTAATTCCCATTTTATGCCTTTACTTCTGCATGCTCTACAGTGAGCCACGTGCCTTAATTCTTTCTGCATTCCACTGTTCTTCACTGTCTAGTTCTCTCTACCCAAGATATTCTAAAAAGAAAATAATAAATAGAATATTTTGCAAAACTAACAAGAAACAAGACTGTATCTCTAACACTGAGCAATTTCTCAGTCCAGAGGCTCTCGAAACCATTTGACTTATATATTCTCCCCTCTACAAGATGTATGAGACTCAGCTCATTTAATTAAAATTTACTGAGTCATTATCCAAATCTTCTACATACTGAAAATGCAGCACCATTTAAAAATAAATTAGAAATACAAGCAACAGTGCCATCAAAATGAAAACCTTTCAGGCTTTACAAAAGTAATGCGATCAGTAACCCCAGCGTAACGTAAATTCACTTAGAACAAAACACCAGGGATACTCTGAAGTAACAGTACTTGGCTTCACTGCAGTGTGCCACGGGGATGGGGCTGTTCTGGCGCACCCCCCAGAGAGGACAGGCTCCGACACCTGCATGAACTCAAGCCAAAACCAAAACATCCCACTGCCTGATGTTCAAACCATTCTACACTTAGTTGAACAAACAAGTCTGTTACACCACAGGCAAGCCTACCAACCCAGCAGCAGCATGGTTCTAGCTACGCGTGGACAAATACACTGGGAAAACTGTGCATGTACTTATCCACATGGGACACAGGGCAAGAGCTGTTCCCCCGCAGGAATTGCCTTCTGGCCAGGAAGCAAACAGCTTGCCGTATTTTCTGAAGGCTGCGATTGCCCTGCTTGCTCTACGCAGAGAAATTCCAGCAGACTCAATGTATTCCTCACGGAGTGCTCTATGAGAGCACCCGAACCACACTGTAGGTCTGAGGTTCAAACACATTAAGCTGCCTCTCCTAGGTAAAGCACACACTGCACCTCTGCACCTTATCCCTTGTGGAAGTCATTCTGCTCTTTTTCCTGCCATTAAAACAGGCACCCTCTGTCCAACGCCACACAGACTTCTCCATTAGAAATTTAGTTAATGCCTGAAAAACGCACTGCTAATTGGAAACCCATTCCTGAAGTGGAAGAATTGTGGAACTGCAAGAAATTCATGAATTGCAATTATTCATAGCAGACAGTAATGAACTATAGCGCTTTCCGCAAAGAATCACATTTCTCCTCTTCTCTGAAGGAAAGTGGGCTCCATTTAGATTAATTCAGGAGCCCTGTCTTGTTATTACGCTTCCTCTGTAAGCCATTTATATGTGCTGTCAGAAATACAGAGGGGCCATGTACACTTTGGGCTGTATTTTGGAAATATCTGCACACTGCAGAACTAAAGGCGTAATTGGTGTTTTCCAGCAAACGCATAAATGTAAGCAGGCAGCATTACATTTGCTCAAAACATCATCAGGAACCAAACATCACTTTCTTCCACTGGTTCCATTACCACATCTGAAATCAGCGGCTGCTGCTTTGGAAGGGCAATTCGAAGCAGCCACAAAGACTGGGCCTGGTGTCTATCCAGAAAGCTCCCAAAGTGCAACTGATGGCCACCCTGAGTGGTCCATGCACGTCTGACAACTTTGAATGTCCTGTCCAACCAGCACAGGTTCGCTGCTGCTGACACGAGGCTCCAGCAGAGGCAGGAGCGGGGAGGATCCCTTCCTCTGCGTTCTTTGAGGAATGATGTAAGGACAAAAGCCAGGAATTTTCCCACACGGAGAGAATCCTGTGCTGTGTTTATACGCACGCTTACAGAAGTTAGCAGAAAAATAACAACTGAGAGTCATCAAAAAGCAAGAGGCTTCACACAGTCTCAGCGAACGCTGTGGCCGTTGTTACAGACTTCCCTATGAATGTGATATTCTGTCATTACAAGACAATGGGAGGTTTCACAAAGAAAGAAAAACCAACAGGGGACTTATTTTGAATGAGACTGTGCTTACTTTCAGGCACCCAGCCAGATAGCAAGTCTGTGCTACTGTGTCAAGCTCAGTAATGATGGAAGCTTAATTTCCTGCCAAATTGCCACAATTGACAACACTTAGACGCATGAAGACTGTTCACTGTGTGCCCCGTGAAGAAAGAGCCATGGCTGCACACACCAAGAAGACACAAGTGTTCAAACTTGCTGGGTACGAGGAGACCCCTCAAGCCTTATAACGGAAGCTCCAAAATCATCCATCGGATAGCATCTTCCCCATTCAGAAATTCCAAAACCAAAATTTTACGTGGTGTTCTACAGAAATAGGATTTATTCTGGTAACAGTACTACATTTTTTAAAGTTACTTTTCCGTTCTGTCCCATACACACCACTGCTCACACATGCTGAGGAGATACAACACCCACCTTTGCACAGTGATGCGTGTATCGCTTTCCTCAGTGTTCACAGTTAATTTACAATATGCAAGAGGTTTTGTTGTTTCTTTCCAAAGTGTATTACACGTTTGTCAATATTAATTTGTCACTTCTCAGCTCAGTTGTCGGGGCTCATCAGGTCGTTCTTGCAATTACAAAGTAAACCTTGCCTACTGTCATACAGCATTTTAATACATCTACAGCTTGGAGTCATCTTTGTAATAACTTTTCCAAAAAAGCCAATGCAGTAGTAGAATAGAAAAAAAAAAAATCAATACATTGGAATGGTAAGAAGGCTAATTCTGGACCTCCCAATTATTAACTTTTGCCAAGTAGAAATTTCTTTTTGTCTCTCAGACCCATTATCACCATGGCTGTAGTACACCTCCTTACCAGTGCGTTCAGACAATTTTGTTGAAACTTTCCAGGTTTTCTACCACTGCTCTGTTTTCTCAAATTCAGGCCGAACTTTACACCAGACTGCAAGTAAAAGCTGGCTCTTGACCTTCAAGGAAACTACACAGATGCACTCTCAGCGCTCAGACACAATGACAGTCAAAAACAACCAAAGTCCTCCCAGCTAGGAGTTTCAGAGAGGCTTCACAAGTGTATGGATCTAGAGATGACACTACTGAATTAAAAAATATTTTGGAATTTTTTTTTTAATTAAAGCAAATAAACAAATATAGACTAGATACCTTTCATTTTCGTGTAGCTGCTCACCTCCCTTCTTCCAGGAACATCTCGCCTTAGGGGAAGCTTTTGGTTTGCATTCAAAATCAACCGTGCTGCCTATCTGAACCTGAATTATTTTCTTCATTGGATTCTTGGAAAAATCTGGAGCAGAAGCTGAAACAGAAGGGATATACTGACAGTGAAATAAAGCATCTTGAATTATATTAATGATACTACTATTTAGCACTTATGTGACACTTCTCAGCTTCCAAACATAATTAAAAACATGACTGAATTAGTAAATTCAACCAGATCTTCTGCTGGGCAAATATGCATTCCTCTTCTTTATACTGGTTAAAAAAAGTAAAAGTTTCAAAATTGGAAGTATGCCACCTAAAGAAGCACACACCTAAGATCACACTGACTTCATTGGAACTGAAGCTCACTGAATCCAACAGGACTAACTACACTGTATAGAATCTGAGCTTACATGACTTGTCTAACTCCAATGAGGGCAGTCAACACCAAAAGTCTCATTAAAAAACTCAAGGAATGTGGTGGCTATTACTTCTGTGCCAAAGTACAGTGACAGATCACGTATATTAAATGTCAGAAAACTACAGCACAGCTCATTCCGTATGAGCATAGTTTGTATGAGCTGTTAAGAAAAGCACACGGCTGCTATCTATGGCAACACCAAGGTTTGAAAGGAAATCCAGTGTTTTAGGAGAATGAGGCTGAGGGAACAGTCTGCTGCTTGAGTGCAACCTTACCTTTCCTTAAAGGAAATAACTCAAGCCCAAAAACACTGTTCTAGTAGGCTTAGCTTTGATTTCAATCCCTCTGTGTTGGAGGTCGAAATTGCATGAGCATATCAACGTGCACGGCGGCCTGCAAGTTCACTCTTTTCCTCATATAAACGGGTGCCATTTATTCTAGACTCCCACATGCATCATTTCAGTGATGGAGTGACAATTTCTTGTCCCCTCGATCAAGAAAGGTTGCACCCAAGAGCAGCCCACTGCACTGCTCCCTGGGAATGCCAGAGCCACCACGCAGAAGATCAGTGCAGCTGACTGATGTGCCGAGCCATGGCTGTTTCCAGACCCTGCGAGAGGTCTTAATCTCCAGGCCTGTGTCCAAGCCTCTGTATCTGCTCTTTGCCTAATTAATGATTTATCTGTGTTCTGTTTTAAAGCGATGAATGACTGGACTGCAAATCCTCTGGAAACAGATGAGTAAACTCCTCTGCACTGCAGATAAAAAAAATACTAGGTTGACAAAAATGTTTACTTCAACGACAGCAGCTGAGGGAATTACGAATCTGAAACCTGGGAGGTGGAATACTAGGCAGGTGGAAGGTGCGTGGAGAGGGAGGAGGGCGGCTGTGGTTTAGTAGAAAGGAAGAACTTACCTACAACCCTGAGCTCTGCACTCGAATAGATGACACCATGTTTATTTTCAGCTATGCACTGGTATCTGCCAGAATCTGTCAGATTTAGATTTGATATTGTAAGCGCACCATTTTCAATCTGGATCCTTCCCTGAATATTAAGAAAAATACTTTACTGATGATGTATTTCCTGTGAAAATTTTAAAGTAAGTAAGAAATACAAATAGGACAGCATCAACGTGACAAACAGGGTAGATGTAAGAACAGTTCTAAAATAACTCTTATGACCGTATCACAGTATGACAGCACTGAGATTTGGCAACACGGTGTATAAAATCAGTTCTTCAAACTTGCTCGGTTTCACAGAGGCTTTTTATTCTCAAATACCCTTGCATTTCTCCAGAAATGTGGACATCATACAAGGAAGACTAGAGCATCCAAAACACACAGATGGCACTGGCATTTCATACTATTTAGAGATTTCACACTTGCCATTTGTTAATGAGCTCTCTGTGATACTACGCAGAAAAAAATTCCAACAGTCATTAAATGGAAGACATATTTAAGTGCCTTAGAGCTGACAAGGCTACTGAATGAAGTACAGGGCGCTTCTCACCCTGATACTTCTTGGAAAACTCTATGAGTTATGGCGGGAAGCGACTACTTTGAAGGATGGAGTGATAGGGACTGGACAAGAGGAACCAGTGACAAAGACAAAATCAACAGAGCTTCTCCTCTGGGGAAAGACACAATAACGAACAGAAGGACAAACAACTTTCTAAAGAACATTTTCTGCTTTTCTGGGGCAGCAGTGCCTAGCAAAGCTCCTGGATGTGGTTTGTCAGGCTTAATACCACAGTACTCACTCTGCCCTTTCTGCTACGAGCTCATACTTACAGCTGGCCTCAGTGAAGGGCAAATCTAGCTATCTCCACATAGCCACCACAGCTCAGCTCAGCCCCTTCTGTGACAGATCCATTCCCAGTTAATTGCAAGTTAGACAAAGCACAAAACAGTCCCTAAAAGGAACAAGCCTAAATCTCCACGTCTTGATCCTATTTCTAGCATCCTGAGCTCCTGCTCTTATTCCTCCTTACAAAAGACTCATTTATGTGGAAGTGGAGTTAAGTGGAATAACAGCAGCAGGAGATTTTTGTGGAGCAGACCCAGCGTGAAGGAGGATTATTACAGGAGCTGAAGACAACTGACTGTGATTCACAAAGAACTCTTCGTTGCTTCTCCTTAGTGCCCACCCTCAGTGAGTTAGTCCTACAGTGTACAGCCCTTAAGCGTATCCAGAGTCATGCTTATTCCCTTATGTCATGCCTTAAAGGCTTGACACCAATGCTCCATGGTGGAGAACTGGAAGATCTGAATGAGAGAAGGTATTTTGGTGCTTACTGAGGTTAAAAAAAAAAAAAAAAGGCACATTACCTCAGTGGCTTTGTGTAATTTTGTAACAGCGCTCTTAAATCACCAATATATTTTGTACTCCATCACTGAACCTGTCCACAAAACACTACCATTCCTTTTAGTGAGCATATAACTATAACACCCTGAATGCTAAGGATTGTTTTTCAGTGCTTAGATCATTTTTCATAGCCATCCACTGATCTCACTTGAGCCGTCCTTTCTTCCAACTCTGGATGCCAACGTTGTGCACAGAATTCAAGCAGTCTTGACAGCACTGGCCAAGGGCAAAATGCCCTCCTGCTTTGGGCTACTGCCCCTAGTTTATACTCCCAGTAAGCTGGATTCAGCAGGTTTTCTCAGTGCAGCAGTGAGAACTAAAATCGATATGGGTACCAGGTGGTTTTCTGCACTTCTGATCTGGCAGACCTGCTAAGTACATTTTTTCCCTGTCGTCAAATGTATGACTTTCCATGAGGTTAACAACAGTATTTAAACAAATACCTATGTTGCGTTGCTCTTTATCTTTCACACATTGCAATTTTTGCCATCTTTTCTCAAGAAGTTTGCAAATGCTTTCTTATTACCTTTAACAAAATTCCAATAGCAAATGTAAGACAATCATTTAAGTTCTTTATCCCTCATTTACAGTTGTTAATCTATAATTTTAATTAACTTCCTTCTCCAGCCTTTCTTTATATAATTATTTCCGTGGTTCTACCATTGCTCTTTTATTTCCTTTTAGCTGAGTTATTTTTGTACAATATCATTTGTCTTTGTGTTTCAGATATTGCAGCTTTTGATGTTTCCATCTGGATGCTCCTGACGAACAAACAAATGAAAAAGTACATAAAATATTTATCTGGACTATTTACATGGACTTTCTGAATTCTCACTGCTATGTGAGGTAGTGCTAATTCCGCATACCATTGCATTATCCAGAAATGAATGTTACCTCTATTGACAGTTGGTCTCCATTCTTCAGCCACCTATATGATGGTTTCGGCTTGCCACTTGCTCTGCAATCCCAGTATAAGGTATCCTCTACGGCAATTTCAGTATCTTTTATCATCTGGATCCAGTGTGGTTTTGCTGCAGATGAAATACATATCAACAAGGAAGACCCTAACAAGTTGTTGTCCCTCCAGAGAGTCTCGCTGCTTCTGCTTCAAGTCACTAATGAAAGAAATTACTCTCTGTTCCTTCTAAACATTTTTATTGCAAGTAGTAAAACAAAAGAAAATTGAGATGATATATCACCAAAGCTGAACTAGTTGAACCAATATTAAAATCACTAATTCAGGAGCACAATCAACACAAATTTAAAACTGAGGTAAACGTAAGATAAAGACATTAGCAGGATTATTGGAATTAAATAATTAATGCAGCCAAATCATCAAATTCATGCTGAAGAGAACCTAAGGATCTCTGTTTCTGGATAATCTAAGCATATTACAATAAGGCTGTGGGCTATGCTTTTGTTCCTGCAACCAACAGCACAAGCTACATAATGTACATGAGATGCAGCCATGCAGGTAAATATTTACACATTATTTTCTTTTAGCAATACTTTGGCTACTAAATAGAAAGCATCAACTTCTAAAACATAAAGGATCTTTGAAATTTAATCCTTTCTTTCCTTAAATACAGACTCTAACGCTCTCAAATCAAAACAAAAAGAAAAGACACTAGTGATATAAGAGAATATCATTATTTTATAGATGAGTGATGGAAGCACCTAAGGTCAGATTAATTCCTGTTGAACTTCCTACTACAATAGCGTTATAACAGCAATTAACTCAGACTAGGGAAATTAATGACTTGCCTATGGTCACAAGGGAAGTCTGCAGCACAGCTGAGAGCTGAACCTATTCCACTGCCAAAGGCACAAGACCAGCAGATCATCATTTGGATGAGGACTAGTATTCATTTCATTTAAAAAAATGTGTTCATATACATTCTCTCCTTCTTGTGTTCAGAACAATGGTAAGATCTTAACATAGTCACATATTGTACCATACTTTTTGATGGTAAGGATTAATACTATTTTTGTATAAATATTCAGGATTATCTTCCCATAGCAAACTGTACTACAATGTATTCATTTAGATACTAACTTAGGAGGCTTTGGAATTCAACCAGTTCTTGCTGACAGTGAAACCTCCTGTTACTCCTTTTGTTCTGCATGTCTCTTATGCCACATGAGCATTAATGCCTTTCACTGATTTGAGGTTTGTATATTTTTTTACACTGTCTTTATCAAGGTCAGCTGTAGAAGACAGGATAACCTGATCTTCATGTCAGACAAACATACTACGCCTATTTTACTGATATTAATGTCGGTTAAATATTGAAAGCTAACACTGCTACACTGGAGTTTAAAAAAAAAAGAGCCATTGCTTTATCTCACATTGCCACTCGGAGCAGTTGTCCCATATGTGTCAAGGGGATGAAAGCTCAGGCCTCCATGTCAGCACGCTTTCTGCACTTTGCATACCTAAATATTTATGCAACAAGCAACAGTACTTGAATTATTGAAGGATCCATACATGTGCAATATTTCACATCTGCTGAATATCTCCACTTGAACTTGAAAATAGACTACAGTTAACCTACTTTCAAGATCTTGGATTCACTTTCATTAGAGAAAAAAAACATTGACTTCACTGTAAATTTGCATTTTAGGACTTATTGTTTCAGACAGCCTCCATGGGAAGGTATTCCCAGTTCTTCACAGTGTCTATGATAAACTCCTCTGAAAGCATGGGAGCAAGACCACTACTCAAAAGAAATGAACACAGCTTCAAAAGCCACAGCGTGTGAAATTCATGGTGCTTGATCATTTGCAAGAGTGTTGATGCAGACTTCAGTGATTTCCTTAAGGGAGGTTCTTTGTCTCTTCCAATTACTGACCAAGGAATCCAGCAGAAAAATAAATACTTTTTTCAATCTTCCACATCTAAAAGTCTCTAAAAATGATTGTAGAAAATATCAGAAACTCTTTCAGAAAGATAATTCGACTAACCAGTTCAAAATTGAACAGACAGCATAAATGGGGCAATTAGAACTGGAAGTATTCCATAGAACGCTCTGAATCTTAGCAAAGATGTCCACATTGTAGCAGCTGAGAAAACAGCAGACAGAAGGTCATGTATTAGTAGATCTCCAGTTCCTCTCAGAAGCTAGGTACCACTTCCCAAGCCCAGCACAGCCCTCCTCACTCAGCCCTGCCCAACTGTACCAGAAGGATTCTGAACAAATCTTCCTCTTGAGGTCTTGTCACTGTCAGGCAAATGCTACCTGCTCAGAACATCTGGATTCATTCTGGAGACATTAAACCTTATCTGTGCTCCTGAAGGATCGCTGTAATGACTTGGTATGAAGCCTCATTCTCTCACTGGTTTGGTGTATAGCCACGACCTTCCTGAGGAGACACCACTCCTTCCTCCTTAAGCACTGAACAGGCAAATGGGCAACATACCTTCACTGAGACGGAAGAGAAAGGATGTCCTGTAAGTTGTGAGGTTGGAAGTTGCTTTTAATGGAGTTTGTAGCACAGTGTTTAAGACCATGACAGGAGGCTGTACTGTGCGTTAGTATCTGCAGCTCTCCAGAACTTCCAGCACTATCTTCAGGAAAGATGTGAAAAAGGTTCCCTTAAGACAAAATACTTGTAGGTAACTGAATTTCCAAACAACGTCAGCCATCAGCATCATGGTCAGTTAGCTGTAAAGGCACCAGCCTATATTTTGCTTCAGTACTTATTGCCTCATATATTCCTTGTAATAACTCACAGTCCCACAGGCATGAAGTAATACAAGTCTGTAATTTGATAAAATTTAGCCTCGGTGACGGTGAGAAGACTCAGTCATCTTTTTCTTGGGTGAATATGACCAGCTTCTTCTTCCAGCTAATAGGCCAGGCAGGTCATCCTGAAGGAAACAGCTGTTACTTCATTAGACCCAGGGGAATCCCTTTAGGCCGAAAGGCAAGAAAGACAATTCTTTTTAGATTTTTAAGAAATCTCTTTACGATGACTGTTCTGGGGTTTGGTGAGAGTAAAGAACAACTACAACGAGTGACTGGGCTGAAGCTCTTGGAAGCAATGGCTGGGGGCTAACACTTTTCAGAAGCAATGCTGAGATCTAATTTGTTAAACAATTCCGGGGCTACCTTGCAGTGTCCTCAGCATCCATGATGCCTTACAGGAGGAATATTTAAATCCAACTTCCTTCAGAGTAGTAGGCTCCAATAAGAAGCTCCTTTTTAACTGTCTAAACTGCAGGAAGAGCATGAGAGCATTCGGGAAAGGCAAAGCTTCAGGACCATGATTTCTGTCTAGACACCGTGCTCTCCCAGGGAGTACTGAGGCTGCTGTACCTCTGCTTGGAGGCAGAAGACTACAGGACAGTCCCTAATTAAGGCTCACACATTAGATGCACCCTGCTTATACACGTCTTTACTTTGAAAGTTACAGTCTGAAAGCCAATCTAGAAATCTCTGCTGAAAACACCTTTGGATAGCTCAGCAGTCAGGCAATAAATCAGAGTCAAAAGGCACTTTCCATAGCTCAAGAAAAAGGGACTATGAAGCATACTGGGAATTCACAACGTTTCACAAAAACAGAAAATGTAACCTTTGTTTTTCAAGGTAGTACCTCTCTGCAAGTCAGTCTATGACACTCTTACTGATGCCTGCAGCAGTGATGAGCCTACTTTTATCTCAAAGATTCAAGGGAGTTTAAGCACAGATAACTTTTTTTCTGACAAAACAACCAGGCCCAAAGAAGAACTTCCATTCAGAGATACCTGAAAATGTCCTTTTTTTTTTTTTTAAATTTCTATTCAAAATACAAATGTTCTGAAGCATTCATTACATGGTTGGGGACCATTTAGTATGCAAAAAAAAAAGTTGAACAAAGTATCTCTGAAGCAAGGAAATTAAATTATTAGGCAGTATTGACAATTAAAATTCAAGCTGATCAAAGTCAGCTCTTCTTCAATATTATTTAGCTTTTTATAGTTCTGCTGCCAACGTTTTGAGGACCTCCCCATGAGCAAGACAGAGTGAGGACAAAAGGTCTCAACAATGATGCTCATCCACATTCAGGAGTATTGTGTCTTCAGTGTAATTCTGGTGGTACATTCTTAGCAAAACTTTACTATTTTTTGTTATATGTATTTTGTATTTTATGCGCAGGCCATTTGTTACTGGGGGTACTGGGGGTAAAATGGAAATCGTGCCAAGTGAACAGAAATGGCTGCTGTTATAAGAAAGTGGAAGCTGACCCATCAGCATCCTGATCAGCACAATTCACCTTTGCTATTCAGTCCACCGTTGCAGAACAAAAGCAGAACAGCAGAGTTTTTTCTCCCCATTAAACATTTTACCTTAGTACCGTCAAGCATGAGTTCCGTTAAAGCAACGTGTGCTAATTAAGAGTATTCTTCTTCAATTACCCTTTAAATTAATTGCTTTACATATCTCTACCATGTTACATGTTGTTTAATTGCATCTTAAAATGCAAAAATGTAACCGTTTAATTTCTTCTCATTTTTCCATGCTATAAAAAGTCATGGACTCTTTCTTCTTCTATTATCTCTTTACGGAAAAGGGTAATGACAAATGAATGTACTACTGAAGTGAAAGCAAATTATTTATATATTCAGGTTTTATATTAATTCATAGTTAGATAATCTCATCCTATATTTAGCACATTTTGAATTCCACTGAGGAGAAAAATGTCATTAAACACATGTTGGAACTGCACAGAGGACAATGAACTGAACACTTGATGTTGAGCTTTTCTTGATAAAATCCTTCATGAGGAAAAAGGAAGATTAATAGTCTGTTAGTAATGTTATGAAAGAACCCAGAATATCTGTTTTTGGATACCTATTTGAATAACCAACTTCAGCTATGTCTTTAGAGCCATACTTCAAGCCCACAATGAAGCTAAACAGACCCATTTCATTTCTTTATAGAGTTACAGAGGTGCACAGAATTTCCAAACTCAAGCATAAAATCCATTTTGAGATAACTACTATGGGCATGACTGAAGCTGAGCCTCTGTTCAAGTGCTTTATGATTTCAATGCATGATTCATTACGGGAAGAAGAGGCACAACAGCAGAGTAAACACAACTGATTGGTTTTGTTTGTTTGTTTAAAATCAAACAATTTATGCACCGAAATCCCCAACTTTCAGAATTCAAGATTTACAGTTTCAGTTGTTTCCTAACAAAGCAAAAAAAAAAAATCATGTTTTTGCTTAGATAGGCCTCTGTCTCCTTTAAAAATAATTTTTAGAATCTGGAAAGATAAGTAAATGCTGTTTTTTTAGTCAAAGTGCACATTTTTGTTTATATTTTTTCCATATGTGAAGGGATGGATTTCTCACTTTGTTTCGCTACGACAACATGGAAAATGTGAAGCCCAACTCTTTTTAAAGCTTTTCTGGGAACCCAGAAACCGTCTTTGTTCTGCCATGGACAGACAAATAAACACTGCCATTCTTCCACTCCTGGTGCTCCTATTTTTCTATACATGATTAGCAGATCCATCTTAGATTTCTACCCAATTTTTTTTTTCAACAGCAGCCAACATCCACTGACATTGGCACACACATCTCAGTCTTCTTTGCCAAAGTTACTGCTTTCTGGCAGACCAATGACTTCTATTCTAAGTCTTCAGTATATGGCATTAAATATGGCATTAAATTTCCCACAAACCCTCATCAGCTTTCAGAACAAGTTCCTTACAAGTGTGTGAATATTGACTTTTTATTGGAAGATCAGGTGGCACGTGGCTATTTTTCTTTACCAGACTTCTGAGCTCTGATATCAGACACAGTGGTAAAGCCATCGGAAGATAATATCTTCAGTTACAGAACACTATTAATCTACAAACAGAACCATTCTCCCAATTATCAAAAAGTTTTAAAATGATCCCGTCCTGACTACAGAACTGTTGGTATTCTATTTGTAAAAAAGAAAGCAAGTAACAAAATAAGAAAAATTTACTTAATTCTGCAGAATGGGTTTCATTAAGCAAAACAAGTGAAATAAAACAGTTGGAGTACCATTAACGCCATTACAAGTCTCATTATTTTCTTTAGTCTAAACAACTGCAGAAGGGATGAATCTAGGACAAGCAGACATTTACAGTGGAATATTAACTCTACTCAAGGGTTCAGATCCCATTCTGGATTTGTAATGAAAACGTTCAAGCCGAGCATTTGCAAATCACAATTTACTTCTCTCAGAACTGCAACTCACTCGCTTTTACTCATTAGCAACATCTTTTATTTGAGATTGATGCCCTTTAATGACCAAAAAAGAACTTTGGAAGCAGCTCAAATACTTCAGAATCACTCACTTTCATAAATACATTATAAGGACTAATGAACAAACCAATTCTATCCAGCGTGTGCTTTACAGCTGCTCTGATCTAGAACTGCTGCAGGAGTAGTAAACCAAACTGATGTACAAACCACAGCTTACCTGAAACTTTTACAAAAGCTTTATATAAGCTATATAATGAAAAGTACAGTGCCAAGTTTAGAACTGCAGATGACACTGACAGAGACAGCATCTTAGCTCTTTCATCCTATGTTATCTGCTACCAAACACACGTAACTGTAACTAGCATATGCAAAAATTCAGTCTAACTATTTATTTGGAAATTGGAGGGGGAATATCTTTTTTCCTTCCTTTTTATAACTTGCTTCCTAAATTAACATTATCGTTGACCGAAATCTGCCTTGCTGCACTGTTCTAGTAAACAGAAGCCTCCCTTATAAAGTACCAAGTGGCCCAGTAATTATGCACTGTGCTTTTTCTCATGACAAAGAAATAAAATCTTTGCTCAAATATTCCTACATGATGAAAACATTCCAAAGCAAAGACTGAATCAGTCTTTAAATTGCCATTTACATAAAGACAATTAAATTTGCAAAGATCTGGCTTTAACAAATATTGTCAATTACCAATTTGTTGCAAATCGCTCTAGCTTTAAACCACCAACATCATGCTTTGCTGATATTCATTTCACACTACAGTCTTAAATGCACAAGAGACTGTAAGTTTTCCAGCTATTAAATTTCCTATCATTTCATTTCTTATTCTAGAATATATTATCCTATTTGTTTACTCTTGTAAAAAGTAAACTTGGCTTTTCTGAAAGCAAAGGATTGACAATATCCATCAATAACCTTTTCCTAAAGGAAGATAAAATTGCTATTTCCTGAAAAGGTGAGGCCTATACAATCCCCTGAATAAATCTGAGTTTTCACCCATGGACCAATAAAAGGTGTTAAATATATACACACTGTTCCAACATTTTTCTAAATAAGCACAATCACTTCCTACATTACTCTGAGCAATTCTTTTGAACATGGACATTTATCAATAGCGTTCACATCGGTGAAGAATTTATCTTTTTTCTTTGCAAGCTGTTAAGAGGCCAGGAACTTTTATGAACAAATTTGCAATAACTCTGTAGAAGTTGTAAACCCAAAACTAGTTGGTAGGTGTTTATATTATGCGTGTTAAGGACAGGAGAGAGGAAGAAAGAAAAAGTTTCCTACCATAGTAAGTGAGACGTCCCCTCGCAATGTTTTTCCCTCTTGAGTTTTCAGTAATACATTCATACAGTCCTGCATCCTCCTGCTGGAAATTAGGTATTTCAATCATGCCATTGGATTTCCTTAGCTTTATTTTACTCGGAAATGGCATACCGTCAGTTCTTCTCCAGTTAATCTGAGGCACGGGGCTGAACAGAAGATAATGGGATTTCAGTAAATAACTTTGCTGCAAGTACTTGATTGTAAAAATTAGGTACTTAAACTAATATGAAATAAAACCCCGAAGTGACTAAAGCTTGCATTAAAAGTAGTATTCCTACTGTACATGACAGATGGTCAGACAGCATGGTAACTGATTTGCATATGCTGTTCTGTTCCTTATGCTATTATTTATGGCATCAGATTTTTCACGAGTATCTGAATGTCCAGTGACTGTAAAATTTCCAGTAAATCACTATTGGCCTCCCCTGAAGACAGGAGAGATTTACCAGTGTCTCAAGGGAAGGGGAATCAAGGCAAGCCCTAGGTTCCCATCCTAGAAGAGCCATTCATTCTCTGACACATCAACTTCCCCTCACCTAGCTGGGGAACAGAAGCAAAAGCATGGGATTACGTTACCATTCTGGACTTTAAAATTATGAATACCTGACAATGCTGTCTGCAAATAAATCGCAGAGTGGTTACTAGATACGTTTACAGAAACATAAACGCATTCTCAAATCATTTATGAAGGAGAAAAGATATCAATTATGTGTGAAATGTCACTGAGAAGAGGAATGTATTTTAATCTTGATTTCAGCTATAAAAGAAGGACAATATTAGGAAAGCATCAAGTACATTTAACAGCAAAATTCAGTCCAACTGTCAGTGACTTCAACAACAGCTCCTTGTTGAGAAAGCAGAGCTACCTCCAAGGACATCTGCAAAGCTCACTGATCTTGTTCAAGAGAATCTGAAGTGAAATGTAAATTCCTGCATAGCAAACATGCACATTTTAGTTCTAAACAACAGAAGAGTCTCCAAGGCTCTTTCACTTCTTATTCCAAAGCAGTACATGCAATGGTCAAAACAAGATCTGTGGAGAAGACTATCAAGGAGGTGGTGCCAGATGTCCACACCTGCTGTGCAGATGAGCTCGGACCTGCTTCAGCTTTGCAGTACAGGTGAAGACAAGCACTTACTTTCCTAGCGCAAAGCACTCCAGTTTCACAGTTGAGCCTTTCGCTGCAGGAAGTGTCTCAGGAAACTGAACTTCTATTTTGGGTTCATATTCTCCCATCACACCTATGCAAGACAATTGAGAAAAGACACTTCTCATTTTTGAAGCCATCATTCTCCAAAACACTGAACAGCATCACACTCCAAATTTATTTCTCTTGCGCTCCATTTAGAAACTCACGCACGGTGACCTTCCAATGAAATCGCTGTCAGATGTAGAAGAGGAATGCACAACAAAAAATAGTTTATCTTCTTACAAGCAACCAGTATTCTGAGACTGCACCAAAGGTTACACTGCCACAAAAAAAACGTTCACTGGCAACTCGCTGCTCGTAACACAGCGAAAGAAGCGTTATTTAGAGACAGGGAAAAGGGAAAGCCATACCATCGGTGCGCAGCACGAGAGGGGTCGGCGACCCAAGGACCTGGCTGTTTGTCACAGTGCTGGTTACGACGCAGGTGTAATTTCCCACATCTGAGGGTTCCACCTTGGCGATGTAGAGGTGGCCGGTCTCCTGAGACACGAATCGCCGGCTGTCCTCTTGTACAAATGACGGATACTCGTTGAAGATCCAAGCAAATGACAACTCTAATTGGGTAGAAAAATAAGTAAAGATGTTTAGTAAGGTTTTTCTTTTTTTCCCCCCACATTTTTATCTTCATAGGTTTTTATTTTATTGCATCTTGTAACATTATTACATATAATGTTATGTAACAGGACCAGAGAAGCAATGACAGAAAAAAACCAAACCACGCATCAGAAACAAGCAAAACTAGAGAAGTTAAAGCAGACTACTTCCTCAACGAAGCCAGACCCTCTGCTCCAGAAAAACATGAAAAGAATTCCAAATCTTTTACATAAGGATCATTATTTTGATCTACTGTTTTACAACTTAATATGCATGGGAAGAGATAGCAAAAGTGAGACCGTACTTTGTTAAAATGGAAATATCATTCATTCATTATCTCCAACCCAGCTAGACACCTGAGAGAAATGGCACCAGTGTATGCAGCTGAAAGGAATGTCCAAAGATCCATAAACACCTGGAAGAGCTCAGCACACAGCAAAACTACATTTTTTCATACAAAAATTTGATCTCTGCATGAAACAGCCGTTCTTTATGGACACTTTAAAGGAAAACTTCACTTGAAAAGATGAATCAAGGAGATTCGGCAAAAATTACTGTGTAATTATTTTTTCTTTGAATACCATTCTGAGCTGTGCAAAAGCCCCTTCCTGTGAGAGGCCGTGTGCCTGTTGCATTCATATCCTACAGAATGAAAGGAAATTAATTTTTAATGGTTTCCCAGGCAAGAAATAATTTTTCACCCAAGTGCCACTCAGCTGAAAGTTTATGAAAAGATTAGAGCTTCTACAAGTGCTAATTGGAAACGATTACAGTTTGATTGACCTGCCTTGGCACTAAAATACCTTGTAGTATTTCCACTGCCCCTACAAAATGGAGATCATCCATTTTTGCACAGGTTTAATTTGAAAGTGCATGCATTTGGATGCAGTTACCAAAAGAAGAGTAGGTATTTTCATAACTCCTGTATCTGAGTATGAACACATGCAGCCAGGAAAGTACTAAGCCAACAGGATAATTTAACAAAGGCAAGATAGCGCAGATAAAAAACACTCAAGAAATTAAATTTTTAAAATATTTATGGACTGGTTAATGCAAAAAGGGCATCAAATGAAATAGCTCATAATTGCATTTAATTTTCTTCTATCAATATTTAAACTCCTTCCATTACCATAATTTTGCTGGAACAGTGCATGGGAACAACTGACATTCTCAGTTATATTCTCAAGAGTTAAACTTTCATTACATTGGGATTTTCTGTTGTTGAAAATAACCATCTACCCTTCTGGACTACATTCCGGCTGCATGTCTCTTCCAGTGAAACAATGGACTCACCAAAAAGTTTCTTCCTACGCAAGATGAGAGGTTGAATTCATCATAACAAAGGCCAATATGGATTTGTTATGAGAAGACATTTAGTGGAATGGGAAGTGAAATCCCGTGACAGAGCGCGACTTCAGCAAGACGTCTGAGATATGCCCCAAGAGACTCATAGAAAAATCATACACACAGTCAACAACAACGTAAGTCCTGGACAGCTACTCTCCTATCCTACAACAAAGACACCAAGTTGCAGGTGTCAATGCTTTGTTGTTAACAGAGATGGATGAGAAAGCAGAGAGCAGCACAGATGGGCACCAGTGATGGCTCTGTCCATAGTCAGCA
Organism: Numida meleagris; assembly: GCF_002078875.1. Classification (NCBI taxonomy): domain Eukaryota; kingdom Metazoa; phylum Chordata; class Aves; order Galliformes; family Numididae; genus Numida; species Numida meleagris. The sequence continues at coordinate 16,970,039 of NC_034419.1, forward strand.
CCATGTGGAACTCTATCAACCACTTCAAATACAGAATAAGTAATGAAATAAAGTGATAGAGCATGCCGACAGAGTTTGAAAGGGACCACGACCTCTTCGTATGGTCCTACTAAATGGGAAAGGCTAGAAAATTCTGTGAGGGATGACAGCAATGATAAGACAGAATACTGAAGCACAAACTAGGTATCCATGCAGGAACATTAGGAAAAAAAAAGACATTTTCAATATTATATCAAATTCAGACATCTAAAAGACACAAAAGTTTGGGAATCCAGGCTTTATCAGTTATGGTACTTACTTAGCTGCTTGCTTTCCTGAACTCAAAGTACTATTTTATTAAAAAAAAAAAAACAGCCAACAAAAAACATTCAACAGAGATGGCCAGACCCGTATACTCAGCAGGAAAATAAGCAGCTTGATTTTGTTACCATTATACTGGGTTAGGTTGAGAGTAAATTCACTGAAATCAGTCCTCATGGTTACAAAAGCCATGCAAAGTCTATTCCAGTTCAATTAGATCCTTCAACAGCCTATGAATGAGCACTCCTGGAAACCTAATTTCCCATTAAACATATATTTTCATTGACTCTATTAAAAATGGAGCGTGGCATTTCTTCGCCAGTGCCCCACAGCCACTATCTCATTCTATATTTACTATACTTTACAAAATAGTACTCAGATTTTTCTCCAAAAAATTCCCATTAAGCAACTTGTTCTGTGATTTATTATGTTTACACCCTTTGCTTGTGCACCTCAAGGGACATAAACTCACTTCCTTTCTGTCAATTACAAATTTTCAGTTGATTTTCTGTTATAAATGAAAGCAATACATCTCTCCTGGGCTTCCTCAGAGAACGAAGCCTTTGCTTTCCAATGCATTTTTTCCTTATTTGGAGACTGTACATGGATAAAGTATTAGAAATTACTGTTATTACTCAATTTTTATTTGTTTGTTACATCTTGGTTGGCTTCTAGCATTTATTTAGTATTATTTGATTATTATTTACTGTGCAGTCTACCACCTACAACATGCTCATACTGTTCTAGGCACTCTGTGCACTTAAGGGTTCAATTAGAAAACATCTCTCAAAATTGCCTGTCATTTTTAAACTTAACTTTTTTAAGGTTCAACAATTAAATCAGCGTGACTATCACAGTCTGCCACGGTCATTTTCTGCCTTATGTGAGCCTTGAAGAAACATCGCTTCCTACATAACAAAAACATAATGTTGCTAAAGGTACGTAGGGGGAGGTAAGCCCCACAGGTGTAGCAGCTCCTAACTGGGTTCAAAATTAGGCCTTACGTTCATGCAAGTGCTTTTGGAAAAGAAAACAAAAAAGCTTTTAATTCAATTGCACCTTTCTGTTTTAAGACAGCATGCACATCAGTGGGGAAGCACTGAATGGAAGTGGTAAGATTTTATTTCTTATAAACAGAATGTAAGAGACAAAATTGGTTTTGGGAAACCAAAACTACACGTAAATTCAGAATGACAGCAAAGCAAAAGCCTGAAAACAAAAGAGCAGGTGGACCTATGAAAAAGGAGAAAGATAATTCAAAAAGCTCGGTTTATGCACTTGAAGTCTACACTCTGAATTTTCTTTCCTTCTAGACCACTTCTCTACACCTACTTAATGCACACCTAAGTGAGATTTCAGCCAAAAGTAAAAGATATGTATAATACTGTTCCGATACTGACTGAAACATCTTATTTTCAAATCGATTGGGTTTTGGTTAGGGAAGTGGATACTTCCCTAAATAATCCTGAAAATACAGTATTTGGATTCTGGAGTGCATTGCGCTGACTCAACAACAGTTGCATGTTCTGATTTTCTTCTGGTTATTTTATATTTGGTTTTTCTGCTGTTATTGTTTTCAACAGTAGATGTTTCATATCAGTCACTGAGCTCAAAATCTGTATTATTTCATGCAGTTGTGCAATTTGGATTTTATAATATTCTGCAGCAGAGACATAACAGGAAGCTGAAGTATCTTGCTATTTTCCCTATTAAAATTCTGCCTAAACCACACGATGACATGTGGCTTTTAAAAAGTGTTTGCAAGGGAGTAATCAGAGAAAATTTAGCAGTGATACCAACTGCAATTAAAGACATGGAAATCTGTAAAAACCAGGAATTTTCAATTAGCTACCTTAGAGTTAAAATTAAAAGTAATGGTAAAGTACCACTGATTCTGAGAGGGTAATGACAGATGACATAATTAGGAGAGAAACCAATTAGCCCATCACTTTCCCCAACTTCAGCTCCAACCGTGAAGCACGTGACAGCACATAGCAGAAACATCCTTGGTGCTGGAGGTGAGCATCCTTGGGAAGCAGCGAGCTCTCCCCTTGGCCACCACGTGCAAAGAAAAAAACTCCTTACGTTTTTATTGTAAATAAATTGTACATCATTTCAGGGCTTCAGTGCATAATCCTGGGCAAGTAAAATGCCCACCGACTTGAAAACCAGCCTAAGTATGCTCAGCTGGGAAAAACCACATCTCCCTCCAAAAAACCCCAAACCAAACCCTAAGACACTCCACGTTTCTGTGGGGAGTCCTTAATCATTTGCATGAAAATGGTTAAACCACTAATAACGCATCCACTAGATGTAGATACTCACTAAGTTGTTATTATTATTACATTCTGCTGAGCTCTCTGCAGCTGTTTAGACTTTACACTACGGTCTATGTATAAACCACAGGTTGTCGGTTACTTTTTGCTAGTATTTCCTATGTCACCATCATGGCAGCTACATAGTAGACCTCTCTAATGCAGCTTGAGCTGTGGCCACTGGGAGCAGGCGGAGGGTTGAGGCAATGAGTTTCTGGCTGAAAGAGTTGTCATGCCCACCAAAGTAGCTAAACTTGGGAAAAAAGGCTCGGATGTGTATTAAAGCTTCTGAAATTCCCCTCAAAATTTTTGAAATCTATTTCCTCTTTTGCTTAAAACTATTTTTTGCTTATTAGAAAAAACGTAAATTGCATGATGGGAAACTGAGTCCCATTACAAAAAGTGAAGAACCTATCTCAGAAACTCATTTTATTCCAGAGTAAAATGGGAAACATTCAGATTTGAAACTAATGTATACCATTAATCTTCCTGGCATAAAAGGTGAATTATTTTGTAGATAAAATATAAAAGATCAATTTTCAGCATGCTGTGCAGGTAATTAGGCATGCAACTCCTGCGTATGGAATAACTCACAACAATGAGAGCAGCGCCACAGACCTATGTAATATCTTCCCATTTCAATCTACACATTTAATAAGAATATTGAAATGTTTCAGCTTAAAGTGAGATCCTTGCAATTTCAGCTAACACCTAATTTTCATATTTAAATGGAATAAGGTAACAGCCCGCTTGTTTTTTGCTTCCAGAATGAGCTGGTGTCAAGTGGAAAAAAGAAGTGATACGATAAATGCGACTGCAGCACAAACTGCATTCTTCTCAGCAGCTGCATGCTGGGGAGGCTGCAGGCATGCACCACTGCCACAACACACAGCAGTCTGCACAGAAGAGCTGCCCTTCTGCCTTCCTCTATACTCCAGTCTGCAGAGCTTTTGCAAAGACTTTCAACGCTGCCCCAAATGCAAAGCCCCAAACTTGAAACCGAAACGTAAACGTTTCTAGCTCATCCCTGGGAAACACAGATGTTCAAGACTGGCAGCACTCCTCCTTAATCACACCAAAGAAGAACTCATGTTAAGCACAATCCCAAGCAGCACCACTGCTGGTAAGAGCAGCCCAGCAATCCAGCCTTGCCTGCTGCTAATTTCTACCTCCCTCGCTCCCCTGTGGGCCTTGGCCATTAGCTAGTGCTAAGTTTCAAACCCAACGTGACCTTGTAATGCAGAAGTGCTCCTTAACTGGCAGGTTAAATGCTCCTTGGTGCTCTGAAGGAAATCCAGATGCTAATGGAAAAGCCTAACAAAATGCTTTTCTTCTGCGTTTTATTCAGCATTGGGCTCCAGTGCTGACTAAAAACCTAATTTCTTTTACCCTGTAGCTGTGAGGGATGATGGATTAGTTTCTCTTTATCGCATTTCTGAACTAATTGTTTCAGACCAGCAATGTCATTCAAAATGTACTGGCTCTGATCAAACTGTTCACACTCTGGAAGTATGCACAAAAGTAAGAAACTGCTTTAGGAAGCAATATTTAAACGTATAGCCATTAGCCATATCCATTGGAAATGACAAAACTGTTCTTTTAATCACCTCCCCAGAACTTCATATGTAATTGCTCAGAGCGTTTTCTAACAACTCTGTTGTGCCTATCGAAAATAGTTAAAACTATTTTAAATTGCTTCCTGCCTCTAATAACAGAGGATAAAAAGATGATAGTTTAATGTATTGTTCAAATAAAAGCCATCTGATTTATTCCGAATGTTAAACATTAGTGACATAAACTAATGAAAATACGCAAGTAGAAGTTTTCAAAGAAATATTCTAATGTTTATAGTGGTAGCAGTAATTAGTGCCACACTTCTCTTCGTAGTCTTCCACTCATTTAGGGGAAGGTACTTGGTAAAATCCTGTGAAAAGCAGTTATTTTTGTATTCCTGTTAACAATGCAATCATCAGCTCAGGATATGTGCTGGGATTGCAGACATCTCTTTCATGCCACTTTCTAATCAATTATCCTGTTTCCAAAGGAGAAAATAAAATATTTTAGTACAGAAGATAATGAAGAGTGAGAGAAAACACCCACAGTAACAACTGACGGGTAAAGACCATCCCTCAGAGATAAAGAGAAGCACAGAATTTTCTTTTTTTCCCTCCCTAAGGCATATCTGAGCTACTTGGGGCCAGCTAAGTGGAAAAGCCTGACCTGATTTTCTTTCTTCCTGATGATTTAGTTATTTCTAACCTCTTTCTCCCTTTCTCTATCTCCCCCATCTTCCAACAAACACACCACCAAGAAGCAGCACACGGAGTTAAAGACGAATTCTGTAAGGAACGTGGAGTGGTACCTGGTCCATCTAGTTTGCCCTTTCCCAAACAAATCCCACATCTTTTGCAGCAAGATTCTTACACCAGTTATAGATCTTCACACTGGCTTAAAAACCTATTGTTTACAGTTGCTGCAGATATTGCACAAATACATAAATAAGGACATACCAATTTCAGCCTGCTTTACTTAAGCCTGGAACACAGGTTTACCAAGGTGCATTAGAACTCTGCTTTAGATAAAGTGTAGAACATGGAGCGAGTGCCTCTTTGTAGCACTGGTTTGTTACTGGTGCCGAGAATAATGCTCTGTCAGAGAGAAATCATTGTAAGCTCCAGCTGTGAACATGCATTATTGTCTCTTGTATGGGCAAATATAAGTGTCTCTCAGGTGCAATTTGATTTCAAGCTGTCAGCTGAAATTTGTGCTGCTGCTGCTGACGACACCAGCAGGAATATTGCAAAATATATATTTTTAAATAAAAACACCATTTCTCTTTGGCAGATTGAGAACAGCTCGAGAACGCCATGGAACAATTTTTTAGGCCATTGCTTTTACAATATTCAGCTTACTATTCTCCTTAGAATGCACTTTTGAGCAAAAATCTCATCATGTGCCTACTGCAAGCATGATTGATTGTTCATGCCCAGACAAGTGTCACACACAATCTGCAACAAAAGCAGAAAGCAAGTGTACAAAAACGGGATGTTCTGCACCTTCTACCAACACACTGATGGGCAGGAGGAAAGAAACCATGTTCTGGAGTTCTATCAGCTTGACTCTACCTTGTTTTAAAGGTATGAAATGTTTACAAAGTCAGTAAAATCAATGCAATACTTAGCTCCTTGGAAAAAGCACACTCTGATATTCAAGGGTTGTGGAAAAGAAAAAAATAGTAAAGCATCAAAATATTTCTGGTGTTTGAGCTACTTTCCATGCTACGTTATTCATAGAGCACAGTCTTGCTGGAACATGCAGGCCTCCAAATGGCAATAGAGAGACATGAGCAAAAATCTGCAAGTCTAAATACTAATTTGCAACAGACATGACATTATTCAGTGAATGATTTGTCATACCAAGCAGTGAGCAATAAATTGGGATCTATTTTTCAGTGATCTAATATTGTTTCAAACCAGTATGTCACAGCTTTGAAATAATAAGGTATAAGCTAGATTGATCACTATCATTCAAACATGGCCTCATTTATCAATTAAATCTGCGTTTGTCAGGGCACGATATTAGATGGAGGACATTTTTGTTTATTTATGTAGAAATATCCCTGACATATTGAATGAAACACAGATCACACAAAATTAATCATGAATACGAAAGAAGCAGAATTTCCTCCTAGAGCTGTAAGCTCTGTTGGCTTCACAATGTACTTGCCATTTACTTAAGTTCTTGCAGGATACAATCATATCCCATATAGAATCCACCAACATAAAACAAACACCTAGCTTTCCAGGCAAGCTTGAAGTCTTTGGAAAGTGTAAATAACCATCAAGAAAGCCTTCACTTCTATGATTAAGAATCAATTCTTTCTCTATGGATAAAGCAGTCCTGAAATCTTAATGTCACCTGTGTTCAAGACTATGCCTGTGTTCTCCAAAAAACTCAAAACATCTCAAATTAATAATGTTTTCTGAAATACAAAATTGTTGCCAAATTACTAACGCTGACCATACTAATCAAATATAAGTCATGTTAATATCAATCACGATACTGGAAGACAAAACTACATGATAATCAAGACATGCATACAGCAGCAATGCTAGGGAATACCCTGAAGGAACTTCCAGATTTGCTTTACTTGGGGCTTTGTTAGTTCTTAGTTACTGGTTTTGGAACAAAATCAATAGTAGAGAAAAGTCATTTTTAGATCTCCATATGCCTGGTCTTTTCAGTTCTTGGCAGAATGGAAAAAGAATAACATTGCATGATTATTTTTTTTCAAATCTGCTGCATGTTAACACAGAAGGTTTGATATTAGACAGTGAGATGTTTGCTATACCAACACTCCTTTAAAACTACCAAAGACACACCAGTAGCACAGTAGAAAGTCTAAACAGCTGCAGAGAGCTCAGCAGAATATAATAATAATAACACTTTAGTGAATATCTGCATCTAGTGGATTTAGATAAATCAGTTTCAGAAGCCATATTACCTTTTGAGTATTTGGGACAATGACTTGGTGATTTGCCAAAAAGAGTCTTTTAACAGTTTGCCTGTGACAGAATTAGAATTATATACAACAATATGGCCATGTATCTGCAGAACAATGGCCAATGAGCATTGTTATCATCCAAAAATCACTGCTCAAATATTATACAGCTTCCAGTAAGAGAAACAAAAAGAATGAGTAAAATATTCTGCTATACTTTTACTTAGAAATCCCAAACCAATGATAATCATTGAGTTACACACACATCTCCATTCAGTTAGAGCTCTAACACCAAAAAAAGGCCCAAAACACCACAAAGGCAGGAAATAGCTCTCCAAGTCGGTCACTCAGAGTCACCCTTTTAGTAAATCTCAAACAATACAGCTAAAATGGGAAATGCTAAAAAGGGAGAATGCACCAAAACTCTTAAGAAAAAACTGCAGTAGTCTGTGATGCAGCTTACGCTTAACCACCAGAATATCAAAGTACATGGAAGAACCAAACACCATCCTCCTCCCCCCAAACACTAACAGCTATGAGATACAAAGCTGAAGTTCAAGCTCAGCACATACTCCAGGAGATGTGAAGTGAAACAGACTTTCACTGTTGGTTTAAATGGGAGATGTCCACACCCGCGTGAAACTGCAAACTTTGAAAGGACAAAAGTACTATTAACTGCACAAGTGAATTGCTTCTCATTGAAAGAGGATATTCATATTAGTCACATTAACATCCGTAGCTGAGCTAAGCCATAAAATATGCATAACTGTAGAAGGGAAGTAATGTCTTTTTCCCATATTACTAAGTGGTATTTCTTCTGGTAAGAACATTGGTTTGTATTGCAACCACAATGTTGTATGTAGAGGAGTAATCACAATTTAATCAAGTCCCTTCTTTAAAGCTTTTTGCATAGAAGTAGTATAAATCTCCATCAAGTTTGCAAGAACTTAAATTGTGAATGACAAATATCAAATATTTGCAGGGCTAATGGCAAAGAGAAAACAAGGTATTTGAGGAAGTTTTCAGAACTACTATTGTACAGAATTTGTACACTTAAATTTGATTTCTCAGAGCAACCAACACAGAATCAAACAATAATCAGATCTGGAAAGAACCCCAAAGAGCTCAGGTCAGATGTTTCTAAACCATCCCAGACAGATAATTAACTCATTCTTTAAAACAAATAAATGAAACAACAACAAAAATACAAAACAAAGCACCACCAGCAGCCACCAACAAACAGTTAGTGGCTATTCTGTTTAATGCCAGCTCCTTGCTAAATCAATACATCACTGCCACTGCTCGATCATCTCCACCAACCTGGCCCTAGCATCTAACCCAGATTACTGTATTTTCCTGCCAAAGTGAACACAAACATTTTCTCCCAGATAGAGCGAACTGCTCATTATTTTCTCTTTGCAGACATGTTATATATATATTTAAAAACATTGCTTGGCTTTCACATCATTTTTTTTGCTGTTTGAACCACTCCTAACAAGCTACCATTTAATAGATCAATATGTTACCCAAGACTAACCAATCTGTATCATGCCAGATCTAGAGTCACTAAATGCCTGACATCACCGTGCAGTAAGGTTAGTTCAGTAAAAAAAGATGAGGAAGGATTTCTTTCCGTTCCCCATCTCCTGAAAACCTTAATGGTTAATGCTTCAATTCTCACACAAATCCGAGGATTCTAAATTATTCTTTTACCAATTGTCGATTCCATTTGATAATTCATGGGGCCCTCAGTGCTCTCTTTTTTGCATGAATAACACAACTAGTGCGGGTGTGTCAATCATACCCCATCTGCTGACAGAGAAAAAAACCCTCACCTCTTTCATGTGCCGGTGTGAGCCACAGCCCTAAGCAGCAGGAGCATGTTTTGTATCACCTTCTGTTTCACACCTCCAGCACTCACCGTGCACAACTGCAGTCAGTCAGGTGAGCAGCTCTGCGTGTGTGCATGCATAGGATGCAAGTATGGCAACAGCCACAGTAATTTAGACTTCGGACTGCATATAGAAGCAAAATTTAATCATCCTAATTCTTACAGATAGCCAGGGGAATTACCCATTTTCTCAGCAGCTAAAAGACAAAGCTGTTGTAAGGCTATAAAGATGATTTAAGAGTACATATCAGTTTGGAGAGAGAAAAATTCTGCAAGCTCAGACAGTTGTAAAATGTCACTTTATGGCGCTGTCTGCTTTGACTCTGTCAAATTTAAGAGGCCACAATACCTACGTTATTGTATTCACGATGTTTAGCTTATATTACCTCGTCTCTGCAATTAAGTCTAATGTTTAACATCACCGACCTTCAATAATGAGACTACTTATCAATAAAAGAAAACAAAACCTCCCTCAAGAAATAGTTACTTCCAAATATTATTTAAGACTCAACAGTAATTACCAAAGGCAGAAAATAGCAGATGATAAAATGTACTCACAACTTCTGGCCCACAAAGAATCCATATATACAGTTTTCCCCTCAAGACAGCAGTGTTTTAATTATATCTGCAACATTGCATTAAACTACGAAATGCTTCAGTTTCAGGAATACATGCACACACTAGAATAATTACAGAGAACAATCTGGTCTTTGCGACTGTCTGGATATAGAAAAAACTATAGATTCATTGAGGCTCAGCACTCGTGAAATCGGGCAGAATTTAACTCCAGAAGACACTCAGCTAATTGCCAGAGATATCATAAAAGCTGGACAAGTTAAGTGCACAGAAATTACTAAGGACTAGAAAGGCATTCCGAGACAGAAGTACACTCTTCTGGGCACAGCCCTCCCGTTTCCTCCTGCACTCACATCCTTTGGTTTTGTCTTCTCCCTCCATAGGTTTCACTGCTGCTCTGATGGACTCCCTGCCACATTTCCACTGTGACCTCGGGACATCCCGCCTTCACCCACGGTCTCTGGAAGCTCCCAGTGCCCCTTACCTCCCGCACGGGGCGGCGTTCCACAGAGCAGCACCACTCCCTGCCCTTCTCGCACTGACACCGTGCTTCTCATCTTCGTCCGCGAGCTCTCGGGATCTATTGAGAAAGAAAGGTGAGATGTTAGGAGACAGGACGGTCCCACCACGCAGGAGTTCCGGGCTCTCTAACTCCTGCTGTCAGCTCACGTAGGACGCAGAGTGGTTCTGTGATTCCCTGGACCGGCTGCAGAAGTGGTTGTTCAAACACAAGTGGGGATGACAGAACTAGGGCTAAAGTGAAATAATTTACAAGAACTTAATTAAACGCATCCCATGGATAACTTTGCTCTTATGCTAGGCTTATGTCACCATCACTCTGCTAACTGAAAAGGAATCATATGCATAACTTAAAAATAGGTCTTTAAGCCGCTGCTCCTTCCGAAATGAAGGCTCTGATGAAAATAGCATCAAGATCCTCTGAGCTCCCCAACCGACTGTAAATTAATGTTAATATCACAGCTATCCAAAAAGCAGATCCATGTCTTTCTGAGGGGAAAAAGCCCTCCAGCTGCTCCCTGTGGGCAGCTCCCCCAGCAGCACAGCTAGGGCAGGCACTTTGCTCCTTGCATATTGACCCAGTGCTCTGCCTGGTTTTGGTCTTCTGTGACCATTGTAAGCTGTGTAAGAGGGGAACCAAATGCTGCAGGCAATGCATAAGCACAAAACCATTGAGCAGCAGTATTTATTATAACTTTAAATTAACATTCGCTCTAACTGATGACTCAAGATCTAAGAAAGTACGGCTCCACTGTAACCTTAAATTAAGCTAGATATAACCATCAATATAAATTGACCCTGAGGTTCTACCCCAAGAAAGGATTTCCATGCATCCTATCACGGTAAAGCGATATGTGACAAAATTCAGACAGAAATCAGTCAGCTGGTAATCTAAAGTTTTTTTCTATAACTTTTTAAAGGATATTAATACATACAGATGCTCAAAAAGGAAGAGAAGTCTTTAAAATAAGGCTGTATCTGTAACCAAGCATAATACGAGGGAGTTGACCAACAGTAGCTATTTCCCAAAACATAATATTTTTTTTAATATTGAAAAGCAACAGCTGCTGCAGTCTGAACACTGAACAAGAGTGATTAGAATTTCAATGCTTCATTTAAAAAAAAAATACATTTGCTGCCACAATAAGATATTGTTCTGTTACTCTCTGTTACTGCACATAGAGGGTTTCTTAAAAGCGTTGCTTTCAGCTATCCAATTGAATTTCTCTGTAAGTACATCTCAAGGACCTATGTCCTCACTCACATAATGAGTTCAGATCCTTTGGCTAGACGTGTTTTGGAGTTCATAAGCAACCACAACTAAACTGATTTCACTGGGAGATCAAAATAGTCTGCCTCAGAATTTGTTACGGGTCTTTTAAACATCATTCTCTCCCCTCTATCAATATAAATATCCAATATAAATTCATCAGCCCTTCCTAGCACTTCCACCGAGTCACTAAGAGGGGAACTAAGAGCTAACAGCATCCCCACTGCCCTCATCCCAGCAGGGCACAGAAGGAGCTGAGGAAGGTGAGTTGTGGAACACCAGCCAGAATGGAATTAATACGCAGAAATTTCCAACATCGCCTTCACTTGCACCTTTAAGAATTTTTCCTACCTGGATTATAGGCCTTTTTTCCAATGCCATACATCTTAGGGGAAGAGGCATTCTGTTCTATAATAGGATGAAAATAACGATGCAATTTGGATGCAAAAAATTACAATATATATGTATTTTATGTATAAAATGAATTTAGATGGAATTTCACCCTCCTTACACCGTAACCACTGTGAGTTCCACGTCTTATACGAGGGCTGCTCCAAAAGTGATGCCTGCTACATTGCGAAGCTGGCCCACAACATCAGAGCTGGATGGTGGTGGGATGGCAGCAGAGGTTGAACCTTCCCACCAATCTTCTGTTATGTTTTATTGCCTTGCAACAAATGGCAGCAGAGGGGCAGTCTGACAGAACGGTGCCTGACACCCTAGTGTGTCTGAAGCAACGATGTGTCACTGAATTCCTACATGCAGAAAAAAGAGCAGTCACTGACATTCACTGACACTTGCTGATGTTTGCAGAGACCAAACAGTGGATGTTAGCACAGTGAAAGTTGGACTGTGCCGGCAACATTTTCCTAGAAACACTGCCACTGTAACAGCTGTGAAACAGCGTGTCACCTTCGCTGGTGCAGATTTTTTTGAGGGTGGCATGCAGGCTCTCGTTCATGGCTGGCAAAAATGCACAGCTAATGGTGGTGACTGTGGTGAAAAAAGTGTTTTGTAGCTGAGCATTTGCTGTATCAAATAGTGTCATTGTGCTTTTTGTGCCTGCTGTTTCCACGGGAATAAACAGGAGGAATTACTTTTGGAGCAACCTACGTGTGCTATTTTCGCAGTTACGCTGATGGTTTAATCACTGCTTTCTGAGCACATACATTGATTCCTCGCAACTACACCTCTTTAAAAACACAGCTGTCTGTGCTGTCCAACACAGTGCATGGGAAGGATGGGATGGGAGCAACTGGAAGGGCTGGGACTCAGGCAGCACGCTCTGGAAGGCACGCCATGCTGCGCTGCGTCACGCTGTGACCCACTGCAGCTCCACAGTCTGAGCTGGTGCCATTTGGTGCAGCACAAGTTATTAATCACTGATTACAGTGAAGGCTGCTGTCACAAGGGAATCATTTTTTTTTTTTTTTTTTGAGGGGGAAACATGAAGGAAAGCAGAATCCATCATAAAACAAAGAATATGAGCCAATGCTACAATGAAAAGAATCATTTGTCATTAATTAGCAGGAAGCTCTCCTTCGTACCTTGCAGAGCGGCTGAAGCACCACGCTAATCACACAGCTGCACAAGCATCATCACTCAATTCCTTCAGATATTTTTATCATCTCTACGCATTGGCTGGTGGCACTTCAAAAATAATTATAAATTACCATGCAAAATAACAATAACGTCCTCTATTACTATTACGCAACCAAGTCCAAACTTCTGACCTTGGAAAGTATTCCCTACTTATATACAAGGGTCTGGTCTCAATTTCAGGGGCCTCTGTAGCACATTTACAATATTATACAGGTCAAAATCAGACTTTCCCTGCAGAGGAGGCCTAAGAGCAATAAAAGCAGAGAGAAATGATGCACCTTCTTACAGAACTTGCTACAGAATGAAATCACCAGCAAGGAACATCGAGTTCTCAGTAAAAAAAATATATATATATATAATATAAAATGCAGGGAAAGGATGGAAAAGATTGTTTACTTTGACAAATTGATTTGTTTCTCTGAAATCCGAGGCTTTTATTCCAGCAAATGTCTTAACAGATACAACACAACTGGAAACAAGGAGTGCAGGTACGAGTGGGACACAAGCAATGAGTCACAACGGTGCTCTCTTTTCAGCACATTCCCGCTCAGCACTAAACAAAACCACCTGTACTGTTGCATTTGTCTGTTGCTATTTATTAATATATGGATCATCTTACTCATCACTGGAGTTTTTAGGTTTTTATCTACTCTCACAAACTTGGTGCTGAAATTGTTTCAATTAGTTTCCCTTGACTACATCTTTTTACTTCTTACTTGCATTTATTATGATTTATTATGCCCCACCTTTACCTTTGTTTGTCAGAAAAGCTACTGCACCTGTAGGAAACAAGCAGCTCTTTTACTTAACTTGGCCAGGCAAGGTCTCTGATCTAAACACAGAAACTATTTTGATTAAAATGTTAAAAAAAAAAAAAAATGACTACAAATGAAAAAATAGGTAACTTAAAACCAATCTAGAACAGTGCAAATTGAAAATTAAATGTTTTTATTGCCTTTTTATAGTTTGACAATATCAAGTTTAAAATTAGCAACGTTTCGGACTCCTGAAACAGCACCTTCTCCATTCCCAGGCTAATACATAAATTTGCCTCACTGCTTTGCTATCAAGTGTATGACGTTCCATCAGCTGAAATACACTTGCCATTGCAATAAAAGGCAGCAAGAAAACATAATTCAAGTGTGTTGTAAAGTCTTTTATTCTCCTTTTCAGGCAGAATAATCAAATGTATTCTTGTTCATACAAGCACCAAGGATGTGAAACCTTGATATCCCTTCCACTCCAGCTAGGTTTTAAGCTTCATATACAATGCTAAAAAAGATTTCAGAAATATGGAGCAAAAGTAACATGAGCATCGTTTATACTGCTACTACTCTGGAAGAACCATTTATATATTTGGAACATAAGTCATAGTTCATTAATACCTATGATAATTAAAAAACCATCTATTTGTGAATTCATGAGCTGCAGAGCTTTCAGCATCTGAAGAACTCTGCAGAAGATAACACGTATCTTGTGTCCACCTGGTACCAAGAGGTAGAGAGAAATGAAATTGATACTCCTGCCCAACGCCTGCCTGCCCTCACTGCCGCTCATGGCAGGTACCCTGCAAGATGTTTCTGGATTGTGCAGTGGTGTGCAATCAAGGAAAGCAATGGATGATGCAAGATCAGATCAAACGGCTGTGGTTTGAGAAGATGTAATACGACGTAATGAAAAATGCACAAAATTTTTGATGACAAAGTTGCTTCAGACAGACCCAGTCGCAGCTTGCAGCAGCATGGAGTTACATGAATTTGAGCCATGCAATCCATGACTGCACCACAACTACCTATCTGAGCACAGGGTCTGAGATTAAGATCAGTTGAGGCTTCTGGAGATTATACCAACCTCTTTCTCAGCAATGCACAGGACAACATCATGCCCTGGAGAGAAGCAGGATTTAGCACATTTCCAACTCCATTTGCACCCAAACATCTGGTTATATTTACATCCATTGATATTTACTGCCAGCACATTTATTAGCAATTCTACCATGTTTTGAAAACTGTGGAAGGGCTGATGCTCTATAAAGATAAGTGCCCTTTGACAGACAAAAAAATATTTATTCCATTACTTCATTAGACTCATTATTCTTCAATGCAGCAGAACTTGTTAAATATACTTTACGTATAATTTTGTACTGGTATGATGTTCAAGTACCTCAAATGAGCCTGACAACCAAATCATAACTGTTTTCCTCAATATGCAATTCTAAAGAGGGGACTTTGTTCAATGCCAGCACATAATGAACTACTAATGCACAACAAGGTCGCCTCGGTACAAGTCACATTATTTAAGAAGAAATGAAATAACAGTCCCTCAGCTCTTAAGAATAACAGCCTAAGCATGTTGTAATAGCTACACTGCTGATGACAACTGCTGGAGAAAATAAGACAAATCTGTTCCTTTTTGTGAAAGCTTTTTACCACGACCTACACTGCTTACATGCACAGGCAAATGTTCTTCCCCACTACTCTATAACCCAAATTTGGCAATACTGAGGCACTTTTATGACCATGTATTTTATGCTTCTTGAGACAAATGCTAGAAACAACGTATACATGGAATAATTTTCTTAAAAATACTTCGATCAGCTTAAAAGAAGTATTGGGAGACATGGCCAGCTAGCCAGAATACAGTGCCTGCAGACCCATTGCACCAGGAACAAGCTCAATAGAGCTGCACAAGGAAAAAGTGAGTTGTTCTGCTGATTTCACAGGGCTTTGGATCAATCCTGTAAGAATAACTTTTGTTCGCATCCCTCCTCCCCACATTACCTCTATAACCATCAATTATTGTTGGAGGTGGAAAGGAGAGAGAAGAAAAATGTTAACAGAGCAAAATTGAACATTACTCAAAGCAAGCAAAGAAACTGGGTGATTTGTCACTGGAGAAGAAATTCGCTGGCTACCAGAGAACTATCTCCATGGTTTCATTTTTGTCATGCTGGTATTACAGGGAAATCATATAATTTCACAGCAACCTCTATGAAATCTCTTAATGCTGTGGCACACTGCTGAACTTTCATTTTATAGAAGAACATTTATCTGTAGGAAGGTAACTGCACAATGGGTTATATATACACCAGAATATTCTCTAGACCTCATTTTAGTAAGAGGTTGTGTACTTCCACACCACAGGAGCAACGACAGAAGCGGAGCACTGCTCTCCTAGGCTGAGAGCTAGCTCTGACACAGGGCAGCAGCTCAGCCCCTGCTTCCCAAAAACATGGACTCCCTGGTCATTTTCATTTCCTAAAGGCTCCAAGACAGGGCAAAGAGAGAGGTCTCTGCCTCCCATCCCCCAGGAATCTTTTATTCACGCACTGACGTACCACTCAAACCTTGATTTTCCATCCTGAAACATCCCTCACGTCTCTGTTCACATTGCAGTAGTCTCAATCTTGTTTGAATCTTGTTTGAATCAGCATCTCCTATCAACAGAAATATTGCTAATAAAATGAGCTTATCCTTCAAGGGTGTGTGGCAGAGAAGAGGACCTGCAGGTTGTTTCTGATGCATGAAACCAGCGTCTGGCCACCAAGTCATGCAGGGATGAGCAGGCTACAGGTGCTCCTCACTGCAGCAGCAGCAACACAGAGCAGCAAACTGACACAGCACCTGCACTCCTCAGCACCACTGAGCCACTTGGGGTGCAGCAGCAAATGCAAGAGGAAACAAACAGATTACGCCGATTAAATGGGAATCATGTAGAAATCACAAAACAAAGTCTGTTACATAAACACGAACATGAAAAGCTAAAAAGAAATTGGCACGGGTATACCGGAGTGCTGTGAACACGAAATGCCTGTGCACAAAAAGGTAGAAGAGACTGCGGTAGTAAGGGAGAAAAAAAGGGAGAGGGGAGATGAGATACTTTTGTGGGCTGCGTGGAACAGAAGGAAGAGATCAGAGAGAGCGGAGAAAAATAGCAGCAGACAAACATCAATAGCAGAGAAGTTGAGTCAACACCTGATGAGCAGTTTTTTTTTTTTTGTTGGTTTGTTTTTCAAAGGCATTTTGCATCGGCAAAAATATACTGAAGAAAACCTGGAAAAACAGCACTGTGTGTTTTGAAGGAAAAATGAAAATTCTCCAGTATTTCCAAAAATACACCTTCTCAAAATTCACATTATCTGGGAATTATCCCTTTACTCAAGTACAGTGCTGAACAAAGCAACTCAAGCAATTTAAGAAATATCTCAGGAGGGAACAATGTTTGCTCAAGCAAATTATCTTACAGCCGACTTCGCACATGAAACAATTTTGTCCCCCTAAAGCTTTCCTAAAAGAAACTCTAAGAATAACTTGACAGTCTCTAAAGCACCTCTATCATTAACTACTCGTGACCACAAAGCAGATTTGGGTTTAGTGTCGAAGAACTATTGGGCTATTCACATTTTTGAAGAACTGCAGCTGTGCGCTGCTCATATTGGAATAGTTAAACAGATGGATAAATGCACGGCCAGATCCAGGCCTCATTACCTGAAGGCTTGCTTATTTAAGTGGCAGCATTTTGACTTTTCTCAGAATAAACAAAAGGCATCTCAGGGCACTTCATTTTTTAAGTACTGAGAACACGTTGATTCAACAGGATTTGTTTCTGCCACTGACCTCTTTCCTTTATCTTTCCAAAGGCTGCAGCCTTCCTTAGAGAAATGGAGGTAAGCTCCAACAAACATTCCCGAATACAGCTGGGTTTTCACCCCTATTGCCAGGACACGGGTAACCAAAATCAGTTTCCCCCGCCCCTATTGGGCTGGAGAACCTGGCAGAAAGCCACTCTGCTTTGATCAGGGCCATGCAGACTGTAACAGATGTAATGATGACAAATAACAGATACAGCAGATGACTAAGTGTCCTATCAGCAGATGTCATACCACAGCTGCTGTTTCACACCTAAAAACACACCAACTCGTCAGCGTGAAAGCCTACTATTCACAGACCTTCAAAATATTTATAGTTCTCCTCTCAAAACATGCGTGGTACCTGGCTTAAGCCAAATAGTTAGCTCCGACATGGCTAATTAAAGCACATCCCATGGAGGGTGCTGTGGTGTTCCAGCGGGACTGCTCCCCACCTACAGAGCCAACCTTCAGCTTTAACAGCCTGCAGACAGCTCCTCCGAGGACACAGCGAGAGCCATTTCTACTGTCCTCGTGGCCATCCCTGGATATGTATGGGGTGAAAGCATGCAAAAGAACAAAAGCTCCTGTGAAGATATGGCAGCAGTGCCCACGCTCCCCCCTTCACCAATGCTCTGCAAGCAGCTCGCAGGTGAACAGCTTGCAGGTGGATTTTTTCTACTCTGCTTTCCCTGAGACTGGGATTGTTTCTAATAAGTGAACCATGAGTCTAAGTTTTATTGAGACAAATGTTCAGGAAAAATAAGATTTTCAACTTGCTTGATTAAATACTGAACTGTGCACACATGTCCATGGCTATCCCTGTTGGACTGCTAGCACTGTTATTCATCCATGTGAAAAAAAACAGATTTTTTTTTTTTTTTTTTTAATCTCACTACCCACTGTGCAACTGCTTAAACACAGAAAAATGGTGTTCTTGCACCCAGCTCCAGGGAGCTCCAGTCCCAAGGCCATGGTCTCTCCCATAGGATCTGGGATGCTTGGAGTTCCAGTTCCTACACATTTCTGCTGTTCCTCACAGCACCTCCTCCCCATCCCTTCTCTCCAGTGCCCTCCTGTTCAACCCTTGTTTTCCCCCCAACCCTGGAATCTGAACACTCAGCCTCAGCACATTCCTCAATTTTTCTTTAAAATCTCCTTATCCTCAGTCTCAAAAATCATTCCAACAGTTCCCCGCTCCTTAACTGTGATCACAGCATTCATCACAGGAAAATGCCCTTTCCCCTTCCCTGCTCTTCCAAAGGGATTTCATTTTTGCTGCAAGGGTCCAAGCACAAGACGGAGCAGCTCCTCTTCTGCATGGCGATGCTAGATTCCATCCAGAGAGTGCCACAGAGAAATGCCAACAAACAGCAAGGTCGGGCACCAATCAAGAATTTGGGTCTGTCTAATGGTACATCCTCATGGGCCCTTCATAGAAAGGGATTTTCCTTTACCTACCTAAGGTACAGAGGGAAGGAAATGCTGCAGTGACCTGAATGTCTGCCTTGTTTTGATGGTCTGGGCTCGTTTTGGTGCTGCTCAGTGCGGAGAGTTAATGATTTGTACCAGCTTCTTGCTAGTAGAGCAGCCATGTCTTTTCTTATCTAGAAATCCCTCCTTTCCTCAAGTACTACCGAGTGTATTTAATTAGTTTTTGAGAGTCTGAATGCTCACTGGAAGATGTCAAATTATTTTGTACCTAAGGCGTGCTGCAGCAGGCTGAATGCATGGCAGCTCTTGCTGAGCAGCAACTGTGCACTCCTAGTGGGCCATGCAAGGAAACCTGAGGAGCAGGCATCCTCACAGCTGCTTTAACACACACAGCGAGCCTGACTTACACATGCTGCAACAGCTCCACGCATCTCAGCTGAAATATTTTCACCGTAAGCAACTTTCTTACACTTGTACCCTCCCTATCAATGGACTCACAGCAGTCAGTAAAAGAACTCAATTAGAGTGGAGCAAACGCATGCCACAGGAATAACAAGACAGCACCCAGCAGAAGGAGAAGAGGCTTTGCAGCAGTCGCCAGCCGCATGCCACCTGCATGCCCTGCAGCAAGTTTTCACAGGAGCTTCCCATGGAATCATTCCCGGGGTGGGACCAAACCCAAAGGCCTATGGCTGGAGCCAGGAAAACTAGAACAAGAATTGAAACTGGACTGGCCAGAAGCAGCAAGGAACTACCTGCTTGATAACGGTTCCATATTAAACTGGAAAAACAATTAAACTGGAAAAAAAATTAAACATCCATTCTAAACTGCACTGTAGTATCCAGGAGATCAAAAGAGACCATCTAACAGTTCCTGCTGATCTTAGAACGACACTATTAACTATTGCATAGATTACTTTATCAAATCTAAGCACTGTCAACACTGCCTTTCATCCTACCAAAGAGCTGCTCTGTTCCACTACACAAACACATGCTCATCAGCCCGACTGGAACTGAAGACAACATGTGCTGATTGTTATTAAGCAAAAAATTTCATTTGCTTTGTGACACATCTACTTCTGCCTCTCACACACCTTCATAAATCAGAACAGCCTTTTTTGGGATGCACACCAGGGCGTTAGCTTGGTCACAAAGCCTCATGTTCGGTATTAATCATTGCTCTGACCTAGATATAATACAGATACATTTAAAACCAAAATGTTTAATCCCCCTTGTGAGTAACAAATTCCACATTTTGATTTGCAAAAGCACGAACAAAGATCATTAAGCAATTAAAGAAAGAGGTAAACAGGTGATAAAACCGCATTTGGTCTTGCTCAAAATGAACTGCTATCTGATACTTCATTGTCTGGTGAAAGAATAGGAGAACCCTGCAAGCATGACTTGGAATAAATTAAATTCATTACACAAAGCAATGTTTTGTGATAAGAATTCACTCTAACTTGATCTACTTTGACACCTTATATATCTACAAATCAATGAAATTCAGGGTGTGTGGCAGGCAAGTACCGCGGTGTGCTCAAGTGTCTTGCTTTCAATCAAAACCAGCTGCAACGCATGGCAGTGCTTTTCCAGCCCGTAGTCCTACATCTCCTTCTGATGGACGCTGAAATGTGAGAAGCAATGGATATTAGCCTTGTGATGGAGTCAGTAAAAACCGTGAGTTTGGAACTAAGTTTGGTCCCACAATTTAGATGTAAAAGTCAGAACTGGAATCTACACATATTTATCAGGAAAGGAGGATTTTCTGTGACTAATAAAGGTTTCTGAAAGAAACAAGATAGTAATTCCAGTGAATCCCCAGCAGAAAAAAAAGAGAATAAAAAACATAACAGGCTTAAAGACAGATTACAGTTAGTTTTAAATTGAAGTGAACAAGGGGAGTTACACACACAGTTGGAAAGGGTAAATAACACAGCAGCACGTGCTATTAAGAGGTGAAATTCTGAAATATCAGAACTAAGGAGGAAAATGGTAGATTTTGTTAACCAAAGAAGCTGAGCAATCAACAAAATTCTTTCGGAAATAACACTAAATACAAACAGAGAATTTGGGAATATTTAAGAAATACAGCCGAATACTCTGTACCAACTTTCCTCTGGAGAAGCTGTGGATGAATGCAGGAAAGCACTGAGTAGCCATGTAACTGTGAATACAAAGCACACCAGGTTGTTCCAAGCTTTGGTACACAAAGCCAGTGACCCCACGTTCTGCAAAGTACTGCCTGTGTGCAGCCTGCAAAGTACTAGTGTAAAAATAATAATAATAATACGAAGAAGGGAAAATTTTGTTTGTTTCTGAAGTGGTACCACTTCTAAATGCACTGATTTAACTGAGGTTATTTCCATACAACATTAACATTTCAATGTGATTTAGCTGGTTTTGCAAAGGGAGCTTTTGACTTGCATACTTCCGTCCATACTAAATGGTATTAGAAAATAATAATCTGTACAACTTCTTGGTTAAAAGGTAAAATAAAAATAAAAGTGCTAGGGAAACAAATGAAGACGTTTGAAATGGAAGTGGTAAAGAGGCCTTCCACCCAACTGGTGAGTTCATCCTTCCACTTTACTCCATCCCCCTGAATCTAAACAGACCATTCAGCGAGCTTTCTTCTTTGTTCTTCTGGCAGCAACAAAGAGTGAAAAAAGAAAGCACAGGGATCATTTGAGCATGTTAACCTCCTTGGAAAAGGAAGGAACGAGACCAGATCTTCAGAGAATTGCATTCTGTCTGCCTCTGCAGTAATGGCATTACACTTGAATGAAAGCAAAATTATGTGGAAGACTGTTGGTTTACTGAGGGGTCAAAGTGATGACAGCTGTGGCAGGCTGCGGTAAACCTTTAATATGCCATGATGTACCAATGTGCACATCCTTCAGTGGATGAATAGATGTGGCTGAACAAGGGATTACACCTGAGCAAGCAACGGCGTAGATAAATGCATTCAGCATCAGACTATTTGACAACAGAACCAGGGTAAGCGAAAAAAAAAAAAAAGCTGCCCAGAAATACTTACCTGTTGTTCTGTTTATGAAAACAAATACAATCCCAGTGCTATAGAAGTGAGTTTAACAGACTGAGACACATACATGAGGAGAAGCCCCCCAAAACACAGTGGGACCTCAAATCTTTCTGCAGGTATCTGAGCAGAATGTTTAAGCGACAGATGCGCTATCTGCAGATTGATTTCCAGCGTAAGCCAAATTGCTCTGTGTAGGGTGGTGTAATCCTCAGAAGTATATTGTTAACTACAACTTAATAAAAAGCCAAGGGCTGAAAAAATACAGTTTCATAAAAAAGAATGAAGAACTCTCACTTTGCAGGGCTGAGAGAGGTAATAAGAGGAAAATAAAACACAGGTACTGCTTCTCTTCTCATAAGTAAGGAGTAAGTAAGGAGAACTTGCTCGGCTATAAAATGACACTCCCTATAACTCAGTCTGTGCTCTCTTACCATTCAATAGCATATTTTACTAGAAACATTTATGTAAACAGATCTCGATACAAGATAAAGACACAAGCAATGCAATGTAAAAGGAATAGTTCAAGTTTCATCAAGTTGGTGTTAATTCCTACTCTGCTTAGCAAGTAGCTGCACTGACAACAAACATCAGGAGGCAAACCGGGCAGGCTGGCAGCAGATCAGAGCCTGGACACGTACAGTAAGAAGATATAGAGCTATGACATTTACAAGTTATTCTCAACATGGTGTAACCAAAACTACAGCCTCATAGCAAGTCGTGGCCTTCAGGGATTATGGCCACAGCCAATTAAACAGCTCTGTTATAGTGTGGAAGAAACATTCTGATTCAGATCAATTTACCTGACTATCTTCCATTCCGCTTCAGTTCAGGCACTCATTATATTAAGTCCAATCAAGTGAAATATTTAATATGAGAAGAAGACATACAACGATGAAGCAACAGCTTCTTTTTTCAACCTCATTTAGCGCCTTATGATTGAGAGCAGAAGCAACTAACACACGAAGGACAGGAACCATTTTGTACGAGCTGATTTTATCTCCCTGATGTTAGGCTTTGTTCCCACGATACACAGGATTCAGAGATCCTCCCAGCTCGGGACATTCCCAGCTGCAGAGCTGTTTGCCACTGATCAAAGAGCAACTTGGAATTTCCACCTTAGTTCTAAGGAAGAGCTGGAGAGGAGAAGGTGTGTGTGCCAACCGCAGTATCAAGCGTGTTTTCAGAGTGCAAAGTAAAGAAGTTTAAATCTGAACATTTTCTTCCCCTTCTAAGCCAAGATGGCAGCTATCAGCTCTTCCACCAAGATGCCATCCTTCAGCAGCACACAGTCCCGCTTGCCCAAAGGCTTTGAGGACACAAACCATGAAGTCCATACTGTTCTTTTATTTATATATCTGTAACACTCTTCTCCTTATTTTCTGTGCCAGAAAGTCTCTTCTCTCTCATCACCATACACCTCCACAAGTTATTCATGTGCAAGCTTTGTGAGATAAGAGGAGGCTAGCAGATTCTCATTTAAAAAAAAAGTTGCTATGGGAATAAAATGACAAAAACTGTTACTAAATCCAACATAAAAAAAAAAAGATGACAACTGGAGAGAACTCAAATGGAATTGAAACTGTCACCTCAACTGATAAGGTTATGATCTGTAACAACTGCTTTCTCTCCCTCATTTACTCTCTGCTTTTATGTAGATTTCGTTTTCTTTTCAAACACTATTTATAGAATAACAATGTAATTCAGATCAAGACTCAAAAACTCTTAAGAAAAATAGAATTAACGTTTTCCAATACGGCACTATGGCAAGTGTATTGTCATACACTTATAGACTAAAAGTTGGAATCTGTCCGCTCTGCATCAACGCTACAGATGTAGATCCTGACTGTGAGAGGAATCTTTATATTTCATATACGAAATACAGATAAAAAGTAGGTTCAGCCATACAAATTTCTGTCTTTAAACTACCATCTATGGCTTGTGATAACATTTCGCATAGGTTAGGAAGTAAATTTTGATTTCATTTTCCCACAGCTGCAATCAAAGGAAATTCACAAACTTTTTAAAGGCAAGAAGAGCTGGCCCATCACCAACCCCAGCATTTTTAGCATGAAATATCATGAAAAGGAACAGGTCTCCCCAGTTTTGAAGCCGGTCTACAGACAGAGCGCTAGTACACGTCTAATGTTGATGCAGGATAAATGTTTCATTACATTCCGTAGAAAGTGGGGAAAATCCATTTCCTTTCATTACATATCCCCATAGCTGCCCTGACTCATTAAATAACGCGGCAAATGATCTCCTTACACAGTGAACCTTAAAAATGAGAAATGTGATGAAGCCTTAAGAGGCTCAATTCATAGTCTCTCTACTGATGGATGATTCCCAGCAACATAAAGACCGGAAAGTAATCTGGAGTGAAATAGCTGAAAAACTTTTCCTAAACATACGGCAGAGCTTTAAAAGACTGATTCTTATTTGTACTATAACTCATCTTGCTATGTAACAGCCTCCTAAAATGCCCAATGAGCAGACTGGAAGCTCCTCTATAGTGCCACTGCAAGACTTATGTCAGGGTACGTTCACATCAACGTGAATCAAATCCTCTGTCTATTACTAAGACTGCATCTCTATTGTCTGTTACTTTCAGTATTGCAGAATTCACAGTTCTGTTATTTACTAACAGCAACAGCATTACTTGCCACCTCAAGAAGTCTGGGAGAATCCTTAACTGAATCATACATTAAACTAATTGGGGATTTTCTGTTTCCTTCCACAGTCATAAACAGTTGTATGAGGAAACATGATAAAATATCTGTTAATTGCACTTGGCTGTGCACATTAAGCTGCTTTTAATTTAGGTCTAGAACACTGAAGTTCTCATTGCACAACAACTGAGGAAAGCCAGTGAATTCTGTACTGTTCTTTGCCATCCTTTGCCTCCTGCTGCAGGCCACCAAAGAGGCACTGGCAGACTGTGCAGAGTTTGTGCCCTTGGCACGAGGCACAACTCCCACCCCCAGTGGACACTGGGAGCCTCTGCAGTTCTTAACAGTGGAAAAAGGCAACAGTCCAGGTAGGTGTTCCAATAGGTGTTTCACTGCAGTTTGAAATGAGACACCTAGTTAGCTTCAGTGTAACATACATATATACATGAAATTACTCCATACCACCCCTTCTTTACTAAGGGTTTCTCTTCTCCGTTGGATTAAAATATTAAAGCTAGTTCTAGTGACTGGTTCAAACACAACTCTCTGCATTCAGAAGCTTCTCCGCCGGTCCTGAGCGTGTGACCCTCGAAAGCTCTGTTAAAGGGTAAAGGATAATCGAGCACAAAATACATTCACCGAGGTGTCGTGTTAAAATGATGTTCTGCCTTCTCTTCCAAGACAGAAAGCAGCCCTAGCCTAGAAAAGGTCTGCTCTCCTGCCAAATGGCACATGTTTGAAATGTTTCTGACTTCGCTTCAAGACTTCTAAAAATTAGACAAGAAAGTCATAGCTGTTTGTTCTATCCAGGAAGAAAAAAGAATAACATTCCACTACATCAAACAGCCATTTCTTACTATTCTGTTTGTAGTTACGGAAGTTTGATTCATTTTAGCATCAGTAACTTCTGATGGTGCTAACCATGCAATAATATAAATGAGTCTTCATTTCCTTAGATTTTCAAGCATGTACAGTAATAAGGTTGAGGTTATGTTTTGGCTTTACAACCTTGTGTTATTTTGTCCTAAAAACAAAGTGAGTAAATTGTGTTCCGATCCCTGATGAATGCTGATCCCTGAAATGTCACCACTGATACGTACAGCCTGCATTGGAAAAGTTAAAGGCTAACGTTATCCCATTTATTATTAAACAAGAAACTACAAGGTTAATTATGCCTCCCCAAAATAATCATGCTTTTATCAAGAGGCTAGCAGCAATGCAACATTACTGAAAAAAACAAAAATCTGAAACATTCATTTTCAGCATGGTCATTAAGAACAACAAAATCAGAGCAGCTTCTTCTGGCAGGCTTTTTCTAATAATTATAATAATAAAAGTATTTATTCTCAGCGCTGTTGTTTTCCTGAACATCTGCTGAATTATCCTGCTTTAGATTTCAATTTCTGTGTACCTCCCTGCTTTCCTAACCATCATTCACAAATGTTCTAACATGCTCCCCAGCCCCACTGCCCTGCAAATGTCCTCAGCTTCCCAAGGGGCTGATCCAGCTTGCATTCAGCACAATACTGAAAGTCTTTCTCCCCAGTGTTCCCTCCCTAGTGTCTTTTGTCTTTCTATTAGCAGAGAAAAGGGTTCCCCCCTCCTCTGGTTTGGTATTTCTATAGCCTGACTCATCTGCAGATCTCCAGCCTTCTCAAAGCACGGAGCACCACCAGATAGGTTCTGCAGTAAGAAACAGCAAAGTATTACCCCAAATCCCAGGAACCTCTCTAACAGATGAGATTACTCATCCATCCTGGTCATCATTCATTCCTCAACAGCAGCCAATGACAGCAGTTGTTTAACCAACAAAGGTTAAGCACACGTGACAAACACATTACGCGCTGCTTAAGGAAAGGTTGTCTACCTTCAAAAGCTACTTTCTCCAAGGCACCTGAGACTGAAGTCATATGACAACTAAGTAGCCATACACAGCATAATTATCTGCCCACCAGGGACACAGCAAACACAAGTACCAAGGCAATGGGAGTGATCACCAACTCTTATCAAAACCGCACGAGACAGGAGACCTGTGTAAATACAGACGTACAGCTTTCATGCTCTGCAATATTTGCAACACTACAGTTTTACTGCAGAATAAAGCACTTGAACATCTCATCTCAGTAATTTATGTAAAATTTAAAGCTGCCACTGGCCAGAACCTCTCCATTCCAACATCATAAAAATCTGTGATGAGTTTAATTACTAAATACAAAAACAGAATTCGTCATGTTGAAATGAAGTATCAATTGTTTGGAGGTGAGGGTTCAGCTTTAAAATTAGACAGTATCTACAGCAAGAAGTAGCTGTTTTTCAGGAGAAAGTGTTCTTCAGCTTGGAACATGAAGTAGTAATGTTAAGGTCTCTCTTTGAAAAGTGTTTTGTACTGCAACATTATCTACTCTTAAGGAACCACGCACTGTACCTAATAGAACATGCCTGCTATTGAAATGCAGACCTGTGTAAACACTCTGAACTGAGAGGAAGTCCAGTAAGTCAACAACAGTCTTTTCATCAACTCGGCTCCAGTTTTGTATATATCTAATAAGAAAAAAGATGACTGTGATGAAGGAGAATATATTTATTCCCTCACTTAATTCAAAGTGAATAGCTTAGCATCACTGTTTCTGCTCTCTGTCTTCTCAAGTATTGCCAAGGAATGAAAAAGAGCTCTAACAAGTTATCCTTAACAAGAGTGTGCTCCATCACTAAGCCAAAACCGGAATAGCTCACAACAGCAAGTGTACAAGACTGTATTTGTATTAAAAGCAGGAGTTGCAGAAGGAAGGCGGAAGCAAGATCTGCACTGATTCACTTCAAGAGGTGAAACTGGGTCTTCAGTAAGCTACCACCATCTGTCATTTTGCAAGCGAAAGGCAAAAAATGCCTGCAGCAGGGCAAATATCTTGGCTCCGGAGTTTAAATGCCAGGCTGCTTCCTGGATCCCTTGCTCACCGTAACAGAGGGGTAATTAGGCTTGATGGTATGCTGGTTTTAAGTGCAAAGAAATATTTAGAGTGGGACCTTTTCAGATTTACAGTAGTAATTCTGCTTTCTGTTCCCGGATCTGTATAAAGTGCTCATGACATCGGAGAACTTAGAAAATCACAACTCTGAGATTAGTTCCTCATTTTGTAATTCAATAAGCAAACAAATATTTCCTATCCATGTAATGAATCCTGCTGGCAATATATAGGGACTCCAAGATAAACAATTCTGAGTCACTGTTGGCACAGATGCATTCTTAACATTATGACTATGCATGTATAATGCTCAAGAATATTACTATTAATATGCAAAAATCTGCTCATTGAGATATAGGCTGGTTCCGTGACTACTGTAATTTTTAATGAAAACCGAGTTCTAACAAGAAGAATGTCACACTGTTAAATGATGATGGCTTTTCTTCTAACAGATTCTCACCCACAGAAACTCCCCAAAGACCGTATCAAAATTATTGGAAGTTACTAATAACTCCAAGGAAAAGCGTATCTGTGCACAGGGAAGGTATAGCTGTCACTCTGCCAATGTCCAAGAAGCCTCCACTAAGAATCTGACTGTGACTCTGCAAGTGCTTAAGCAAGGAATCACCTGCACTGCTGCAGCACCTTGTAAAGCATGATTCTGCATTCGGTTTCTCCCCTGAAGAAAACATTTCTGTTTTTCTCACTGCATGAATTAACAGCAACAATAAATGGGTAAGAAAACAGAAGGTTTGTTTCCATCCTTTTTGGAAAAAGAAGAGCACCGTGCCTCCTAATTTTCTCAGTCCTCCAAACTTAGTACCAATAAAGAGGAGAGCAGTGGATCTGATGCATGACATTGCTGAGCCTGAGGGTTTAACCAAGTTTTTCTCTAAGAATTAGGCTGACAAAAAAAGAAATGGGAAAAATGAAAGCAAAAGCAATGAAAACACCTGAATTGGCATTAAAGCAATTACAATATGATCTAGTTTAAAATGTAAATGGGATATAAGTAATCAGAAAAAAAGTCTCCCTATTCACAGATTTCACTGTGAAAGGCTTCAATGCCCAAATGATTTTTGTATGTTGAACTATGGACCTTTTTCTCCTGGCAGATCATTAAGATGCATTGAGAATGACCTTCTGAACATCTGGAAAACATGATCAACACTCCAAACATGCACTTTTAAGTCTGGACAGGGGAAGAACATCAATCAGCTCCATTTGTCCTAGTTAGAGAATACCAGTAAACTTGCATTCTGCCTTTGTATCTTTTCCTACTTAGAGAAATTTTCCAGTGGAGTTGCAAACAGGTATAGCACATCACCACTGACAAGAGGTTTCTCTTTCCAAACGCTCCAGTGCTTCACGGGAAGGTACAGCCTGCCTGACACGGTCATCTTAGCCCTTTGTATCTTCACTAGTGCAAGAAAAGTAGTTCTTCATAGAAAACAACACGTTTCTGGTGTTTGAGCACATTCAGGTGCTTGACAGGATGATGCCTGAAGGGACCAAATGGAAGAACCACCTTCCCGCTCCAGGGGGCAGGGGAAATGGTCGCTTCACTCACAAGGATTGGCAAAAAAATCTAAAGAAGAAGAGTCAGGAAAAACCATCATGCTCCTGGAAACGATTCACACTGTCACTACAGCCCGTCACTTAGCTTAGCACTCTCACTGGTCAGATGAGATGACCACCACAGATCTCTTCCTATTATTCTTTCGGAGTAATAGGATGGTTTCAGTTGGAAGGAACCCAAGGGCAGACATTCCTCTCCCTTGTTTGAAACTTGACATATATATGTAATGCTGAATCATCTTCTTCTTATCCCTAAGGTACACAGACAAAAAGACTACAGGATCATTAGTTATACAGATACAAACACACACCAATAAACAAAACCTCAAGGGCCTTATTTTACCCCCCCCCTTTCCATTAGATATTCTCAACATCTCCTCTTTGATAAACTGAACATTCACATAGGATAAACTGAAAGCAATTCCACACAGAACACCACAATAGGGGATCCAGTTTGAAATACGTTATCTGTAAGGACAGAGAACGTCAAGACTTATAAGTCAAGATCAGCAACATCTCCGTTTCTGAAGCTGTTATTTCCTAACATTAAATTGCAGGTAGGTCTTGGAAGAACATAAGAAAAATTGTTTTCTATAGCAAGTTAGAATACCTGCTGATCTGTCTTGATGATAGCTTAAAAGTAATATCCTCCAAACTGTTTACAACTTGCTGCATGTTTACAGAGCGCTCTCACTGAAACTGGTCCTGAAACAACTCCATTACATGACTCTTGGATAGATTTTAGACGTTTACTGCTCCAAAGCTCTATTAATAATATTCAAGCAATTTAAGCAAAAAGGTAACATTCTGAATTCAACACGTGCAGCCTTCATATAGCAAAAGAACTGCACGTTAGGACTCAGACCTTTTGCTGAGTTCTGAGTGAGATGCACCAGGCAGCCCAGCTGTTCAGCTCAGGCTGTTCAGCAAACTGCACCTGCCTCGGCCTCGCACCTCTGGGCGCTGACTGCTGCTACGAGCAACATGGGCAGTGACAGGAACATAGCAATGCTAAGTTGGGGAGATCAGCTGTGGGTGCTCAAGGCTTCGAAGCAGTCCTGCTCCATCCAACCATCCAGCTTTTAATAATGTGAAAAACAGCTGGGTTTTTTTCTCGCTTCACTTCTTGTTTGTCCTCCAATCCACCAGCTCCCCGTTGCTACTCAGCTAACATACTGCAACCGGAGAGACATGAACTGAAATGGGTACAAAGCAAGGCTGGTAGGCTGAACAAATACAGTCTTACACAAAATCAGAAGCACTGGCCCTTCAAAGCATTACCAGCTTTTTCCTTGTTGCTGCAGTGGTCACTGCAAATCAATTTTACTAGTAGAGTAGTTCTCTCAATAACAAACATTTTTCTATTAGCTCTGACATTCAATTTACAAACTCCATGACACTCAATGCCAACCTGAGATATGCAAACTGAACAATTTGCAGCTAGCATAATTCCTTTCATATCGCATCCCTTTCTGCAATCACACTTGTGCAGGATCACACATTCACTTCTGCTTTTCTTTTGTGTTGTTTTCCCCCCTCCCTTTTTCCTCTCCCAGGAACTCAATTGGTACATCTCGTGTTAACACGATTTAACATAAGAAACCTTCACCATTCATTCTGAATTTTCAAGACTACCATTCCTCACGGGCAGCAAAAACAAAACTTGCCTTCATCTAAGTTGCTTTAAAACGCGACTGAAAAGAACTGAGGTGACATACAGTAAAAAAATATAAGAAAGATTAAAGGTCAAGAAAGCTCTTCAACAGATGAGTGAAAAATCGTTCCTGCTTTCTGAAGGAGGTTAGGTACATCTGCACACAAACCACTACCAAGGTCAAAGCGATCTCGGTGCAGGTTTGAGGGCATCACCCAAGCAGTTCTACAGCCTCGCAGCCAATACTCTGTGCCTGTTTGCAGGACTCCCAATGGCGATGCCTACAGCTTGCTCCTTATTACATTCTATAATAATGCTGCAACATGAGCACTGTCCTGTAGACTGGGAGAACTTTGTGCCAAGCAAGGGTCAGCATATCCTCCTTGGTCTGAACTGACTTCATTTATCATCTCAATTTTTATTTTTTTTTTAAACTAAAAAACAGCATATCTAAATTTGACGCCACCGAGAAGATTTGCACGCTTTGCAGTTAAAGATAGTAAGAGTGTAAATAAGAGTAAAATGATTGCTCTTTTTCAAAAGAACCCTTTATTCCATGTTATCTATGAATATTGGGCTTTAGTTTTCCCTTTTTATACTATTTGTGTTTCAGATATCTGTTACGATTCAAAGGATAGGTATTACATTTTATAAATGAAAAACTACAGAAAAATAAGGGTACATGGTGAGAAAGATAAAAAGACTATTACCACATGAAAAGCTTAAAGAAATAGTTTTAACAGATTAAAAACCAGGCTTTGTTGTTTGTTTTTATAACATCAATACTCGTTTAACATCAACATAACCATGAACATAACGAAATCATTCATTCTACTTGAAATGATACGTGTGATTTGAGTAACCAATGCAAGTTATTATTGCACAAAAAATATTCATACTCTTTAAGTACTGAACTGTAAACCTAGCAAAACCAATACCTAGCAGGTCGAAACCGGTGAGATTACACTCGTAATAATATTTAGATAATGAATGAATTTTAATGTCTGGATTTTATTTGTTGTTCTAGCCCCAGCCCGCAGATCCTTCATTACATCAGCTAATTACTTGAAATTTCTTTTGGCTTAGTCTATATTCTAATTAACAAATCACATATCTCCTTTGAATAATAACTGTACTGAGCAGTTAGCAAAATTCCAAAGTTGCATGTAAGATTCAGAAATGCATGCATACATTCTACAAAACCAAACTGCTTTACTGACATTTATAATGTCAAATTGTGCTAATTCAGACGCTGGAGTGGCTAATTGGCCTTACAAGTAATTCCCCAATGATACCAAAGACGTAGCAGCAGGCATTGCAGAAAGTACGTGCTCATCCTTCAAATCGCTCCAAGTCCGCGCACACATTTTTAACCTGAAGTATTTCCAGATGCAGTCCAAGTGGAGGCCCAACCTCAGTCAATACAGCTGCACTTTTTAGCTAACTCAGGTTGTTCACAACCTCATTTTCCAGCCTGGAGCAGGATTGCTCCCGCATGCATTCACTGCTAAAGCAGAAGAGTAGGAAGAATGAGTGGCACGAAGAATGCCACAAAACAGTGCCTATAGTCAGTCCTGCAGGGAAACAACCTCCTGCTGCTGTCTCCCTCCCTGCCATGGGCTGTGTAGGGGCACAGAGAGAGAACCATGTCTTTGCCTGGCGTAGCACCAGACATACTGACATGGGGAAAGCCTGGGAGCAGCAGCAAGGCTGTGTCTACTTAAAAAAAAAAAAAAAAAAAAAGCGCTCCCAGCAGTTCAAAGGAGAGTTAAGCAAAGCCCCTCAATTTTAACCAATAATCCTGTGCAAATCCTGTAAGACTGTTTCAATATCAGATACATCCAATATCTCTTTCAGAAAACAAACCATAACCAGAAAGCAGTAGCAAAAGAAAAAAAAAAATCACATCTTTAAGTCTCCTGAGATTTTATTTTTCTGAGAAAAAGTGTTGGGATTTGATGGAGACAGTACCAGTGCTTTCACATTACAGATAGGTACGTCACATTGTTAAACCAGTCCCAGCCCTCTGAATCCTCACATAAGGATGAAATCTGCAAACCTTTCTCAGTTTTGTTCAAAACAGGGAACCACTCTTCCTGATGGCAACCAAAACATGAGCTCAGGGTACAGGTATAAAAGGGGAGAGGTGCAAACAGAGGCTGCACAGCATGCAGCTGTACCACCATGGTCTGCCCACTGCACTGCAGACCCTCTCCATCCCATCACTGAAGTTGTTGCAAAGAAACACGCAACTAATCACAGCAGACTCCGACTACAGCCCACATGATTTAGTGCTTTCAGCAATATCTGCTTGTTTCAATTGAAGCACACGCATACATACTATCCTCTCTCCTCTCACATCACCCCAAACACCTTCAACTTCAAAGGGCCAGTTCAGCCCGCTCCTCAGAGCAACCTTCCACAAAGGCCTGATGCAGAACAGGTGTAATCACATTCACAGGGAGAAAATCCCCCAAGGAACAGACCCATCAGCTCCAGATTTCTGACAGCACCCATCACTGCTTTCCAGACTGTCCTCCAGTTCCACAGCCAGCCCCTTCTATGCAGTGAAGAGATGCAACAAGAGGAAACTTCTTTCTGTTTGCACTGCATATTCAATAACTCCCGAGACCTTTATCCAATGAGATGACTCAAAACAACAAAACGCTTCCCTCTTTCATGAAAAGCACTACCATAACAGGAAATAAAATCATCAACATGGCATTGAGACACTGAAAGAGCATGCATTTTTGGTAATCTGGGCCCCATCAGTTACGTCTGCTCTTTGCAACCTTGATGGTGCCATCGTGCACAGAAATCACTGGCACAAGTCACCACCACTGAAGACGGAATCGGGACCTCCTCCCTCACACACACAGGGTCATCATTAGGGATGGGCAAGCAGAGTGGGTGCTGAACAACCACCAAGAGTAACCTGGGACATCTCCTGCTGCTCTGAGCAGTGACCCGGGAAGGTAGAGCAACATCTTGAATGAGACAACGTGGCATAAGGAGCCATGAAAGGCAGCACAGCTTCCCAGCACTGAGAACTAGCGGGTTACTGTCTGGCAGAGTGGGAAAGCAAACCTCTGAACTGCTGATTGGTGCAGTGATAACAGCAGTGCTCCTCACAAATAAACCCATTCTACAGTAAATGAAGCTTTGACAAAGGCTGTAGCAATCATCCCCAGTAACAGAATTTAAAGTTTCCATTTAAACAGAAACACTTATTGCAAGTTATTACATCAGTGTATCTATGATGCATGCATTACTAACGGCATCTCTAATGTTATCAAATATCTTCTACTTGCTTTGAAAGCAGGGCTCTGTTTAGGAACTTCTAAGGAGAAGTTATTATAATTCCTTCACTGTTAGTATTTGAAATCACTGTATTGCATGCAGTATTGTAGTTTGGTACCTCCAAGACAGCCAACGAGTGATACCAGGAACAGCTGTTTCCACAGCAGCAGCATCTTCACTTGCCTAAATTCAGCAATTTTGGTTCCGTCCCAGGTGAACCACACATTTAGTCTTCCATGTGCAAGACTTAACCTGTTAAAAGAACAAACACAAGGATGATCATCGACTTCAATTTTAAGAACTGCCTTCATTGTAAATGCACGATTTGATAAACAGAAAATGGACAGATGCTCTGAAGTGCCTCAGTTTTCCTGCGACTGAATCCCAAACAGAAGTACACATGTAGGGATCCAGAGTGTCACACATCAGTTAATCCAGCAGGAGCACAGCTGACAGGCACACCAATTTTCTAGTTGCCCACATCCATTTATTTGTAAGAAATCGGAGTTTTAAAGGGAGAGAGAATACATGAGGTGCAATCACACAGAGTACAGCAGTTGGAAGCCAAACAGCTGTTAAAGAACAGCTCTCACGCTCCGTGCCTTGTACATGCCACGCTAACAAGAACCTGAGCACGCGCAGTAACCGATTTAATTGAAGTCACATCCATTCTCCCCTTCTCTTACTGTTTTACTATTCCAGGCCTGTTCTTGATGTACGTAACAGTATTGCAGAAGTCTGACGAGGAAGACACAGCAACCAAAAATAATTTCAAAATATAATAAGAAAAACAGAATCACAGCATGTGGCACTGAGGCGCGTCAGGTGCAATGTGAAGCTGTGAAGTAATTTGTTACTGGCTAAAGAACAAAGGATTTGCCAAGGTCTACGTGCTGGGGTATGCCATTCTTATTTTACTTTCTGTTTTTCTACACAAGCTGTGCAGTTCATTTTTAAAAGTTTTGTGACAACTGTGGCCTTTACATAGTGTGTATCGCTTGCCACTTCCCTCTTGTTTTTTCCTCCCTAAGAATGGTAAATGGGCAAAGTTGGAGGTTCTGCAGTACACAGATCAGACTACAGAAAACCACTCCTCCTGGCTGAGCTGACGGATCAACACGCTGAAATATTAAGGGCAAAAAAGACAACCATTAATTTTGAGGTGCCAATCTGCCAAGTCTGAACACATTTTGTTGTTGTTTTTTTTTTCCTCTCGAGCGTGTTTCGTATCACAGTTAGAATTTTCTCATACGTCTGTGAATCTAGTGTTAGAGTTTCAAGCTAAGCACCCCGAAAGCAATCACACGGAGGATGCCCTGAGGACAGCATCCTCCCAGCTCCATAGCATCGTAGCACGAGGAGCGGTGGTTCTCATACTGCCCTTCTGCTGGCACTGCCCAGTGCCACCCCCTGACCAGTTCATACTGGGGGCACGTGTCTGACAGCACGTAGAGAAGCGCACACAGCAGACAGGCTGCACACAGCATGAGCAATGGCTGAAAGGGACTCACTCGGCTTGGAGCATCCTCCAGCAGATGCTACCCCCGGGACCTGGCTTTGCTCAGGTTCCGCTCAAGTGACAGCTGTGTGACACAAACATGCTTTTTCCTTTTCTTTTGCTCTAAAGCCAAAACCCTGAAGCACTTTTGTGGCAAGAGAGTTTACTTACACCCGCTCTTTCTCACGACAACCTAAGAAATGGCCACAATCTGCTGCTGAGAAAGAAGTACCTTACACAACCCAAGAACTAAAGCATCAGAGCTATGAAGCCTCAGGGCTTCTGTGTTTTGCATGTAGTTTCTGCAGCATCCTCTGTAATTTACTGACTAACATTGATAAGTACTGCACAATGACACTGTGATATAGTGATGAAACTGTGCTAGTGTACACTGCTGAGCTCTAACCACACCGGTATGTTTGCCGAGGGCTTTCCAGAAGAAGCTCTGTTCCCTATCCAACATGCCCTAGAGTCAGCAGGTACAGGGCTGTAGCACATTCAGCATCCAAAATGGCATTTTGGTGCTTTTGGAATTAACAGGACTTCCATCACCTCTGCAGAACTCTGGCACACTGTATGTAATTGTCCCCAAGAATAAAGGCAAGCAGCAGCTTCTGCATCTGGAAAAGATCATGGTACACTTGGTACTGGTAGAACAGAACACGCAGAGGAAATCTGTAAATCTCTATTTTGGAAAAGGAGGTTTCCTACTATAAGAGCACTGGTTCCATGAGAAGTTGACTACTTCAAAACATCAAGAATGCAAATCTATGAAAGTGGAGCAAACATACCAGAAAAAAAATAACAGACTTCTTCATTATACATTTGTCTTTCAGAGACAAGTAAGCTCTCATGAGTTCAGCTACAGGACAGCAAGAAAACATCACCAGTCAAACAGATGGCACAAGATGAAAGCACAGCCATACACAAGAAGTTTCAACTTCTTCAAAATTAGCTTTTCAAAACCTATCTACTTACAACATACAGTACAGCAACTGATGGACAAGCATGTCTGGAAGAAACAAAGTCTAGAAAAGGTTCAGGAGTCAGTAATCTTATCCAGTGACCTTCATTTTTACAATCCTGAGTAAGGATGTCAAAAAGCAGTAGTTCTCCAAAGGGGGGATTTTTATTTACATATAGTATTTGAACTTCTCGGATCTGTCTGAGAAGCCCAAGATAAACTTTGAGCAGGAAAAGTTTGTAATCTTTGACCAGAAAAAAAATTCATCTTGATAAATAATGAAATTAACGTTCTAGTTAAAGTCATCTCCACACGGCATCATGCAAATGAGAGGCACAGATTAATGTGAACCATCCCTCAGCAGTTTCAAGTAGCCACATCTTGCTTCGGAAAAAAAGATAAATTGAAAATATCCATTTCTCATTTCCCTCAAAATGCAATTACTAGCTGTAAAACCAGTCACTCTGTTTCAATGAAGAATACCCACATGGTGGGCTCTCAATCTTCCATACTAATTAATCAAGTTTCTACCTCCTGTAGCCCACACTCTAAGAGTGACAAGAACCAGTGATGGGTGAAAGTGTTCTAGCCATGGAAAAGTAAAGGTGTATTTATCACACAGTGAAAAAGTCAGGGATACAAAGATTCAACATTTTTGGTCCTTTTAAAACACAAAGGCAATACAATAAAAACCACAGTGAAAGTCCTCCATTTGTACATAATTTATCAAGCTGGTCTTCCTGTAATAATTCTGTTCCCTAAGCTTTCCTTTGATACCACGGTAGCCCAGAGCTCTAGGATCAGTCTGCTGAGACAAACTCGAGACAAAATTGTTGAACATGTGTGGAAATACTAACTTAAAGCAGATCTCATCCAATGTCAGAGATGGCAATCTCCATACGGAAACCCACTGCAGCTTCTATCTGCAAGCTGAAGTTCTAGAGTTCATTCTTGACATTTCTCTGCGATACAAGGCCATCTTCTATGCAGATCATTTATGAAAGCGAAGGCATTTGCAAATCTGAGTATTTGAAGGGATAAGCAAGATCCACGCCAGCTCACAAAAACCTGCTGATGTATTTTTGGTGTCAGTCTGCTCCGCAGTGCCTAGCAGCGTGCCTCACCTTCAGGAGCACCACTAGAAGGCTATCCTGCAGCTCAGCAGGTCTCACTATGTGAACATTTGCTGTTCAGGATTTTTCCTCCTTTCACATTCTTTATTCCACTCCACATCAGTTTTACTGATTCTGAGTAATTTTACGTTGAGGATGGCAAGGCTTTGAAAAGCTGAGCTACAGTACAAGTGCTATCGAGCCACTAGTGGCACCACAAGGCTAGAAGAAACGCAAATCCATCTAATACACCTGTATTCGACTCTAGATACATAAGAATTAACCAATTAAATCTAAGAAGCATGACAAAATACAGTTGAAAACCCTACTAAGAAATAGTATGGCTTGTTCCAAAGAAAAGTTTAGAACTGTGCTCCAAGGAAAACTGCGATTGGGCCAGCTCCTTTGGGGGCTCATTAGATCTTGGTTCCACCGCTGCATGGGAGCACCACTCATTAGCGAGCAGCCTTTGCAAGCTCATAGCAGTTGTTAGGCTGCCTGTGGCTCTCACTCAGCCTCCCCATCCCTATAGGGATATCTGCAATAGACAAATCATCCTGATGAAGCTGGGCTGTAAGAATAGAAAGATGAGCAGGAAAGTTTTAAGAGGAACTCCACTATTAACAAGCTCTAGGTAGGATTAAAGCCATCTGCAGTGTGTCATTAGCAGAGACTTAATTAAAAGCACCGCAGACATTTCTAACAAAATGAATTTACAAAAGCTTAAAAGGAAAGTAGCAGCAACTGTTCTGAAGAGAGTTTTACCGCAACTTCTTATCTTACTCCATTTATCGACTCTTTCAGGCACGATCCCCTGCTTTTCTTGACCATATATCCTCTGCACTTTATATAAGCCTCGAGAGCTTTATGGTACAGGGACCGCATGGATGGTTCTGGTTTAGAGCATCTTCCCCAGCCCTACACTTTTTTTTTAGCCCTTTCCTTCCCCAGCGGAACAAAGAATAATTGTAATAACTGGATGCCCTCTCTCACTGTACACTAATCTCTCTACAGACAGCACCGCAGTGCACCTCTACCTCCCATCTCTAATTCACTGAGGCCTTCTCTGGATACGCCAGCACTTCCCAAACCCAGCACCTGCAGAGCTGTAATCACCACAGAACACTGAGCCTTTTTACCACAGGCAGTTATTTCATGTCGATAAAAGCAGAAAACTTGCAAAATAAATAATTAGGAAACGACATTTATCTTAAAATTCCTCAGGAACCCTACACTATTTTAAGACCACTAGCTCCTACAGTTCTGCACATTAACCTTTGTGCCAGCAATTTGAGAGCCTCTTCAAACCCAGCCACAGGTCTTTGCTTTGCACACAGTTCCACCACCTGCGGAGACTGCCTGCCTAAATCAACTCCGGTACACCTATGGGAAAGCTTTACAAAGGAACCTGCTTTGCATGTTTCCCCTAAGTAAAGGGTAATGTTTATCAGAATCTTTTTCAACTATTTCAATTAAATCAATTATGTGATAAAAATTCAAATTAGCAAGTCATTATAAGCAATACCAACTCCATTCCCAACTCACGTGGAATACTGTTATTCCGACCACAGTAAAATCAAGTTTGATGGCGTGTTTAGTTACTATCACTCAAAATTAGTTTATCGACTTTTGTGGTGGTACAGTGAAAGTCTTACACTGATAGCAAGCTAATCTTTCCAGCTCCAAATACACAATACTAAAGAAAAACAGAGTCATATCGCTTTTTTCTACATTACTTCAGTAAACTGTTTCTATATTTACCAAGAGATGATAAGAGAAAGCATATTTGCACAGAAGTTCACTCTTAGGACCTTAAACCTTATCTTGATTCTACCTTTTTCTGTCCAACATGTCTGCAGAAGCTAGCACATTTCATGAGATGGCATGCGATCAACCAGTTTAATTAGAAACATTAAAAACAAATAACTGGCATTTTCTTTCCATGGTATTTGGAAGAGTTTGAGTTAACAGAAGAGTAGCATAACAGAAAGGCCTCTACTCACAGATGAAATAGCAGTTATTTAGCCTCATATGTGCCCTACTCTATGACAGCGTTAAATGAACAGGCATCAGCTAAGACATATGATTTCAAGCATGCATGCTGCTGATAAAAACTCAGATTCTGTTCTTGCTGCCTCATGCTGGCCATAGAGCTCTGAAGAGCAGACTTGGATGTTTGTTGCAATGTTCATCTACATACAGACTTCCTGTGCTCTACTTACCATCAACTTCACTTTGAGTGTCCAATTAAAATGCTGTAATCGGGGCCAAAAGTGTACCTCCACTTTATGCAGGCAGAAGGGCATTTTTAGTGTATCAAGACTTTCAGACTGAAATTTCTTTGCAAAAGTTCTCAACCTACAGTAATGAGGAATCGTGTCTATTCAGCACAAAGAAAAGTTTGAAATTCCCCAAAAGTGTTATTAAACTTTAAACACACGTATTTTTTTCCACACTCAGCCATTGCCAAAAGCTAACTGTAACTTCTCCAGAGCTCTTGCTGACCTCCAGCACTGTGAGCCTTGGGATGCTAATGATGCTGCCAATGAGCCAGTACTTCAGGCTTCAAAAATACAAGTAGCCTTTGTATTAACGCATGGAGGACACTGCCTGGTGAGGTGCAAATAATACAGTATTTCTACCCAAATACCTTTGGTTCTATCTCATACAAATGATCATGTTCAAAGTTTATCTTATCCTGCATGGTTGCCAAAGTATAACTCACTGCTTTCCACTGTATGTGCCGACTTCACAACCTGATATTCCTTGACCAGAATCAAGTTTATTTGTACCCCTCATTGTGCTCCAGACTGTGCCAGTAGCCAGTGCAGGCCAGAGAGCCCAATAGGCAATGGTCAGGGCTCCCTACAGCACCCCACTGGTGCTTAGTACCTACAGAGAGGCACGGCACAGGACAGGCAATGCTCTTCCTCCCCTCATGAGAGGCTTTAAATCCTAGGAACTGGAATTCAGGCACTTTCACCTACTCAAACTGAGGCTTCCGCAAAACATTCCAAGCATTTCCTAAACTTGCCCCCGTAGAACACCCTATGTAAAAGCCTTATGCATTATAGGCAAAGAGGATATAAGTAAAAATTCTGTTTTATGAAATATATATGTATACACACATACATATATCTATATATGCATTTCATATGCAATCCAGACTTTTCTTATTCTTTAAAAATACCTATAGCCCGGGAGTGGAGGAGTTTGACAGAAGAATTCACCAATTTCAGCACAGAACTGAGCTTCAGGAGATATTGCCTCAGGTACCCTTAATCTAAGTCTGTGATTATCACACTCGAAGTCACATGCAAGAAAATAATCCCCTGCAGGATAGAGCACTGATATGAAAGGAAAGAATAGCTCAAAGTCATGGCTGAATGGTTATATCTGAACCCGTTTCAGTTCCTTCCTCCAGCTCCCCATTTCTTATTTGAGACCTAGGCAGCTTAATCTGCACTGATGTCTATGAAGTTTCACTTTAAAAGTTATTCGGCTTGAGAGAGACTTTCCTCTTGTATGGAAAGAAATAAAGTTCTTATGTATTTTTATGCGTTTTTATGCTTTTTTTTTTTTTAAAAAAAGAGAAAGTATGAGATATTGCCTGAAAACTTGAATACTGCATTTCAGCCGAATTTCAGACTTCTGATAGAGATAATAAACCTAAAAGGAGATTCTAACAGAAAAAAACACAAACAGTTAGAATATCACCCACTGGAGCGTAAGATAAAGCACTACTAGATGCACAGCAGGTTACTACGGCTGATTAGCTTGAAGGTGACAGTGCACTGTATAACAGAACGAAACCATGGTACGGCTACTATTAAGACTGTAGAATATGGTATTTTTTTAATTATTATTATTTTATTTGAATAGAATGCTCCCCTCCACTCCTCATTCTCTCTCTTTTTTTGCCCCCTACACAGCAAGCATTACTTTGGACACATCCTTGCCTGGCCAGCTCACCACTAGCAGAAGACAGCATCCAGATCCCCTGCAACAGAAAGCACAGGGGAGGAAGGACGAAACAGAGTCAAGAGCGAAGTGGCAGCAAGTTATCCCACTCCTGCATAGTTTAGAGATTATAATTCAGACATCCCTGTTACTTGCCTCTCAAGAAAAGAAACTGACTCTGAACATAAGACTGGAATTCAAAACAAGCAGAATGCAAGGAATAAAATTTCAACAGAATTTTCTTCCATTAACACTAGGAGAAGAACTTCAGACTCTATCCCAAGCTTAACGCACACAAATGGAAACCACATCTGGTCAATGGCCAAAAAGAGCTGTAGTAAGTGCTAGACCACAATCCGCCCATTTTATCCTTCTCAGGTAACAAGGCTTCACTTCTATGTTATTAAAAAAAAACAACAAAAAAAAACCAACACAGGGTTCACAAAAGCAGAGTGCAAACTACTTAACAAGATCTCTTTAAATACCAGCACAAGGTCAGATGTGATAAAGACTTATCCAGCAAAGCCAGTGTAGTTTGACAGCTTTGGTTAAGAAAACACCACATAAACCTCCGGGAAGGAGCAGAGAGCCAAACAGAAAATACAGAGATAACATTCAGTGGTGATGAACTTAAGAGTATGTGATTAACTGAAAGATCAGTTTCCTGACTAAGGAACTAAATTCAAATTAGGAGATCTCTGGCTGACAGAGGTTCCGAAAACCAAAGGAGGAGGAGAAGATGGGAGAAGGAGGTTAATTGCTTTGTAAAGCATTAGGAGTAATTTGATACAAAACGCCCTGGTAGGAAAGCAAATCCATGGAAAGGTCAAAGAGACAGAGAGCATGGAATCTGAAAACTCCAAATTTAATTTTTCAGGTTCAGGAGTTCTATTTCATCTCAATTATAATCTTGTTCTGCAATCATTCATGGTTGCCCAAACAAGCTCAAAATAGAGTTACAAAATACCTATGCTTGAATGAAACTTGATGCTTTTCTTACTAAAAAGCTTACATGTTTCCTCTCTGATTCTCAAAAATTACTTTACTTTTTTTTTTTTCCACAGAGAAGAAATATTCTTTTCCACAGCATCTAACAGAGAAATAGCAACAAGTTCCCAGTGCCACAAGATGCTATTTTCTTTTGGACCTCCAAGGTTCACTTCGAGTCTTAATGTACTTGGCACTGCTCTTGCTATTAATCGTATACTGCAGACCAAGAGAAAGTGCCTTTCCAGAAATGACCTCAAACTAAATTCATAACTCTTTAAGAACTAATAAACGCACTGAACTAGAAAGCTTAGCGCTTCCCCAGCAGGCAAGCTTCTTTACTCCCTTTCACAAGATTCACTACCACCTTTTATTTAAGGCACTGAGTAGAAATTGTTTATATATATTTTAACAA
Source organism: Numida meleagris (assembly GCF_002078875.1). Taxonomy (NCBI): domain Eukaryota; kingdom Metazoa; phylum Chordata; class Aves; order Galliformes; family Numididae; genus Numida; species Numida meleagris. The sequence continues at coordinate 17,013,217 of NC_034419.1, forward strand.
CACTTGTGCGTCAGGAAATTGCCAGTAGACAACAGAAATGGACAATTACACTAGAGACGTGGCGTATAGCTTAAAAAGCTATCCCTGGTGGTACACAACTTCCATCTCTGGTGGAACTTGCATCACCCTGTGTCCAGAGCAAAGGCTTCTTGATAGTCCTATGTAACACTTCCCTACTCCCCTAAGATCAAGAGGAAACAATCCTTAGCATTTTTCAAATGCTCCTACAGAAACCTGAAGAGATCGGAGATCTTCACCACTATGTTCTTCTGTAGTCACTCTCATCAACAGGAAATACCTGATGTGAAGAGCACATATGTACTCAACATGTCACAGATGGGGTCTTACCCTTACTCAATGGGACAAACTATTTTGAGTTGAATTCTGTATATCAAGGTCCCCAGTACATGGCATGAAAGATGCTGCAATTAGTACATGTATTTGAGAAGCCTCGCCATCCTTCATTGCATAGGATGTGGAAGGAGAAGACTGGAACTCAGCCTAAAGCAGACCCTTCAAGAACAGATTATGGCTCTGATGAGGTATTATTAAAGCAAGAACATAAGGCATAAGCTGCTCTAAGAAAAGCCTTGTGCAAGATTATTTGAAGCCACGGCTACAACGCTCATCTTTCCAAGTCATAAAAAGCAATTTTACTTCTTCAAAGGCTTTAGAAGCCTTTTTTTGACCAACAAGACCATTAAATTCAACTGGCTACAAAAGGAATAAAGGAAGTTTTCAAGGCCCAGTACTAAGGCAAGCTTTCAGGACTTTTTTCATATTCTTATATTAATTGGATCTACATACATTTAACAGCAGGGGAAAGAACACCCTAACAGAACTTTGGCAATCAATGATAAAACCTCGCTGTGATTTTGCTTCTAGAAATAACAGTTTTTAGACAGAAGTGTCCAGAGTTTTTAAAACAGAACTGTTTGTATTTGTAATGATTTATTTTCACGGGTGCCATTTAGTTAGTTCAAATCACTATGCAATACCACTTCCCAAGAAATACAGACATAAATTAATCCGAGTGGGATATGCTCATTACTATCTTACTCAGACTTATTGGACAAGTTGTTGAGTCTTCTGGAAAGAAAGAGTGAGCCAAAAGGGGATGTGAATCCTTATGAATTTAGAATTTGTATGAAATTCTAATTAAAATTGCAGGCAGCTAACTCTCTGCAGTGTTAAGCCCTGGACTGACGCACTTACATTTTTCTGAGAATCAGATGGAAACAGAGATCCTTCCCTCAGCTGACTGCTGACGGGAACCAAGCGGTAAGCAGCAGCACGACACAGGATTTTCAGCCTCTGCTGTTGTTCTTAGGTTTGTATTACATAAAGCAAATCAATTACTAAATTGCGATCTATTACTTTAGAAAAAAAAGATCTGATATACAGTAACAAATCAGCAACTCATTTTTGAAACAAGTTTAGATAGAGTACGCCTATGCCTATCTGTGAGTTCTGTGCCTGAGGCCTACATACAGTTCTCAACCCGCTGTGGTGGAAGAGGCGCCAGGGAGCAGCAGCACACTGCTACCAGACTGTACACAGGACACCGGGTGCTGAGTTAAGGGGATCGAAAGTCTCAGAACCCACACCTACTCTGTGCCGAAGAACTGTGTCCATCTCAGAATGAAAGAGAACTGGTGAAAGTTTCAGGTTTCATCTCACCAGATACATTTAGTACCCTCCATACTGCTTTCGATCAGTTTTTGCATGTTTTATTGACGCTTTTTTAAAATCACTACTATGCCGAAGGTCAGGGAGCTTTCCGGTCTGTCAGGGAAACAGACAGGCATGAGCAGCTAATTATGCATGTTACCCAAACCTATAGACTTGAGATGCTCAGAAAGGAGATGATTTTATGCTAAAATCGCTTAACGGCAGGAAACACGAGGTGGTGGAGCTTTGCTACTACCTTAAGCTGCTTAGCTTCAGATAAGGAGCTTATGCAACTTCCCCAACTCTGAAGTACATTCAGCGATACCAACACAGTTTTCAAGTTACGTTTGGGACAAAGCCTCCTGAGTATTGTTGTTCTGCCCTACAAAGAAAGAAAGGAGGGGAAAAAATATCTATCTCTGTACGTATATACCCGCTAAAACTTAGATCCAGTTTAGTAGAGGAGGCAAGTGCCATATTTGTTTTCCTTGATGTTTCCCTCTTACAAAACTGGTTATCTAAACAGTAACCCCAGTTTCTTGGAGTATAAATGAGATCGTTTTGCAGTTTCAAAGCACAGCATAAGAAGCAACTGCTTTGCAGTCATCTGGAAATGCTTGTAGAAACAACACAAGTATAAAAGTTGCAAGCATTTTAGTCAGAGAATGGACTTCTGATGAACTATTTGGCTTATTTTCAAATGAAAACAATCTCATCAGCCCACAATGGATCCCATCAAAAATATTCTTGGGACAGGACAGGACAATGTCAAAGCCAGCAGTGTTGAAGAACAGACGTGCAGAAGGGCTTCCCAGTGCACAAGTGCTAGTGCCTGATGAAATACAACTCTGCAGCATCTTGGTGCCAGCACATGAACCACAGTTACACGGTACAGAAGAACTTCTTACGAAACAAAGTGCCAAGCAAGAGCCACAACCTTATTTTGTTCTCTAGAGGAGAAGAGGGAAGAAAGCCTTGTCTGTACTTCATGTAACAGCCACAGAAAAAGAGCACAGTTAAGTACTGCTCCTCTTCTGTTTGCATTTTAAGCTTACCAAGGAATAAGGATTCTCAAGTAGACTAAACTACATCATTTAAAGCACTAGAAACACAGCTCTTCACCAGAACTATACAGATCTGTATTTTCTTTAGCAATACAACAGCAAAGACAGTCAACGTGAGATTCAAAGTCCAATAGTTACAACAGTCCTACTGAGAAACTGATGAACTGAAGATCCATAAGCAGATTAAGCTAAACATATAAAAGGAAAACTACAGGGTACACGTGACTCCTTCAATAACTGCATTCAATTCCACAAATCCTTGGCCAATTCTTTGGAAGGTGTCAGCACTTCTTCCCACTACAATTTCAACACAATTTTGTAGAATAACAAAGACATGAGACAAGGAACAGTAATGAGGAACATTGCAGGCCTCAAACGGAGGGGTGGGAAGGAGGGGAAAAGGAAAATAATGAGCTTTTACATTAGCTTTTGTCTCAGAAGTGGCTAAATTAACTCCTGCTTAGTCAGTACTAGGAAATAAGGCAAAATGGTAAGTGTCCAAGCAGGAGGCAGGCATTGCAGCGAGCAGCTGCCACCTGTTGCCTTGCCAGAAGGCAGGAGCCACCAGAGCACACTGCCCTTAGGGCTGGGTTAGCCAACATCCAACCTACCCCTAAAGGAAGAGCTGTCTTCATCAAGAGTTCACAGTCATTGGGTCGCATCCATGCTTTTTTATTATTTTGGTATGAATTATAAAATCTTTAACTATAAAAGCAAAAAAGCAAGTGTTTTCTCTGGTGGAAAACGTTCAGTGTACAAATCGAGGCTATTCATATGCCACTAATGATGCGCACACAAACCTAACAAGTACACAGAACATCTCTATCCAATCGATAAATCTTTATTCAGAGGAGGTGCATGCTGCTTAAAAATGTAAGCTTAAATGCCCAGGCAGATGCTAAGGATGATGCAGCTGGAGACCCCACACGAGGCACGACAAGCCTTAGCAACCAGAGCTCTGCTTTCTCCAGCATTCACCCCTCTGAGGCTTCAGTCACACGGACACTTCTCCAGCATCAGTGCTGGCTCCACCTGCACCTCACAATGAGCAGACACAGGGCTGATGCAGGTCAAATTAACAGCTTATAGAAAAGGTTACTCAATTCTCTGTCTTAGCTGTTTCCTAGCTATACTCCTTGAGTTAAGTCACTTAGGCAACTCCAAATTTTTTACTCGTTAGCCAAAAGAATAAAAAAAAAAAAGCCAAAGAAAACCTTCTCCTACAAGCTTCACATCTGCTTTTTATTCTTCAAAGCAATGATTGCACATAAAAGAAACTTAAAACCTTATGTTTTCTGTATTGCTTAAAAATGTTAAAAACTCCGCAGCTCAGCCTCAGCTCATGAATTCTGCATATTTGTATCTAAAAGTCTCATTTCCATCGTGACCTCTTCCCCATCCCCTTTTTCATATGAAAACATCATCTGCAACCACCTGACCTCAGCAGCTTGCTTCAGAATTAACAGGAGGTAAAAAATAAAAATAAAAATCCTAAAGATAAGATGTGAGAGCTAGGGACTGATGCATAAGAAGTATAGCATATGGCTGATAAACATAAAAGCTCTCTCTGTTGAAGTTGGTTTAGTTTGTCTGTTTCAAATCAGGTTACAGAACAGATAAAAAAAACAAATCAATTCACTTTCCTCAAGCAAAGAATCAAACAAGCACTTCTCCCTTTTAATGCTCTCAGGCTTTAACTCTAAAGGAAAAAAAAAAGAAAAATCCCAGAGGACAGTTAGCAGGGAGCCTCAGCATCTCCGCAGCACAGTCCCTCCATGGCAGGGAAGCCAGGTAATGGGGTGTCTTTCAAGCAGTCTGTCCTAAGCATGGCTAAACAGTCCAAATGATCAACATTTACCAAACCTACACAGCCAATCTGCACGTTTCCAACATTTTTGTGTATTTCAGTACTCAACATTTAAAGGGACTTTAAGAATTTGGTTATTCTTTTAAGCGTTCCATTTGTTCACCACTCGACGCAGATTTCTCCCCATTTCCATTTTCTGCTGCTCAGTCCCACTCAGCAGTTATACCCAAGTTAATACATAGGATCTCATTTTTAAGTAGCAAATGCTATCCTGATCATGCCCCAAACTTACAACAGCAGGCAGTAATGCTGTCCATTCAACATCCAGCCCATTCAACAAGCACATCCTCTTGAAGAGAGGGACTGCAGCAATTTACAAATCACCTCCTTGAAAGATCCCAAACTATGTGACCCATTTGAGGGTTTTCAATGATGCAAACTACAAAGATGTTGGCAACAGAAGAAAAAGCAAGGGACAGCGTTCTTAAGCATGCAGATGGTACTCTGCACAGGTTTTAGGATGGTACTCTGCACAGGTTTTAGGAGAACTTCCATAAAACTTGACCTTTTATCTAACAGTTAATCCACCCATTAACTACCAAGGCAAGTATTTCTGGTCCTAAGTGAGGAACAGCCACAGGGGGGGATCAAGGTAGAAATCCACCTTCTGGCTCAGCTGCTCATTCCCTTTCCACTGCCCTCAGCTGACCAACTTATTCCCAGCAGCCTTTAATGGAACAGCACCAGCTTTCCATTACATCTCAGAAGGACTGACTTTATACCTCTGCTAATCTGACTTACAGAATAGCTAAACAGCTTTTGCTTCCATTAAAGTTTGCAGCGGTATTGCTCAGCAGCATTTACCATTGATTTAAACCATTAAACAGTAGTCCAGTTCACAAGACCCAGAGGTTGGAAAAGACACTTGGAAGAGAAAATCCAATATTTATATTCTCCTCCCGGCCTGACCAGCAGTCCCAGGGAAAGCTTCAATTCCCTGCATCCTGCAGCCTCAGCTTCATTGGAATTGCAGCTACATGAGAACACTTGGAAACCCCAAATAAATTACACCCATTACTCTGTAGGAGTTCTTATGCTAACCAATTTGCATATTCACATGTAATCTCGTAATAAAGAAGAGAGAAAAATTACAGAGTCTATCCTTTCAATGCAGACTATCCAAAGCAGATATTCATTTTCATACATTCATCTTCAGTCAAAAAAACACACTCAATGTATTTAGTCAACATGAGTAAAAATTAGGACAGATGGAAAGGAAAGGGTTGGAGCCAGCACTAATATATAACGAATGCCAACTGATGTACAAAAACATTAGGAGTTTTCCTAAAAAGCCAGATGCAGACCTGAATGGTCCAGAAGCCAGCAGCACTGCTCGAAACCAGCACTTAACAGGCATCTCTCAAAGGCAGCAAGGCTGCTCGCTTGTTTTAACTCCAATCAATCAATGTTGAAATAAATTCCCCTATGATGCAGTACAAATTTTCAATGCAAAGCCTGCCTTTTAATAACTGTAAGGCACTCCATTCTCAAATCCCAAGGTTAAAGAGAACTTAACTGATATCATTAACAATTGCAGCGTATGGACCAGTGAAATGAATGAAGCCCAGATTCATGCGACAGAGAAACTTTTGGGGTTTAACAGTTTCATGCACAGTTCAAGGACAGGTATTTACAATTCAAAAAGGGAACAGTGGCCTACCAACTGTTCAGGTACATACTCCACTGCAGAAGCGCAACAAAACCAAAAAAAAAACAGCACACCCTAACAATGAGAAGACCCATTCCAGCTAAAACTCAGCTCCGCTCTTTACCTACAGTCTCAGTTCCACACAAGCAGATATGTCTTGAGATGCACACCTTGCTCCCAAGCTATGGGCAAGGGGCTCCTTTTGTTCTGGTGCTGAGGGAGGAAGGCTAGAGGTTGTGACAAAGCACAGCACTCACAGCAGCAGCCTCCTTCCCACCCTTGTGCCCTCCGCCTGTCCTTCTCATGAGCACGGCTGGCAGCACCAGAAGAAATGAAGAGCACCAGCTGTTCCTCCAATGCATTTCTGGTTTCTCTGCAACTATCCTTTCATTCGGCATTCCAAAGGACTACATTTGAGAGAAGAAGGGATGGGAAAGAGCAGATGGAGGGACTTTACAGCCACAGCACTACGGGAACAAAGCCCTCAACAACAACACCTAGATGAATGGAAATAATATCACACTGAACCTTCTAATGAAGCTGTTTTAAGAAAGCTGCTGTTCTGCTAGGTGGGAAATAAAAGAAAACGGTGTAATACAATTTAACTGCTTTATAGCAAGAGGAAGTATGCTCACTGGAACCCACAAGATCCCACCTGCCTGCAGCAGGGCAGTGTCACGGGGCCCACGGCTGACCAGTACATCCAGGGAGAAACACGTGGTCAGAGCAACAGCCAGCAGGAGCTGTGGAGAAGGCTGACTTAACACAGAGCTCTTCAGTAACTGTGGAAACACTAGGGGAAAAAAAAAAAAAATCCCACCTTCAAACCCTCAGTGCTTTGATAACATGCAATAATTATCTGTATAATCATCATCCCACACTACTCATACCATTACACTTATAAATCATGCTGTTTTAAAATAGTGTATCAATTGCAGCGATTATTTGAAACTACTTAAATATACCCTCTGGTCTTACTGTAAGAAACGATTCAAATTTCCTGCAACAAAAAGTTGACTGCAGACAGAAAAGTCAGTGGAATAACCTTAAAGATTACGTATATTTTAACTCAAAACATTTCAGAAGATGCTAATACACAAAAAAAGATCTTTTTGCCCAGCTTTTGTGTAACTGAAAACAGTCTGCAACGTCCAGATTTGAAATTCTGAACGTACACAGAAAGGGTCTTCTGCTAATCTTAATAATGGAAGGGAAAGACTCCGAGCGTGCGCACACAAATGCGAGAATATGCTAATAGCTCTTGATCACTTCCAGCTCGCCTGCTAGGCTTCTATAGCACCTCTGTTAATACAGTTTTAAGAGCAGATTTCAGAGCGGTCGCTATCCAGAAGCGCGTTCCAGGAGCACAGCACACTTCCATGGGAGAGCTGCAGGTGGTCAGGCACTGACCTAGCAGAATCCCATGCTTTACAAATTACCCTAGTAAAAGATACATGCATGCACAGCCTTTTCTTTTTATTATCATTTACAATCTACATCAACACGTTTGGCTGACACGTTAAATAACCCAGGATGCAGCAGAGAGCTCTCCTCCCAGTCATTTGCACATATGCTGACCTGCACTGTACTTCTAACAATAAAAGACAAAAAAAAAAAGGTTACTATTTAAATGAAGAGAACAGTTATTGTAGGAAGTGCTGGCATTTTCTAGATCACAAGCTTCGGACTCCCTCTAAGTTTTTCCCTTTTGGGTTGTTAGAGCAGTATGGTTAGGTTAGGCTAGTTGGACTTGATCTTGAAGGTCCTTTCCAACCCGAGCAATTCTAAGTGGCTGGGTAGCAAAGACAAGATCCTGTTCCCATAGATATACAAGCAGCCCATTTGGCCAATTTAACTGAAAGGATCAGTGGGGAAAAAGGCACATCTAGATGACTGCAAACACCTTACTTAAGCCAGGATGAAATTCAAATATTTGGTTAGATTCAGTAATTCCGGCTTCTGTATGAACCACAGCAGTCTGATAACCCAGTTTTTACATGTAAAATATCTCCGCAATATTACACCATTAAAGCAGTTTCTTTCATCTCACGTTGTACTCTGAATTCCAAGAGAAGCTGATTTTAACAAATGGAGAGTCTTCAGAAGCAGAGATGCATGATTTTTCTGTAAATGAACTGTGAACATCAGTATGCTTGTAAGCTAAACTACATTTATCATTCACTGACCTGCTCTGGATTGGATTAGACTGGATTGCTCCTTATGTAGTCAAGCAGTGCAAAAGGCTGAAAATGATTGTTCTGACCTCAGCACGAGCAAGAGGGACACTGGCCATGCCTTACATTAAGTCAGGCTGTGGAAAAATAGTTGATTTTCCCCACCAATTTACTCCAAATACATGTCTATAGCTACAAATAGCTGTAATTTATTATATTTTAAATTTCATAAAAGACCCAAGCATGTTGAGTGGCAGTACTGCTTGGAATTGTCAAGGCCTATTGAACTGAAACATGCTCCCCGAATTGCAAACGTGGCACTGAGATTTCAGCAGAGCTAGAGGAAAATAAATTTATATGGAGATACAGGTTAGTACTCTAAAGACAAGAACAGGGAGAAAAGTTGTTTTAATAGAAACTACGTGTTTCCCCTCAAACTACAGAGATCCTCACGCCCTCCCTTGGCCCATCACAACAGCTCACCCATGGTGCACGTTCGCAGTACAACCGCCTCAGGGAGGAGCCCTCCATTTTGTTCTTACTCAGCACCCTGCATACGGCCAATCGAAGAGCACCTCCCAGCCAAGCCTGCTCGTTTTCTTTCCCTTCTCTTCTCTGAAGCTCTTGCTCAGAACCCAAATACCATCCACTCTCACAAGATAAGTTTCTCCAGAGAGCACAAACAGGTTTCAGACAGGACGTGGGTCAGCGCTGAGCAGCAACAACCGCTGCATCGCTCAGCTGGAAACGAAGCTCTGCCAGCTAATTATTCTTTACATTGATCCACTTATTTATTCTTCAAGAGACCATTACTTAAAAGTGATAGCTAGGAAAAAAACGCATCAGCTATGCAAGATGAAAGCTCTCACTGATTTTGAAGAATAATATTTTACTTCAATATATTAAAAAGTGCTTCTTCAAGAGTGCAAAATCAACGGCTGTTCCAAATGAAGCCACTGCTATATATACATTATGAGCTCAATTTTAACCAATCTTATCTCAGACAACATTTCAACAAGCACATTTTAACTTGACTCTAAGACCAACCATCCGCATTTCTCCACCAGCAGCCACCAGCACCTCTCTTTCTTCATTCAGCCAAGAACAAGACTAAGAACCTGGAAGAATTTCAGAACTTCTGCCACTTCCCTTCAGTCTGTATTAGGACCTCTTCTCTTCGTATTATGCAACACATTGAAATCCACAGACAGCAAATTTTAGTTGGCTGCAGTCAAGTATTTCTTCCTCACTGCTTTTCTTACCCAAACCCTTCTAGGACACCTGCTGCAAAGGCCATCCAATGCCACCACCAGCTTGGGGCCGATTTTCATCCGTGTCAATGGACACGAGAGAGACGTGGCTGTCTGAGCACCAAATCTAGATCTTTAAACGGGAATATATCGCACTCCGTGCAGTCCTGCAGCCTCCCTCTAATCCCTTCCAATGTTCAGACACATGACAAGGCATCACCAATGATTCATTAAATTCCTCCTCCAGTGCATTCTCCTACAGCACATGCTACAAAATCTGGATACTCAAACCTGCATCGAGAAGTGGGGCTGTGACTCTGAACAGCTTCACTAAATCAAAGGTGAAGACGTTAGCATTAGAGAAGACTGCAGCTCTATCAAGTTCGTGTTCCTGCATTTTAATTGTTTTTAATTGGCAGAATCACTGACTGATCTGTCCCTGTTTTGGCTGCAAAAGGCTGCCTCTGACGGAATTGTAAGCTGTAGATCTGCAAACAAGAGCTGGAAGAGGACTTCCTGCCACTGCAGGTGTTTCACTAAAGACAAGAGCCACAGCGGAACCACTCACAGCACGAGCACCAAAGCAAGTCTTCTGCTCCTTCATTTCCAGGGGTTGAGTGTGCCACGGAAACCACCTTGAAGAACAAAAAGAGTACATTTCCGAACTTCTTTAAAGAAAAGTTGCTTTCAGAGTACCTTGACATTTAATCCATCTTGGCACCATCCATGTACAACGTGAGTTTAAGCAATGCATTCATCACAACAGACTCCTGAAGAAGCCATCCTGTACAGACACCTGTAATTTTAGTAGCGCTCAGCTTGAATGCATTCATGTTTGCATCTTACATGACTGTAATCTCATGGTCACTAATTTCTAAACATGAACCAGAAAATAACATATTTGTTATCAGAACGAGACAGACTCAGGTGCCAAAGTCAGCACCAACAAGGTTAAAAATTAAAATACACAAAAAGAAACTCAACAGATGAACAGACAAACCATTTTTCCCCAATTTCCAGTAAACCTTGTAATTAATTCACCCAAAGCCTTTTCCATACCCAAGAAGCACACTCAGCACCAGCTGCAGCCATTCCTCAGCTCTAATGATTCCCCCTCTTTCTCAGTAGGCTTTCTGGCTCCTCACCGATAACAGCAACACGCAATGTTTTTCATTGGTTCAAAATAGTCTAAAATCGTGCGTGTGGATAGCACCTAAAATGTAACCATCAACTACAATGATACACAACTACAGGCTCGTGGCACTTGTAGAATCAGTTTCGACCACAAAGAAAAAAAAAAAACCTAAAAATCAAACCAAACTGTGGGAGCTTCCCATGACAGTACTACCACCAGAACACACAAAAAAAAACAGCGAGCTCTGCTCCAAGAAAACAAACGTTCCACTTGCACAAATGTTTTTCAGCGTTTGTTAGGGGGACAAACCCTCGCAGAAGCATGACAGGAGGCAGCCACGCCGTATATTGACGCTGCCCATGCCTTCACGACTCGTGCTCCACCAACACCCAGAACGAGGTGCTCTGCGGGCCCGCAGCCCCCAGGTGCGGGTGTGCAGCCCCGGGACCGCACGGCCACGCACCGCTCGCCCACAGCCACTGCTGCTGCGGGAGCAGGGCCAGAGACACGGGGCCGTCGTCCCACGTCACTGACCCGGCAGCACGCAGGTGCACGGGGCAGCCCCTCCCCAGCGCTCAGCTCAGGAGCAGGCGGCGGTGCCGTCCTGCAGCCCTCTGTACCCAGCGAGCTCCGCTGCTGCTCGCTGCGATGCCCTCGGCTCAGCCCAGCTTGTTCCCAGCGTAAGGCAGCGCTAGGACCGAGAACGCGGAGAAGCAGAAACCCCACCGAGCCCGCAGGTGACTGATGAGCAGGGGAGTTGCACGAGGGCCCGCAGAGCTTGCAGCACAACGCACCTTCAAACTGCAGTCCTGACATCAGATCAGCAGCGCTCCGCTGAGAGCCACACACGTTTACTGCACCATTTTCCCTGAAATCCCCTCACAAACGCCATAGCTTACCCTGGAAAGTCTCTTGCCAACTTGCTAGGAATAACCCCGCAAAGGGCTGCGACGCTTACAGCCAGCTCAGCGTTTCCTCTCTTCGTTTCAGTGTTTTGTTCGCAACTTCCCACAGATGTTTTTAAAGCAACGAGCGGATCCCTGGGCGAACCCGGCATACAGCTCCAGCGAGTTCAAGCTCCTCGTGCAAAACGCATCAGTCAATAGTTTAAAGAGTTTGCTTCTCCCGGCCCCGTGATATTTCCTCCCGCGTCAAACAAGCACTCGGAGCTAAGACCGGTACGACACGCACCCATCAGCAGCAATACCATTAGCACGGCAATCCCGAGCAAGCAGCCCGCACCCGAGGCTTGGGCTGCCTCGCTTCCCATCCGAAACGGGCTGACGGCTCTCGGATTCGGCTTAATCAGAGCCGGGCACCGCGCTGAGCAGCAGCAAGGTCACCCCGCGCTGCCCGGCGCCCCAAAGCCCCGAGCCACGCGGAAAGCTCCCGCGGAGCAGCGGGCGGCGGCACGAGGAGCAGCGCGGAGCCCCGTGCTGCTGCTGCTGCAAGGACGGGCGCGGAGCTCCGCGTGCAGCCTCCCTGAGCCCGCTGGAAAAGTTCCGGGCAGAATTCAGCGGGAACCGAGCGGTCCTCCGCGATGCAAAAGCAAAGGGAGGCTGCCGGCTTCCCCACCGATGCCAGAGAGGAGGAGAAGCAGCGCGCGCACTCTCGCTGAATTTCAGATAGTTATCGGCAAAAGCAAAGCCGGAGAGCTGCGAAGTCGGAGAGCGCAGCCCTGGGAGCAGAACCGCTCCGGGCTCCGAACTTCGGGCGGCGCTCGGGAAGAGCCGGGGGCATCTCCGAAATAAAACGTGCGAGAACGCAGCGAGCCGCGCGGGAGGAGACGTACCGTGCTGGGAAGGGCGACCCGGGGCACGAACCGAGCGCCCGCACCGCCGCTTCTCCCTTCCTCGTCCGTAAACGCAGCCAATAACCCCCGGAGCCGAGCGCGGAGCCTCCGCCGAGAGCCGTACAACCGCAGCCGGGTCCCCGCCGCCGGGCTGAGCCAACGAGGCGCCCCGCCGCCCCCCGCGGCCGCCGGACCAACTCGCTCGTGCCGAGCCGCCCACCCGCTCCCCCCCCGCAGCCCGAACGCGGAGCCACGCACCCGCCGAGCGGCCCCGCCGTAATCCTGCGGCTCCCGCAGCGCCCAACGCTTCTTCTGGAGCGGGGAGCGCCGAGCTCCAGGCGCGGGGCGGGGCGGGCTCGGCGCGAGCTGCCCGCCCACACGCGCTGCTGCCGCCGTGCCCGGGGCCGCCAGGCGGGCAGGGCCCTGGGGAGCGGCGGCTGCGGGAGGGGCGGCGCGAGGCGGCGGGGAGCAGCGGGGCAAGGCCGGGCCGTGGGGCGGCGCGGTGCCGAGCTTCAATCAAAACTTGGTCCGATTTCTGGGCTGGAAGCACCAAGAGGTTCACGTCGGTCTCCGCGCAGGAGCCGGGTGGACGTTTTTGTTGAGCCTGGCTCCAGGTGAGCGCGCTATTGGAGATGCGCGGCTGCAGCGAAGCTGAGCAGAACTCCTGTGAGCCCCTTACACCAGCCAGCAATGTTTCCCAAAAGCCCGTTACCTTCCAGGATCCCCATGCAGGGCCATGCACAGCACGGCAAGACGCGCGCTGCCTCTGTTTCCCCTTATTTTCTATTTCGTGGTGAAATATTGGAAGGTGTCAACTGGTGGCATCACTTCTGGGATCCCACGCCCTGAGGAGACCATCGTTACCTTTCTGTGAACGTCTACCTCTGTAATTAAGGGCTGCCCGGCCCTGAAATGCAGTCAATTCTGTAATGAAATGTGGCACCGCTCTGAGAAAGGGATGTCGAAAAAATAAATTATCTCTGAAAAACTATGAGATGTTTCTAATTGGCAGAGCGCAATCACATAGGACTCATAGAGGTGATGGAATAACTGTGCTGTAACAAGCTCCCGTTCATGAGCTGAGCACTGAGATGCAGACTAACATGGTTCAGCTCAGCTTTGGCACAGAGCAGGAGCTTGGTCTGTTTCTACCGGTCAGCTGAGGGCCTAGAGCATGGAAACTCCATCCTATGGATTAAAACCCACCTTGGGCTTTTGCCTAGAATTGCCTTTTTTTAAGTAGTACTATGCAAAGCCTCAGCACAGGACAAGGGCCAAGCTCTGGCTTTACAGCGGACCCAAGCACAGGTGCACGATGGCAGCTGTGAACGCCTCTGCAGTGCCTGGGTCCACCAGGAGCAAAGCCCGAGGTGCTGTGGGCAGCTCTGCACACCTGGCACTCTCACATTCATTACACCTGGCTCTTTCGGGCTTGTGAGAGCTGGCAGGGTCACAGACCTATGGCATGGCTCTCAGCTTGGAAATATTAGCGTCAGCTGTGCCAGACCAGCACAGGATTTTTATGCCACTATTTTTATGCTTGACCAACCATAGTAGTCAAAATGGTGAGGATGCATTTTGCAGCTTGCCTTCCCCAGTGCCCGCTGCCCTTGTCTGCCTCCCACACAGCCCCACCTTTTGACTGCCTCTGCCAGCTAATACATTTTTCAGTTTCAGTAATTATTTAAATGAAGGACTTCAAATCCCTATCACAGGTAGCAAGTTACTCCATATAAAAGATGCAGGTTTTTTCAAGTTTGCCAGACAAGCACTTTATGAGATTGTGAGGTCAAAGAACTGCCCAACCATTGGGAAGATGAGTTAAAAAGAAAATAGAGCACTCTTCCCCTCACTTATTTTGTAGTATTTAGAAATAGTCACTTAGCAAGTATTTTTTTCCTGCATTGTTCACTTCAGGAAACACTGCAAACTTACAGTATTACCATATACTTAGTTAGGATAATCAATTTTCAGACAGAAAACTCTGGGGCTAGATGGCACATTTTCCACACTGTACCTGATACCACGATGCCCTTCTGCCATCCAAATCTCCTGGATGCTACTCTAATACACACGTTCAATAATAATTTAATTAAATGTCTCACGTTACTTCCAGCCTAATGACTTTTTCATTCCCACCTGTCATTCAAACATCACTGTCAACATGTCACAGGAATTACATGAGAAGGACAGCAATGCTTCTGCTGTAGTGTTGTCTAATTAACGCTTCCTAAGGATTAACATGGGAAAAAAAAAAGAAAACTTTAATTTATGAGTGTGGCATGGGTATAAGCAGATAAATGAATATGATATTTAAGGAAATCAGCTAAGAAACTTGCCAGTTAATAATCAATAATGTGGTTGGAAGCCTCAAATGAACCACCTCCATCCTGGTGTCAGCTGGCACCAACGACAGCCATCAGCAGAGCACCTGCTCCGCTGATTGCAGCCCTCACGCAGCTCTGCCAACTGCCATAGTTGCTACGTCTGCTTTCACGTAATGCTTTCCACCTTGTTCATGTGTTTTCAGCACATGGGTTGCCCATAGAACTGTTCTCTGCACTGCTGTTGTCTGCTGTCTGCTTTGACAGCCCTTGTTTTTTCCAGGTTTTAGATGGGAATTTAGCCACCAGTAACAAGTAGGCTCAGATCCACCAGAATTTCCTCCAGGAAACAAATCCATCATAGCTTGTCTCCTAGACACCTTCACTTGCAAAAACTCTCTTATCCACCGGCAAAAGTACCAACTAAGTCACCTCAACTTAAACCGAATTGTTTTGCAAAAGACTTCTAGGGTCAGGATAGGATACGTAGTCAACAGGCCATTGCTCTGCCCTTAATCACCACTGACTGTTTCTTTGGAAGCAGACCAATCAGTTCCTTGAGTCTGAAACAGCCACCAGACAACAGAATTTTAAAAATTAAATGAGCAGTTGTAAACATAGTTTTCTGTCTTCCTGAGTATAAGGGTTTTTATAGCCTTCATTTTCCAACCACGCTTTCAGGCACAGTGATGTCAATGATCAAAATAGATGGACAAAATACGTGATGCTTTGGATGCAGTTAAAGGTACATAAAAAAAAAATCTACTTTTTTTCCAGTAGTACTCACAGAACCTCTTATTTTAAAAATGTCTAACACATATCCAATCATTCCAATTTTTAATCAATGTTCCTCTTTCTAAGCCAACACTGATATCCACTTTCCTGAAGGTCTTGCTCTGCAGGGACAACTAACAGATTTTGCATTTCTTCAAGGCCAACGTCAGTTTTAGCAGCTAGGTGGTATTTTGGATCTGTACATCACAAGATAATCTAACAGTTCCTGGAGCCCAGGAACTCCCTGCTGTGGCGGTGTCAGGCCGTCAGCTGCATTCCCTCCCGTCCTTGCTCCACGCTCCCTTCAGCGTTAGTGTGACACTGACACCAGTGTCGGACACACTCCCCACACCCATCTGAATTTTACCACTGTTTTGTGTAACTCTCCACAGGTCTGGGAGGCATCAGGAGGAGCATTTTTAGAAGCATCCCGCAACAGTCTAGCCCAATTTCAGTGAAGTCAGTGGTAACACTTATTTTGGCATCAAATGCAATTGATTGAATCACCAGTATCTTAAAAATTTCATTTCACTGTCTCCATGAGCTCCTGTTCGTGCTAATAAACGGAGAGTGCAAATGGAGTTTGGAGCAGCAGGGGGAAGGAGTGGGAGGGGGAGGCTAATGAGAGGCCCTGTCTGTATTAAGGAAATTAATTATGTGACTGGATTAAATGGCAGCACTGAAAGCCTCACTTTGCCCTGACACTGGCTATATGCATTAAAGGTTTACGTTGGTGATAACCACAGCGGTGTTACTATATGGATGCAAATTTCCTTAATGCAGGCAGAACCTCGATCAGACCACAGTGACTAATACAAAACTGATAAAAGAAAGTGAATTATGTGTTATCATACTAGAGAGCACGATACAGAAAGAAAATGATAACAGGAAGGTTAAGTGCCCAGTGAGTGCAAACTGATATACAATATCTTGAAATCACAGAGAGAGAAAATTAAAATGGTGAAATGATTTTACATATTGGTAGATGGAGGCATGAAAGCAATCTGTGAATTATGGGAGAGCGAGCAGGGTGAGAGCATGATATTTGCAGGCATTTTCCTGGTAGAAATGAATAAGTGATTGAAGGCCAATTCCAATAAACAGGTAATTTAGTTTTGTTTTTGTTTCAGATTTGTGTCACTGAAATATTTGTTTATTAATAGATGCTCATTTTAATAGCATTAGAGTAATCCAAACATCTGCAGCTACTAGGCATTAAAACACAATTACTTCCCTATATATCAAGTTATTTTCACAGAACTTCCGCCTGATTTTGTGACATCCATTAAAATGCGATGGATCTGTTCTTATCATTATGTATAAACCAGCAACCTTGAGCTCAAATGTTAAGCAGAAACAAGCCTGATGCCTGGAGGCTCGACTGGCAACTCAGTGGAAGGCAAAGACGTTTTAAGGCTGTCCTGAAAGCTAAATGACAGACTGATGACTTTCCTAATCAAACAGAATTAAATGCAAAATTATATTCCCACAACCCCTGCCATCCTTTGTTCAAACAAACTGCCTCACGCACTGCTCAGCAGTTTACTAAATATAGAACGTTTCCTAAATCTGATGTTTTAATATTACCAAGAATGCAGTGCACTTCACTGGAGAAGTCAGGTATATTTGTTCACAACGTCCCAAGGAGCTCTCCTGGCACGAGGGCTCTCACAGGATGGGAAACCACTCCAATCTCATGCTGGGAGATGAACACCCAGCGCTTAAATGCATCCAAAGTACCACTCTGAGTTTACTGTTAAGGGCTGGACGACAGAAACCAAAGCACAGACAGCCATTGCCAGTAAAGATGTGGTTAGTAAATTTTTGAGCAGTGAAGAAATACCCCTTAAAAGCATTCTGAAATGTGATCATGCTGGAGGAGTGGAGGAAGCAGTCAGCTACTCCCTCCCTTCTTAGCATGACAATGATTTTTCATTATGCTCAACAGAAGTTACAAGAACACATATTTTTATTTCTGCAACGCATGATATTTATTTCCCAATGCAGTGCTGAATGTTAGTCACCTTCAAAGCTTTCAGTTCTAGCTGGGAAATTCAAGGCAGTCATTACAACACCCAAATACAAGGAATTATCTTCATTATATCACCCATCAGCTACTTATGTAGCATCCTCCGTGCAAGCATGGAGCTGTGCTCCAGCAATGTAGTTCTGTATGTAGATCTTAACATTGGAAAAGACAGATGATTTTAAACATGATGAAGTAGGTTCGGGTTTTAGTATCGTGCAGTCTCACTCATGAGTTTACTCAGGCATCCCAAACATGCCTGAAGAAAAATAAGAGTAAGTGCACTTAAACTTTGTCAGCAGGATCAGATGCAGGCAGATAAAACCATGAATGTAAATAATGCCGACTATGAAAAAACAAAAGGAAAAACAGCATACCTGAACAATAAGCTAGATGAAAAGCGTTCCAAGAACTTGAATCTGGTGAAGTATTTCAGCCAGTATTTACCTCTGTCTCTATGAAAACGTATGCTTTAGTTCCTGTCTTGCTTTCCTAAATCAAGCACTAATAATTTTGAGATCTATAAATACCCTGATGGGAAGACTCTGCATCTGTAATGAATACAAATGGCTCCGTGCAAGTGCACTTTGAACAGGAACAATAAGGAAAACAGTATTATTAATGACCTCCAACCAAAATGTCATTGCATCTCAACATGAGGGCAGTTGCAGACTTTACATACCGAAACCAATTTTTAAAAGATCCTTAGAAAATTCTGTAATAAAAAGGAAGAGCCTGAGCGCATTCAGATGCTCATCTTGTTGTCTAGCAGGCCCAAATGGGTTATGGAGATTGTACTGGAAATACCTAAGGAATGCATTGCCATCCAACTCCAAATAATAAAATCAGACTCTTTAATTAGCATTTGTGCACACCTATTCTAAAATTACCGACATTTTTCACATAGGTAATGGATACAGCTACAATGTCCAACAAATGCGGTTTCCAATTCACTTTGTATTTAATCACGCGAAGTCGCCGTGTTTGCACTGTGTCACTGCACTGATAAAATGCTTTCCAGGAGAGAAGAGGTCCCCAGACAGCTGTTTCTCCTTGTTTTCAATTGGAAAGTCATTGAGGTTCTCCCTTGTAGAGACACCCCACATGAAGACTGAGAGGGATTTGGAGATGTTGGAGCACATCCTTATTAAGTATGCGACTGCTAACTCCAACTTATTCTGCTGCTCAATTTAGTTACACGGAATATTGCGAGAGGAACTGCAGGCACGAGGAGATCTGCTCCTCAGCTGCAGCACTTCGGCAGAAGCGAGCAACGAGACAAAAAGCATCAGTTTTAAATTATGAAGGGAAAAGGTTCACAAAATCGAAAATTACGTTGGAGAGTTTGCACAGTCCCTGCTAAGGCTGTAGCTGCTTCCTAGCACAGGCATTACTCTCCATCTATACATTCTTCTTATTATCCCTTCTGAGCTGACTGTGGAGCCATGGCTCTCTGGCTCAGCTCCTGGCACCTTGCACCACGCACAGCAGCTGGGCCAGCACCGCCCCAGCACAGCTTGGTGGGCTCTTGGTACTGCAAGCTCTGCCCATCCTTCCCATGACCTCATCACTAACAGGCATTCGAGCCACAGCTGCCCATGCTCCTTAAGGACTTTGTCAGAGCTTTTCTTTGTTTTGTTTTTGACACCAACGCGGTGGTTGGATAGCAGATCGCATCCCTAACTTCTGGGTTGGAATAAATCCTACATGAGCTTTCCCAGTCACTGAAATATTGCACGTAGATATCTTCAAGAATTTACAGACACTGGGCAGAAAGGAGAAGAAAGTAAGTTACGGTTCTGTCTGAATTTTGTTAAACTTTGTCCTACTGGATACTCTTACTGTTAATTAATTGTTCCTTTACAATTTTAGGTAAGCCACTAATCTATTGAATTGTGGATTTTTCAATGCCTTTCCAAAAATAAGCTCTGGGCTGAGACCATCGTGAGATATGCATAAAATGCACAACTGTTCTTTTTGTCATTTTTAAGCCCATGGTTTTTCCGCCTCTCTCTCTCCATGGATGTCAGATAGAATAATACAACCAAAAATTACCCCAAGAATTGATTTGCTATTGCAGAGGTGTTGGTTGTTTTTTTTTTTTAAAATAAAGTTTGCTAAATTTTACATATAAAATCGGAACACACAAATCCCAAGCCTTCTAGTTCTTAGGATTTACAAGCAGCTCATTCATGCTTGGTGATTTTACAGTAAGACTGTACTACAATCAGTGCGCTGCTGTCACTTCATCCTTCCTTCCCTTCATTGCTTTCTGCCAGCAAACTATGGAAAAAAACCCAGAGTCTTGCACTTCTGGGACACAGCATCATTTAAATAACCTTCTCTGCTGTTAGAAGTTTCTGATAACGCAGAAAAAACTCCCCTAAATGTTTGTTACTGGAAACAGATGTGTACTCTATTGTTTTTTTATTTAATTTTTTAAATTGCTTTCAGCATAGCACACAGCAAATGAAGTGCATGTGATTTAAGCAGTTGTGCCCTCTACTGGCAGAATGGAAGCAATGAAAAATGCGAAATCCCTCCTTCCCAGGCGCATCCGAACCGAGTACCAAAAGCAGCTGTTTTCTTCTGTTGGTTTGGCTCGAGTTACCTTTGAAGACTGTGTTCTTTTCAATATGAAACAACAGCAGATTAATTTCTCACAGAATTTTAAATTAAAAAAAGACCATTTACACTGATAAGGCCATACAAAATGGCCTTGCCATAGATGAAGACGCTGGCATGGATGGTATGCCAGCAGAGTTAAGAATAACTAACGTAATGACAATTTTAAAGAGCTCTGCAGTCAGCTAGGGAGCAGGAGAACAAAGCTGTACGACAAAGTCCTTTGCAAAGTTCATAGAAACTTTAGAGCATTCAGCTATTTAAAAGAAAGTCTGTAGGAGTTGATGCACAATGTGTAATAGAACATAGAATTTCATACAATGCAGGAGAATTGGGACCTCGCCCTCTGCTGAAATGTTTCTAACCAATCCTTCACCTCCCATGAAAAAGAAAGCTTATAATTTTCTGTCCTATCCCCCACTATTGAAGTTGTCAACTGGCATTAGAGTTGAATAACAAAGAAACAAAAACATACTCTTTGATAAGAGACTTGCATACTGCAACTTCCCAGCGTGGGCAGGATTAGTCACGGATGCTAATTGAAATACTAATTGACATATTTATACCATCATATAAAATCCATTCAATACAGTGGCAACAACATTCTTATCTAAAACAGCTGTAACATCCACGTGGAAGACAGCAGCGGCCTGAAAGTCCGCTCCACAATTTTCTTTGAGCCTAGTGGGAAAACACATCATTTCAGCTTCCTTGTGTTTCGCCTTCCGTAAGATGCGGTAGCTACAGACTACAGATTAAATGGATATCAGACTACGCTGATCAGAGAGGAAGGAAAATAATTACCTTCCAGAAAACTTAATAATCAGCAGATGAAGAGGCCAACGTATTCTTGCCCCTTGTTTTGGCTCCAACATTGTCCCTCTCTAGTAGAAAGGGAGTTTATTTACCAGCAGAAGCAAAATCATTAATCATAGAATTAAGTTCTAATGTACCCTGTAACTGGCTTTATTCGTAAATAACTGAATCTGGAAATGAAGTGGGTACAAATAGCATGGGGTTTTGGGAATCTCGGTCCACTATTAAGTGCTCTGTTACCAGAGAAAACTGTGCCACCAAAATGAGCTGTAATCATACACTGAAGCGGAGGGTAGGCTCTCGTGCTTACAGCATAGTTCTCTCTACTGACTCATCTGCAGAGAACTGTGTTATAATAGAAGTAAATACTACTGTGTCAGACATGGGTATTGCATTGAATTGCTACGCATTCCAAATGGATTTAGCTTTATTTCTGTCCTGGACAAAGAAAAAATCCCTTAATTTTCCAGGATAAAGACTATTTAAAAATCTACTATAAATCTTTGCTGAATTAGTGAAAAATATATTATTTTTTAAACGTATCACATGATTTTGTCAAAGACAAAAAGCATTTCTATTGCCATGAAGTTCAACTATGCTGAAAAGAAAGATGCAGCAGTATGGGTGGGTAAAGGCACTGGGAATGGCCCAGAGAAGAAAACAGGAGGACCAGGCAAAGGGAAGCAATCAGAGAAGCAGATGAAAGGGACTTGAAATGCAGGGGGGAGGAGAAAAAGCAACCTTGTGTTCTGCATGAAACCACAAGGAAAATTGAATACGGGTTTTAAAAAAAGAAAAAAAAACAGTTAAATGGTTACAGGAGGCAGAGAAAACCATTGGGAATGTGCACTTAAAAACGCAGCAAGCCTACATTCAGCAATGGTGGAAAAGAGGAAAGGTGAGGAGGGATGCTTGCTCAAATGCCACAAAGAATTGGGTGCTGCCAAGTCTAATGTGCCCATGCAGCCTGGCAGCCATCTCCCAGGTGCACACATGAATGCTGCAGCAATGAACACATTAAACTCAAGAAAAACACTTGTTCTTAGACTCTGAGAACTAGGGCCCGTCACTGCTCAGGGTGCTTCCAAACACAACCAGGCCTGACAGCAACACCAGCCTGCCCTGGCACCAGGGAAGTGCGACCTATTGCAGCATGGGTCTCTGTCACACTGAGGAGACCAAGAGGCAATACCAGGATGTGACCCAAAGGAGACCAAGAGGCAATGCCAGGACACTGTCAGTGTGACCTTCTCTACGCACAAGCCCAGGAGCCCCAGACAATCCCCATCTGCAGGAAGCTCTCCCAGGCAATTTCTCTCCTCGCTCTTGGAATGAATTGCATGGGACAGTGAGGATCTAGCAGACTCCAACTTGTTAATTGGTTACAATCACTAGGTGATAATCCCGGGACTGTAGACACTTTGATTACATGTGGGAGCCAACTAGAGTCTCATACATATTCACACTTCCCCAGCCCTGCCCAGCTCACACCCAGCCCCCTCAGCCCTCTTGGAGGCGTTTCCTTTCACATTTCACTGAAATCACACCCCTCCTGTGGCAGTAGTTCACGGGATGGCAATACAGAAAAAGCACATATAAGAAGGAAGTGCTAAACCAGCCCAGCTAACCTCCCCTCGTGCCATAATACATAGAGAGACTGTGCTGGATCCTTCCTCTGCGGTCATAGAATCATAGAATTAGCAAGGTTGGGAAAGACCTACAAGATCATCCAGTCCAACCATCCACCTACCACCAATAACCCCACTAAACCATGTCTCTCAACACCATATCTAAACATTTCTTGAACACCTCCAGGGACGGTGACTCAACCACCACCCTGGGCAGCCAATTCCAGTGCCTGACCGCTCTTTCAGAAAAGTAGTGTTTCCTAATGTCCAGCCTAAATCCCCCCAGCACAACTTGAGGCCATTCCCCCTCATCCTGTCACTAGTTACAAGAGAGAAGAGGCTGACCCGCAGTTCACTACAACTTCCCTTCAGGTACTTAAAGAGAGCAATAAGGTCTCCCCTGAGCCTCCTCCCTCAGGGGAGCTCAGGAGAACCTGACGCCTGGCCAGCCACTCCAATCTCATAATGCATGACTGGTGAACATGTTCTTAATAACCTAAATTAACTACTCAGCTATCTGCTGCTTGCTTTATCCTATTTTGTCTGTCTCTTGTTTCATATATTTTTTTTCCCTTTTTGTTGCTGCAATTGTGCCTGTTGTGGGAACTCCGCTGTAGAGAAAAACAAACAGATCTGTGTTTGATGTTGTGCTTTCTGTTCAGAAGTTTGTTTTCCTTTTTTCTTCCATTGCATCAATATTAACGTGTTGATTCATAAGCAAAATAAATAGAATCTATACTCTTTTTTTAAATCATGAAACCTCAAAGATATGGTTCCCACAGCAACTGCACAACGTGCACATACATTAAAAGCAAGGATATTACCACTCAAGGCAGAAATCAAATATGCATGAAGGAGTTACATGACTGGCACTTGGAAGACTATGCAAGTTTGAAACTCCACAGCCACCAAGCATCTTGGTTCTGTCTGTGTCAGTATGTCGGGAAGAAAAGATCTGTCCTCATGGGCACGACAGAACTTGAACTTGCCATGTTCAGAAGAGCTTACATGAGAAGAAGGTGGTGGTACCTTCACTGGTTGCATCACACTGGCCTCAAAGATGCTCTGGATAAAATAATTACTGTTAATTAACTGAAATTTACAACCAGAAGGTGTCATGACAACCAAAGCATTATGAAGGAAAATCTTTGTTCACTGTCCTGACCATTCACAAGTTGTGTGAATGAATTTCTCACAGTTTGAACAGGAATGAAAAGTGGTCTGTACATTGCTGGAGATATTCAAGTCATCTCTTTGCTCTTTTACGGTCCATGCAATGATTTCATCAAATAAAAAGGTGCTCAGCAACCTGGTTTGTGGAGCTCCAACAACTACTGGCTAATCAACATTTATTTTTCTAGGTCATGAATGCGGTATCTCAGCACTTAACCATCCCCAGCACTGTCAGCTGGGATGTAAATTCGCACCATTGACTGCTCTCTTCTAAATGACTCTCTCTTCTCTGCCCCTTGCCATTTTAAGCTCAAGACTTCAAAGAGTCTGTGCAGTGCAGTCATTGTACTCCGAGCCTGGAGCTCTGGCATCTCTCCTAGCAAGTCTAATATAGCTTGGTAAATGGAATGCGTGCCTCCTGCTGGCTAATGAAGAACAGCCCAGTTCTCAGTGAGGAGCCTTGAGAAAAGAATAGCGAATTCAGACTTAAAAATTTAATAGTAAAGATTATTTTCTTTTCCAGGGCCTATTATCACAAGTAGTGGGTATCATATTTCAGTGATGAAAGGAGAAGCAGCATGCCATCAAGTGACTAAATACCTTGGCACTATTTGTCTCGTGTAATGTAGTAATTAAAAGGAAGTTGAGGATTCCACATTTTCAGAAAGAGAACCATTAGCATGTTTAACAATAAGCAGCTGGATATTTTATTGAAAGAAATTGGTAAGTGGTTAACTGCCAAGATGGGAATTTTAGCATATGCAGCCCAGGTAGCTTCATACTCATCCTTGAATGAGTACCAGGCTGCTTAAAGAGAGATTTCTTTGTGACTTCATTGAAAGTTTGGGAAGTGAGAGTTAAGATACCATACACACAAGGAATTCCAGCCAAATTAATCTTTTCACTACTTGAATGAATTTTGGATTTGCTGTTCAACAGATATCCACCTCTGAAGCTGGACTTTTTTAAAAATGCGTTACATTAAAATAAAAAGCAGCCTCTATTAAAAATTGGCCATGCACACATAAACACATTTTTCCCCCTCACGGACAGGAACATAAAAGAAAGGTGTAATTCAGTACCTCTATATGCTGTCATGGTTGATTTTTCAAATTATTAATGTTTAAGCACCACGTGGGCATTCGAAGACCATCTCAACTGTGGTATTCCTACCCTTGCAGTATTTCTCCAACAGCCATACTAGACAGAGAATGTATGATCCAAAGGAAAGAGCTATCCGAATTGCCACCTTACACTCACACGCAACAATGGGCTTTGCAATATCAACCACCTCCTTTACATTTAGCATCAACATGTGAGAGGTTTTGTGAATACCATGACTATGGTCTGTTTTCATAGACTATGCATCAGATTGGTTTTGTTAGAAGTATTTGATTAGCATAGATTTTCCTTAACAACAGTACCCAAATTTGAAAGTAAACATACCAAAGCATCGCCATTTCTACGCACCAAGTTTAGTTCCTCTGTGAAATATGCCTTTTTCCCCCCCCTCTCTGAAAAGCAGCAGGTATTGCCAGCCAGATAATTTCTCAAAAATGCTCCAGGATAACTTACAGATATTAATTTATCCTTAAGCCTCTCAAAACTTTGGCAGAAAGACAAGTTTCATTTTTCTTTAACAAGTCTCTTCATTATGCAGATGTTGTAGCCAGATTGGCAATAAATTTTGCTATAGCAGGTAGATCAAATAAGGGAAAGATGATGTTATTTAACATTCTGAGCCCGTGTCACCTTCTGAACCTTAATTTATAGGTGATGTATTTTACAGTTAGCCTACTACAGAAATCTGCAAAGCCTATTAGATTACGTTCTCTGCTAATTAAAGTGTGATTGTTGTTCGAAGCATCTTCAAAAGCATCAAAATTAGTCATTGTGTAAGGTAAAAAGTCCATCCTATGTCCCATTTCCAAATTAACGTATACATTTTGATTACACCTCTCTGATTTCCATTTGTCTATTTTTGTCTCTCCTTTATTGCCCTGATTAAAAGCTTACTGAAACAAGTGGAAAATGAAAACTCACTGACTGAAGTGGCTTTAAAGCAGCTTTCAGAGAGTTACTTCACATCAGCTCCTTATTACGTGTTTGTTTTCACCCCCCTCTAGTTTCCATTTTGCCTTGTCACTAGTATTTTTACTTAAACACCAGGAATCTGTCTCTGCACTTTCATAACCTGGAACACCTGCACTAGTAATAGTCCATGCACTGCAACAGCTCATCTTCACTTCAGAGGAAGACCTTCTGACTTCTCAAAATAAGTTTGATATTAATGTGAAATGGAGCATGGCCTCTACCCTGGGCAACGCGCTCCGGTATGCATCTCTCTCAAGTCAGTTTTGGCAGTGTTGGGAGTGACAGACAAGAGTTGCTTGTTTTCCTCTTCCACCTTTCAGCAGATAATTTGGGTCAGTGCTTTTGTCTTCTGTTTCTCTGACTGCTGGGCTGGTTCATGCATAACCTCTGACAGAAGTAGGGGAAACCCAACCTGCCTTTCATGAGTCAACGTTCACTACATGAGGCTCCACACCCTCAGCAGGCACATTCAGGTGATCCACAGATCCCAAGAGCCCTGCTCTGGGTACAGCAATCCTGCATCACGCTCCAGGATTGCTCCCCATGGTCTGGGCATAAGTGACAAAGCTGCAGCAGAGGAGCTGCCACTTTTGGCAGTGGTCTTACGTAATTCAAAGACAGACTTTGAATTTCAGATTTCAGATGCTGGACCAGCAAAAAGTGAAAAGCTACTGGTATAATTGCATCTCTATACTCATGAGAGCTAATGTTTTCAAAGAGCACATCAGAACCTCCACATCTGAGATAACTAGTGGGGATCAGATTGTAAAGAAAGCTTAGTTTTAATGGCTGTTTCTGCTGCTGCAGCCAACTTTCCATAATCTAGGGAATTTAGTTTTACTTTAACACTTCGGTCAGTACATACCTAGCAGAAAAATATCATTCTTGCTGTCAACAAAACAATCTTCTCAAAAGAGGATATCGCATTCCAAACCCAGGCCTTTTTGCCAAAGGAAAGAAAATCCCTGTGGGATTTCTGGGATATGAAAGGTGCGGAATGAATACCGCTCTGGAGGCAGCTCGGTCCAGGTAGACCTTTGGAGAGCATTCCCTGCCTCTGGTGCTTGCTCCCCTTGGGGTGAGCATCCCATTTTGCCTAGGCAAGGAGTTTCCTCTCCCCTTACTTACCCCTGGCTCAAGCTTGGACCTGCAGCAGTTCATCTGGGTGCTTGAAGCCTCTCTACATAGGAAGACTCTGTGGTGCGTTGGCCATCTGATGCTGAGATTTAGCTGTTTGGTGGCATCCCTTCTCACTGCCACCTGATCCTTTCTACCAGGCTGCTTGGCATCCCAGCTGACTGTATGGTCTGGGAGCACAATGGAATGCCAACCAGTGTTGGTGCTGGACTTGGCCTGAAAGACAGGTGCATTTAGTGCTCAGGATACTGAGATGGAGAAGTCTTGGGAAGAATGTGGTTAAGAGTGAACTTGGAAGTTTATACTCTGCTACTGCTATCAGAGTTACTGGCAAAAACTTGCTCAAAGGGTAAACAGCACATACCAATAAGTGTGTGAACAAACAAACTCAAAGCCCTTAGAAATTATGAGAAAAGGAGAGCTAAACTCTGCTGCAGTTCCCAGCCAACCAGCACGGTTTCGAGACTAAGAAAATATCAGCTTCTAGCCTTAAACGCCTGTTTGTTCTTGCAGGGATTTAGGCAGGCTTTCATGCAGATTCTGTATAGGTCCCACTATTCATACTTGCAAATTTTAGAAAGTCCTTTCAGAGAGCCAAGCTTAGAGAAAAAATAGCTAAGGGTTTCTTACACGGTGGTAGATAGCTTTCTGTTGCACTGCAGTAAAACGGTCGGCTCTCAGTGGAGCTAAATTAATAAACTTTTTTATGATGGCTTGAAGTTACTGCTGCTATATTTGGGAGTAGACAGATAATTGGAGTGGTCAGGACTCTATCTGCAGTGCTGTGAAATTGATGTAATAATTCTTGACTAGAAATTATCCAAGTTTAGGAGAAAGCATAAGCATATGCATAATATATTTTCCAGAATTCTGCTAAGACCCCTGGGGATTTGGAGTGTGACCTCATAAACTGCTAATCAAAATCCACGTGACAAGGGAAAAAAATCCATTAATTATGTCTACTGACAGCTTCCACGATAAGGTAAGCAACAGTCTATAATCATTAACAAATTCTGCAGAAATCTGCATGGGCTTGCTCATATGAGTTCTCATAAAGCCATTGAAAAGGCATTATAAATAGAGGCAAAAAGGACATTGTTCTCATACGTCACTTTTTATAGCATTGATTTGTATTTTGATTCCTTTTTCAGTGAACGCTGCTAGGAGTTATGGCTGTCTGAGGGTCAACAAATTTCAGAAGGAACTAGCCTTCTCCTTTGGCCTGAAAAATCCCAGAGCCTTGAGCTTTGAAATTCGTGACACCCATACGAAAAGGTATCGTTTGCTGTGATTTATTCTGACAGCTACATTATTGGGTGCATGTTAACCAGGACAAATGGCAGTACAGGAGAGGAGTACAAACAGCCCCAAACTACACTTTCAGAAACTTTTCTCCGCATGGTGCTGGCAGCAGAGAATAAACAATGGCTTTTCAAAGGGTAAGATTTCATCAGCAAACTTGTATCAATCGCTCCTGGCTTTACTGGTGGTAAATAAGCAGACCATACCAAATGCCTGCTGCCAAACCTTTCATCAGGCTGTTCTACCATGCTCCTAAAAGCTTTTTTAGCTGTATAATATATTTGTATGTATGGAGAACAAAAGAAGCAAACGGTAATGAAGTCTCACTGAAGTCTCTTCTTCTTCATTACTTTATCCTAAAAGCTATTGTGTAAGCTGGCACAATACGATGCACTGCTTTGTATTTCCCTTTGTGAGAAATGCCCCTCTATGTCAAATTTGGTTTGCAGACTTAGAGCTATAAAGCGATTCCTCTCAACCAGAGAAGCAGCAAGAGTGTGAGGTTGCTGGCATATCTCCAATACCATTGTTAACAATTATGACATGACTGTCAAACCTTATTATCAGCTTTTAGGAATCTCTGTGAGATCCTGTAGGCACAGCTATTTGGCTTTCCTCTAAAACACTGCTCGCAGAAGGCAAAAGAATGAAGGAATGGACTTTTCCTTCTGGATGAATCACCGAGTACCTGCACAAAGCCACAGCAGTCAGGTTTTTGGGGGTGGGTGGGTCCTCAGTTCCCAGACACTGCTCTGCCTCTGGTTGCACTGAGGTCCCAGTGCTTCGTACCCAGCTTTGGAACATCCTCTCAGCAGGCATTTTAGTAGGTGGCACATAGCAATGCTTAGCACTGCACAGGACAGACCACAGTGCTGAAAGAACAAGAAAGTACCAATACTCCTGTTAAATAGTGGTTTCACAGCATAAGCAGACACATCCAACGTATTTCACGTGGCATTATGGCCAAAGGGAGTTTTGGTGAGAGGTTTGAAAGGCTGCAGCGAAGGAGCATTGCAGTTACCCGCTGAGCAGAGAGGTCTGCAGACATCACCAGTAGATGGAGAGTGATTATCACATGCATGTGTAAGCTCTGCTTATTTGCTTTGTATCAGCACTGCTAATCTGCCACGAGAGAGAGATTGTGGAGTTTTGAGATAAGATGTTCAGAATATCATTCTTTGCCCCGGTCTTAAACCCTAACGGCACAAAAAAAATAATAGCTATTACATTGCAGCGCTGTTTCTTGGAGTCTGGAGCATCCTTCTCCTGCTGGCCTTATCAAAACTCCCATTGTAATTGGCAAGTTCTCATTTTGCTGGGAATCTTAGCAGGGGAGGTCATTGATTTCTCACAACCAAATCGATCTTTTTACATGCCTGACTGCCCTAAATCACTACAAGTAGGAAACTATTTTCAAAATTTCTCAAGAGCCCTGAACATATTGATTGAGTCTAACTTTGACTTCAGACATTAAATTCTTTTTCCTTGATAAAACAAAACAACCAAAACACACAGAGGGTTACAGGTGGTTTTAAGTTCTAGACAGCAATCTGTTCTTCCTTCATTTATTTATGCATCTACCAACGATATTCAGATTAAACCCTTGATAGCTTTTCTCAAAATTTCCTCATTAACTTTTTCACATGTTCCATTGAAAGTTAATTTGGATTCTCTCTTCTTGTGTTGGTTTACTTACTCGTCCAAAACAGTTGTAATTCTACTAAATATCAGTATATTGCCTGTGTACTCATGTTTATAATCATTTCTCTTAGACTCCACTACTTCCAATTCAATTGCAAGAGCTCTGAAATCTAGGAGTTAGTTAATGGAATAAAAACCTCTACTACTGGATAAATGTTTCTGGTAATATCCTCCCTTGCCTTAATAAGTATGTACTAAGAGCATTAACTCTGAGGATAAAGGTTAGCCATAATGTTTTCCCTCATTTCCCCCAACCCATTACAGCGGAGAGCTCTGTTAGGGTTGTAGATGTGGTACATCACGTTAAGGACCTCCAGCTGAGAGTGTAAGTCATGTATGTGCTCAACACACAGGAGCTGAGCTGGACTTACAGAACCAGGAGACTTGCAAGCTCAGATCTATGGGTTTTGAAAGACACCTCAACCATACAAAGCTTACTTGGAGTACGCAGAATAGTTTACAGCAGAGCTGAATGACAGCAAATATATAGGGAAATGAAATATTCAGGTTTGCAGTTAGGTAGAGGACCCAACCCTGTTGCAATGTCTTTGTCCTCAAAGATGAAAATTATTCTCCAAATAGTTATCTCTGGAGCCATTTGGGAAAAAAAAACAGAGTGCCTACTACGAGCAGTACAAGGAACAGACATATAAGAAAGCCTTCCAGGAAAGGTACCAAGCCTTAAGCAAGTGACACAAATTTTGTTGCACCCACTCTTTTCAGTAGGGTTAAGCCAAAACACAAATATCATCTTTATATGCAATTTTAAGAAGTAGATGTATTTATATTTGTGTATGTATAGAGATATACGCACATACACAGAGATATACACAGATACAACTTGAAAATGTTGAGGTCATGGATAGTCAAGGGCTTCTTGAAGAAAACGGAAAATTCTGAAGACGAAGATTTGTACAAAACAATTTGAAACTCTGAGGAAATAGCTAACTATTTTAACTGGTAGTATTTTTTTTTTGTGGTCCTAAATGGACTACACGATGAAAGGCAAAATACTCCTCACACTGACAAAGGCTGTCGACACACATAGCTATAAGTTGAACACATGAAATCAAGCAAGCTCCTGCGAAGCATGTTGGATGGAAAATGCAGCCCTAACATTTCTTCTGCCAGCAGCTAGTTAAACCTACGCCAAGGATGCACTCCGGCACCTCGCCAGCAGGTGCATGGCCATGCAGCACCAGACAAGGCTCCGACATCTCTTAGCGTTGATGTGGCCATGGACCACCACGGTGGCATTATAAACAGCTGTGATATTTGAGCACGGGAACTATGTCATCTTCGGATGACAGCTTCCCCGTGTTTAGCATTGGGGATGTCAGTCCTCCTTGGCAGCAAGGCTTTCATGACAGTTAATAATCAGATCTCAAAATGCAATAAAGCTGTCTTGCGAATAAAGCTAGGAAGTGGCCAATTGAAATCCAAGGCAGCAATTATAGCTGGTGCAAACTGTATTTTGTGCTCCTGGATCTGCAGCGAGAAACAAAGGGGATTTCGCACAGTGTTTTGCTCCAGCTTTGACAGGCTATGACCACAAAAATAATGAAGCTGTTGGAGATACGATTGATAGCAACTTTTTAATGAGGGTTATTTTAAACCACTCTGTGGAATTCAAACACGGAGCAGAAGTCGAGAGGAAGGAAGAAGCAGAACAAAGATTTAGTTTTCTCTCTTTTCATTTCATAATCACATTTTACTATATTGGATTAAGTATCATTTGAACAATATGGTTTCTTCACTGATCTTGTTTCGGTGGGCTGGTTTGTTTGTCCCTTTTGATCGAGTGATAAAGCTGTGGGGTTTGGCCAGGAAGAAACGAAGCCCCAAGGGCTGCAGCACTGCCCAGGGAGCCTGAACATGTGAGCCTTAGTTTCCACCCCTGTCCTGGCATATCAGTTCAGCTTGAGTCCAGGGTAACAGGATGGAAGTGGATCCTAAGGGCGAGCTCTCCTTGACCTTGTTTCTGTAGCCTGAGAAAGCGAAACATCTTTTGCTATGCAAGCAATTCTTTTGCGCATTGAATCACGCTGTTTGTGGGAAGGCTGCATGTTACATCACTTAGTCCTCATATAATGAACAGCTAGGGAGGACAGCTCATGTTATGGTACTGAACAAACAGTGAATTGCATCTAAGTCACTTCCATATAGAACCAGATTTTGGAGAACATTCCTTTTGCATGCAAACTTCTGCATATTACTACAGCTATTGTCCAGGCACAGCCCCAAAGGCTTTACAGCAGTAAGGATATGAGCACGCACTGCAATTTACACTGCTTGTATTATGGTTAAGCCTGAAAGGCAGATATTACTGCGAAACCCAAGTCCCCAGCAGAAAGCAGCCTTATAAACACTGTGTACAGAATTCCATAGCATTACCAAACGGTGCTGCAACCTGAAATCATACAGATAACTTTGGTGTAGAAATATAAAGCCTGGAATAAACTGAACTCTGTAAAAAAAAAATATGTGCATTTATACACACAAACTAATTTCCTATGAAAGTTAATCTTTTCTATTACTCTTATTACATTTGTAAATGGAGCGCTAGTTTGAATTATGGCCAGGTACAGTATTTCTTTTATGCTTCAGTAGCCATTGCTTTGGTATTTCAAGTATTCATTGTAGAAGCTTGTCAACTCTCATTCATCATACACCTGCACACCGGTCCTACATAAGGATAGTTCGGAACTAGAGCAACCTTACTATCATTAAATAGCAAGTCAGCATTGCCGTTGCTTCTCTATAATAAATTAATTAGTAAAGAGTAACCAGGAAGCACTTAAGCATGCACCAGAGACAATAGCATTACGTATATGCTTAAGTGTAAACTTTGTTTGTGCTATAAGCTGAATCATGCCATGGTCCTAAAATATACAAAATTGAGTTTTACCTTACACGTATAACATGCATACTATTTTTAGGATGGATTATCTGCATGAGAATACTTTTTTTTTTTTTTTAGATGTAGAGAACTTTTTATTCTTCAGGTACTGTGGAGAATCTTCAAAAAAATTCCTGCTGGCTGTCAGTAACTGGGTAGCAAATCGATGCAATCTGCATTACAATACTTGCATCATGACTTTGAAGCGGTACTGAACTTCTTTGGCTGCCCGTGCATCCAGAATCACTTCAAAAATACAATTTCTGACATTCAAGGTTATCTTTGGCTTTGTTCCAAAGCATTTCATTGTAAACTGAATTCAGAGGGAGCAAAAAAGTGGCAAGCCAGTGACATAACAGTTGACACCTTTGGTTTTTGACACACAGAAAGCACAGCAGCACAAGCCGTGTCCTTGCACTGGGCTTACAGCATAGCCAAGTAGTCTTTGTAGGAGGATAGAAAGTAATGAAACAAAACTAAAGGCGGGCAGGTCCCACATGAGGAATCCTGCATGACTTAGAAGGAAGGTACCCCATTGCCTCCTTCGTCCTCATGTAAAAAGAGTACTGCTCATTGTAGCGTCAGAAGACAGTAATGTCACGTATTACATACACTAGTATCCCCTCCTAACCCTGGAAAAGCACATAGATGTGCTTACCTGTAAGCTCTGTAGCTGAGACCATTCAAGCACAAAGTAACATCTGCAATGTTGTACTGAAAATAAAGCTATTAGGGAAAAAACAAACAAAATCTTCCTCCTCCTCTATTTTCCAACAAGTTGGCCAGATCATCCTCCTCCTATTCTCTTCCCTTTATGATAGCTGTGTAACCCCATAGCTAGAATACTCCCATACAAAACTCTCCAGTGTATTTGAACATCCTCATAAACAAGCTAACGCTGTAGAGTTTACCTTCTCATGCAAGTTGGATTCTCATGTTCCTGCTCACATGGCTCTTGCCCAACTTCTGTAACATTCAGGGAACACCCTAGCAAGCCATTTTTCCAGTTTCTGCTCCTTTAATAGCAGCAGAAGACCTACATAAAAAGAGCTCCTCCCTTGAATCGTGCAGGGAGGAGTGCCATGAGCAAAGGCAACGACAAAGGAACAGTTGGAAAGAACCGAACCTGTACGAGCCATTCTCTGCTCCAGAAATTCCTATTTTAGGAAGCCTCCTTTTGAGAGCTTCAGGTTGCCCATGGCAACGCTTTATTTATTCTGTATAAATAGATTATTGGGATAATAAGTGTTTGAAGAAAAGAATATCTCAGTAGCTTGAAGAGACAACACAAAGAGCAAAACCATTAGTCAAATTTAAGATCGGTCTCTAAGCTAAGAAATTTCAAAGCTCAGGGAAACAGCATCAGCCACACTTCTGCAAGCATGGATATTTCTCCTAGCAGTTTTTGCATAAGGCTTCATGTGAATTAATGCCATAAGGAAACATTTTGTTGGCATAAGAATGGGAAGCCATCCCCACAAAACCCAACCCCCGTGATTTTTCATACTATCTGTCTTGACTTACACCCGATCCATTTTTGGTAAATAAATGCAACTTGACCTTTCTAGCCCTTTCTTGCTGCTATTGCTTTCACGAAGACAATGCAGAAGAACCATTTTGCCTGAACTATTTACATAAATTAAAGTGGATTTACTGAGGCTGAAAACCTTCTATTGTCTCCTTATGGACAAGTATTAAAATGGTAATTCTTTCCCATATTTTTAATCTTCTCAACATGTTCCCTTTACATATACAGTATGAACCAAAGATAGCAGGATTTAGGAGAACGTTTGCAAATTTTATTTTGGCATATTGTATAACGCAAGTTCAAGGTGATGGAATAAATTACAGATCCCTGAAGGAAAGAGAACGTTGTCATTTCTGAACCCCAACTGTTATAATTGCACATCCCAATTATGTATAATCCTGTATGAATTAGTAACTACAATGGCTCCACTGAATAGGTCAGAAGTATTGCAAAGAAACAGACTTCTGCTTGGCATTAATTTATCACTGCTTTTAATGACGCCATCGTTACCACGTCTGATTTGTTATTTATGAAGTTACCTGCCTACCAGTTCTTTCTTTTAATCACGGTATTTGAATCATTCTGTCCTCTCACACTTTCTTCTTCCACTATGTGGAAACTTTTCCCATGTGCCAGAATTACTCATTCGTATTGCTTTATGCTTATATTTACTTTCTTTGCTAATGAACCTCCCACAAAAGAGGGTTTTCTCTTCCGAACAGAAAAACAGTGCATTTCATCCAACGTGACAAGATTTTGATTTGGATGTAGGACAAGTACTGAAGTACTGTAATGATTTTATTATTCTGTGAAGCAGTACAGAACACAGTATGTTTTAACTTGATACTAAGTCTTTGGAAACTGCCTTCCTCTCAAATGTGTGATACTTTATACGCAGAATAAAACCAAAAGAACCTGCCTGTAATCATGCCATCTAAGAACTTCACATGCTAACATAAGTTTGATTCCTTTAAATACCCCTCTTTAATATCATTTCTATTCACAGATTTTTAGTAATTGCAATGTTCAACTTGTTCATAAGGTGGATGCTACATTTTTGTGAGCCTAACAACATAAAACAGCTTGCCTTAATTAGGAAAGCATTACACTCAGGAGATTTAGTTTTTTAATTGGTTACTGAAACCAAGGCTAAATTACATAAGGATACCCTTGCCAGTGACAGAATAGGAAGAATTACAGCATTTTGCAACCTTTACTAAGTTTAGGGACCCAAGCTGCTGGCCCTTGTGACTTACAGGACTCAGATTGATGCTGGAAGTTCAGACTCTCGGTGTCCAATGGCAGGAGCTGAAAACTACTGCCATCCCATGTCTGAAAGTGTTGTCTGCTACCCAGCACAGCAGTGCTTCCACCAAGAGGAAGAAATGCTTGCAAAGAGCGTTTCCTCCAAAGTTGACTCCTTTTTTCATATTTTCATACAGGAGGTTCCCTACTACACCTCTATAGATTCCACTGGTGATGCTGAATTTATGAGGATCAAAATGCCCTAAGCTCTTCTATTCATGTTTTATTCATGTTTTCAACCTCTCTTTTTATTTACCTGATATGCTGCCTGCCAGAAGTAGTTTTTGGCAGACAGCAGATAATTCATTTTATGGACATCTGCTCAAAATGTTTTGTGAATAATTAGAGAAGTCTGTAGGGTCCATTCAATGGGATTGAGCACTGACAACACCAAGAGACTTCCAATGCTCTGATCTTCCTAATAATAATAAAAGATTTTAAAAAGAAATTTTGTTCCATATTGATGCTATAACACTGAGCAACGGGACTTACAGCAGGACCTTTTGGGCTCCAGTCCTCTTTTTGACATATTCCATTGCCTCCACTCTGATGAAAGAACAGCTTCATAAAAACAGAGATGGGAGGAAGAGATGACTGCTGGGTGAAGATAAGATTCCTATTTGCTGTGTTAGAGAACATAGACCTCATTTTCATGGAAGAAATATTAAGTTTGGATAAGGGATGGGCACACACCTGTTTCATTTGTGTAGTCTATGTGCCAAAATAGGCAAATAGGTTTTTCAGAGTATGTTTGTGCTTACATATCAGTGCTGTTATTCATTACAGTTATCCAAACGACATCATGTGTTTATGGATATTTGCACAATTTGTGCTCCAAACCAAATCTATCTATAAAAAGAAAAAGTCGGCTGTTGTTGGTCTATTTCTATTTCACTGGTGTTTTTGCTATGGGGAAGCTCAGAATAGAGAACAGTTATCTTCCACATCAACCCACCTACATGCATTCAGTCTCCGAAAAGTTTTCTGACATAGCATATTGAATAAATGTTTTCAGCATTTGTTGCTTTCATTTTTAGGAATTTGTCCACACGGTTTTTAAGAACTACTTTATTTTAGCTATGAATATTACAAATGAGTAATTTGTTTTTATCTTAGCTCCTTGGCTGACTAAAAATTTCATGTTGTCCTTGCACTCACTGAGGTGTTCTCTTTATTTATATATCTCTAGAGAAATATTCTCTTTAAGAAGCAGTAACAGCATTTAAACCTGACAGAATTCAATCCTGCGTGCCAGTGACACTAAATACATTCTCCCATTTTTTCCCCCCAAGCTCTCCTCAGGCTCCCCAAAAGCACACAGCAGCCACAAGACCATTTCTGCAGACAGGATAGATTTCATAAATGGCATTGTTCTTGACACTTTAGCAAATAAAAGTTACCATTTTCGAACTGCAAACCAACCTCCACTTCCAGCCTGGGGTTTATGATGGCTGTATACACTGTGCAAGCATTCTCATCACTGTAGA
Organism: Numida meleagris; assembly: GCF_002078875.1. Lineage (NCBI taxonomy): Eukaryota > Metazoa > Chordata > Aves > Galliformes > Numididae > Numida > Numida meleagris. Next base: position 17,050,637 of record NC_034419.1, read on the forward strand.
GTTACATACAATCATTGCAAGCTATTAACTGAGCCTACAGATGAAATTATAATATGATTGTCTCCTGTATCAGGCATCTGAATTGCCTTTCAAGGGTTTTGTTCACAGCAAAAGACACAAAATGAGCCTTCAGATAGTTAGCAATGGCACTGTTAACTGCACTTTTACCTTGCTCCAAAGTAGTGATCATACAATAATCCAACTTTTATTTTCTCTTCGTCAGTTATTTCTTGGCTTGCCTGGATTTAAATAAACTATTTTGTAGCCGTTAATTATACTCCCTCCCCCCCATTATTCTTTTCCTTAAATGAACCTCAACTGAACAAAGCAAAACTTCAGGGACAATTTCACATGTTTCACAATTGTATTTTCTTCCCCCAACAGCCTTGTGATAGTTTTCCATCCAGTTATGGATCCATTTACAAAAGGCCAGGGTCTATTGCAGCACAGAGCAGCAGCTCCAGCAGGACCACCACCTCCAGATACTGCTGGCAACCTCTCAGTAGCTTCCTTATTGTCACAGAAGCATTTGCATGTTGCATACATTAAGGTAATATGAGAATTAAAGAAGTACCAATAAAAGCCATCTCCATTGCTCAAATAGACAGCCGGCCCTCATTCTCCCCACTGACCTGCTCTGCTGTACGTCCCAAGGTGTGAGGCTCATTCTGAATGCCTCTGTTGAGAACAGAGATTAGGAACTTCCTCCAGCAATAAGCTGGTTGCTAAACTATTACCAGTGGCTTTTCCTGGTCTGCTTGTCATTCTTCCCTCTCTGCTTTAAAGTTTTCTTAATTTTTTTTTTTTGGCATCTTACTGCACATTTCTTTCATGCATAAATTTACGTATTTATAGAAATTCTGTCAAAGTAGGTACCAAGTATCTGTCCTGGAAAGGAGAGCTGACAGTTGGCTCTGAATGTCACTGGATATCTTGCTTCCGCAGGTATCACAGAAGAGGACACTGACAGTGTCACACCTGTTATTACTGAGGCAAAATACGTGATGCTGTGTTTCAGACTACGTTTCTAAACTTGTTATTAAATGAATGGTGTGTATGATTTTCTATTCCTCATTTAAATCTTTTTTTAAAATAAGAACTTGAAAACCAGTGAATTACATACACTAAAAGCTTTAAACACTGTAGCACTTTGATTGCCAGACAGATTCTACTATTAGAGAACATTTCAAGCAAATTTTTAACACAAATGAAGCTTATATATGAAGAATTACATCCTTATTAACTATCTAATATATCTGAGCTAGCTTGCTGGCTTTAATCTAATCTAAGAATATGAGTCTGCTTATCTCTGTAGCTGGAGGAGCAAGACCTTTATTGTGGGCATCTCATTCAGTACTAAGGAAGTTGCTGGAGATGCAGAACAGGGAGGGAACTGTGTTCTGCAGCAGAAGACTCGAAGGCCAGTGTTGGGATGCAGCTTTCAGATGGCCAACAGGGGCTGCTGGGTAACAGGGGCAGAGCACTGTGATTTCTAGCTGTATTTGTTTTCTGGTTAATTATCTTCTGTTTAAAAAGGACTTCAAATCATGACAACATTAATAAAGTTAAGCATGCAAGGAGTGGATCGAGCAGATTCTTACCGGTGTTGTTGACTCGGGTTAATTACAATAAAGAAGAGTATACAGAAGAGTTTACATGGGAGGATTCCTCCTCCATACCCAGTGAGCAATACCAGCACACAAGAAAGAAAAAAAACACTACTCCTACAGATTTACCATGTAGTCAGAACACTAATTAGTGTCAGCTCCAAGACTCTCTTCCTGCAATCATGCATTGGAGCTTTTCAGAAACTATTCGTCAGTAACATACTCAGCAAGAATTAGATGTTGTATTTTACTTCTCCTCTGTATGTATTGAATCACATGGAGGAAAGCACTTGCTGACTGCTTTATAGGAAGTTCAGGATAAAAGAAAAAAACTGTATCTTTTTGTCTCCCTCCTCCAGCTGAGTACTGAGGGGCCTTTCCACCACACTATATGGGACATTTAAGCTGCGCATTGCTTTTATGGCAAAGTTCACATGCACATTAAGCATACTCTGCTGGAATATTAAAATACACAAGTGGAGATGGTCCAAAAGCAAGCAAGCTCCTTACCAAGTCAAGCCTTCAGAGGTCAGTTAAAGCAAGAGGCTGGAAAAGGTTTGCAGTAGGAGAAATGGGAGCAATACAGCCCATTGTGGCTCAGGACCAGACCGAATGACTTCATGAGCTGTGGCTGCCAAGATAGCACGGCACAGAGTTTAACTTAACACACTGAGTTCCCTCCGGTGCTGCACCTGGGGGGAGGTGCACAGGGGATGCTTAAATGCACACAGATGGCTCAGTGCAAGAAAGCAAAGGAGAGCCCAAACAACCAACTGGAAACTGAAGCGTGAATTTTAAATAGACAGAATGCATTAGCCAAACAGGAACTTGGCTTGGAAGCTTAGCAATCAAGGGTTTTATATCTGTATTGTGGAAGTTTTATGGGCTTACATGACCATACCATGTAAATATCAAAAACAAAATAATAGCTGTACTAAGAGAACTGCTCAAAACCAGGCTTCTGTGCAGTGATATAGCGATGAAGTCTCCCTAGCTCAAAACCACATTGCCACAGCACAGACTACTGTGTTCAATATGTTCTTGCTGATTAAAAAGAACCCAACAAAAAGAACCCCCAAATGCCACAACTGCTGAATGCACCAGCATTCTGTGAGACCTGACATGTCTAGCTAATATTGGAAAACTGATTTAAATGCGGACCCATAGCACAATCCTGGTTCAAAAGGTGTGCACGCATCTGGGAGACATGATCTGTGTTCTCTCTAAATCCCGAGCAACTTAACAGTGTCCTTGTAAAGATAAATAAAGGAATATTAATCATATTGATATAAGAAACAAAATCAAAACCACTGAAGTGGTTCAAATGTACTCCCTCCCTAAGTACCTAATGCAAAATAGCACCTTTAAAGAGTTAGATTAAGTCTTTACAGTTTCATTTTCTCCTCTCACAGACCCGTCACAACATCCCTGTCAGTCTCGCATCCTGCAAGGGATGCTTTTCAAAACAGCAACACAGCGCTGCAAGGGCTTGTCACCAGCACAGCACGATTTAGCTATCTGCATGGAATGGGATTCGGTCAAGAAATGACAATTCCCAAGGTTATCCCAGAATCATATGAACTATTAGCTCCTGTTTTATGGCTACTTTAGAGAAAATAGAAGAAATTTTGAGGTAGTTTCTATTATAGTCTTCCTGACTAACTACCCTAAGTAGTCTTGTTGCTTCACTGACCTAAAATTTTAAGCATTTATCTTTATTTATCATTTCTGAGCTTTCATTATACAACACTTTCTTATTTATTTTGGATAATTATAATTTCTCTTTAGATTACTTAAAAATATTAATTTCTCACTTATTTAAGATCTGCCTTGGGTACAAGCCCTAGTTTTGGTAACAGCGAAGCACCATCCCTTCTCCCTGTCTTTCCTTCATTGCATGTATTTTCCCTCTCATCCCACCAATGTTGGAAAACCAACTGGTTTTCCCCCCCACTTCTTCCTTACCAGGGCTCAAGTACGGAAGAACCAGATGGTTTCAAGACTAAACATAATAACCTTTGAACTTCACCAACAGACATCACCAAATTCTAAACTGAATACATAAATTTACATTCTCCACCTCCCTGTTTCTATAAATTTAGCTTATCTAACACAGCCCAGAGTCCCATTGCCCCGCCGTAAATCTGCTTTATAAAGGAAACATTTTTAGTTCTGTGACATGCCTTCCAAAGCAACATAAGCTAAAAACAAATAAAGGCCCTCACTATTGCACATAAATGTATTCATTTCAGAACATAAGTTACAAAACGTTGGTTGAAATTCAAAAGTAAAAGAAGTGACATTTGCTACTTTATTGCATGGTGCTGAGCCCAGATGATTTGCAAGCTGCCTTGCTTTTGAGTTACAGCTTAGCTTGTCTCAACGCAGAGGTCGGTACTCGGGGCTGTGTCTGTGGAACCACTCGCAGTAATTCAGCAGCTCTGGGGGACAGGGTTAGTCTACATTTCAGCAGCTTTGCTGCCTGCAACAGGATCTATACAACCTACAAGATCAGCTTACAGAAGGGGGCCCTGAAGGGTTCTCCGAAATATAAAGGAGCATGTGTAGAGCATTGCACAACCCAGCTCACAAATCTCTCTTTTGTTGTGTTTATGTCATTTGTAAACTCCGCAAAGAGCTCAAAGCAAGCTCAATGTCATAAATCTTGAAAGAAGCTGGTACTGCTTATATAATTTATGTATCATGAGAGGTACTGAGAGCACTACCCAGTTTTCAGAGGCTGAAAACAAGGGGAAGCAGCCTGAAGCATACGAGCAGAAGAGGACTAATTAAAGGGGCTGACAGACAGGTTTCTGCAAGAGCAGGGACAGTTCAGGGGGAGCCCGGCTGGAAGGGAGGAGGAAGGTAAGGGGGAACAAGGCAGTGATGTGCCCACGTGGACAAGCAAGGAACAGGACACACCAGCCCCTCTACAGCACTGTCAGTACAGAGAAAGCTTTGCAGGCTCGTGGCTACAAGCTCCAGAGAGTCCCTGATGCATTTTTGCTTTGTATAACATTGTTCACTGCAAATCCATCGTTTTAAGCAAATGCATTACATTATCCTTACGTTCTCCCTTGCGATGAGGCTTTTTCATTATTTTTCCTGTCACATTCACACAAGTGGGTAATGAATCCGTTAGTCAAGGGTGGGCCAGGAAACATGCAAGGAACATGTCATCTTACAAATCTGCTTCCTGGAAACCCTGGTGAGTGTTTTGGCATTTCCAGGCTGTGTAAGCATAGTCTTGATAGCACACAATTATTGGCAGCTACTAGACGGTTCTACAGCAACTGGAAAAGTAGGAGTGACTTAGAAATAAATAAGACCTGGGGACATGCTCATTTTTAATAATGCTGCACAGGCCACAAGGAATACGGGTATTCATGTATTAGCACCCTAGAGAAGTCCAACACCAGCTGTTTCTACATTGGACATAATTAAAAGCATATACCTATAAGTAAAATATGATTTATCCCACAGTATTTCAGAACACAAGCATAGATATTGGTCAATGTGAGCAGCATGCAGAAAACATCTGTTAGGAGAGTCCAGCTAGAAAACCTGTAAAGTCTTGCATCTTTCTAAATTAATTTTGTAATTTGTCTGAACTCTCTAAAGGTTCTTCTCAGAATAATCAAAGTATAGTGGGGGTTCCCTAGACTAATTAATTCTTTACTAGTAGAAAGGTGATTCGATACCAAGTTCTTCTATACTGCTACTTAAAAACAAGATCTGCTTGAGAACAACAATACCGTGGTTCCATAGCAAGGATTCAATTTATAAGGCAGCAATATAAAACCTCTGCGAGACCCGGAACTGAATCAATCATTACCAGCCATGAGCTGAAGACAAAACAAACCAGCAAAACAAAAACCAGCCTGAGCTGAACATCTGTGGGCTGTGTAGAGATTCAGAATTTATATAATAATAGGGGCAGAGATCCCTCTTTAAAGTATCACAAATCTAAACCTAAGCCTGGTGGGTGTCAGAACACGCCATCTGTTAAATTAACACAGTTTAATTAATCAAAGTTAAACGTTTTTACTTTTTTTTCCCCCCCTCTTCTATATCTGAATACACATTAATTCCACAAAATAGCGTATACCCAGCAATTAGATCCGTGAAGAATTTAGGATGATTAATGTGTTTACAGTGAAGACCCAGCCAATGGAAAACTCACGTCGTAAAATGTGGGAAGATATGCAAAATAATGGCAAATATACAGCAAATATTTATTGTAATGTGTAAGATAATGGACAAAAAGTAAGGCCTGGGTATGGCAGCTGCCATCCAGATGGCCAACACATGGAGAGCAGAGAACGGCTCTCTTGAGCTAAAGCGGGAAGAACCTTTGGTTGAAATAAAGACAGAGGTCCTCTAACTGTCAGACACTCACCAAACAGCAGCTGCTAAAGGAGGAGTTCCAGAATGCTGAAAAAGGTGTTCCAATTTGTCAGACACGTTTGAAGCTTTTCTGGACAAATGCATCTGTTTATGAAATACCAAAGGCTCCTCAAAAATCTCCTACAAGAATGCCCACACACTCAGAGAAATAACCCGTGTTCCTCCATGTCTGTGTTCCTCGGACAATCTGCTGAGAAAGGCTTCCCCAATTGGGGTGAACCCGTGTCCAGGACACCCCATCACCGCTCAACTCCTAAGTAATGCTTCCTGGTTTCAGGAGAAAAAAAAAAAGAGGATTTCATGACTTTGAAATACGTACAACCGTGGAGAAGACCTGTGCTGAATGGGATCCAATACAGATCTAGTAACGTCAGAGCAACCGGCCTTGAATTCTTAATGCAATAACTCAGTTGTTCGCCTTGTTCCAGCACACAGAGCACCAGAACTGAGAGCCCCCATGAGGGAGCACATATAATACGAAGGCTTAACAAAAACTTCCATCCTTGTGCCAACCCTACAACAGAGATTTTCCAGGTAAATTCATAAGCTGTTCGGTATGTTGTGATTTTATCCATCCCATACTTATTCCCATTGCTGCACAGACAAAACCCATATATTGCTTGTTCCTCAGGGAAATTATCTGAGGTTGGAGCTACTAGTTCATATAAACTGTCACTGTATGTTAGAAATGTATACAGTTTAGTTTCTGCAAACTATTTCTTTTTTGTGTGTGTGTAGTAAGAAAATCTACATAACGTTCTTGAAGCTAAAGGTGCATTGATGCAGATGATTAACCTTCTCAATTAAACCAGCTGACCCAATGTTTCATAGCTACCCTTCTGGTAGTGCACACGGCTGCTGGGCAGGGGAGAATGTCTGGACATCTCTGGGCTGGAAAGGTGCAGTTTGCAGAACATCATGGGAACAAAGGTTTTTTTCTTTACTGGGAGCCAGGTTGAAAAGACTGCTCCAAGGAACAGCAATACATAGCCACGATCACCTTGGTAACAATTAAAAATATTGGCTGAGATTCCAAAGTCAAATTTTAGAGAAAAGCTGGTTAAATCCTAAAGAATCACAACAGAACTCTGGGATTTGTAGTTAGAAACAAATGCTGATCTCATGGACAACGTCAAGCACCATCTCCAGGCTCCAGCCAGCACTTCAGCCACTATCCATGCAACTGGGTTGGGAAATTACAGAGTGCCTTCTGGTCATGGAAAACAGTTTTCAGGATTGAAGAGACAGTAAAGAGAAGAGAAGACAAAAAAGAGGAAGACAACAGCATAGCCCTTCTTGTGCTGATACCACTCTCACGTTCCCCTAATCCTCCTTGCTCACTTCCTGCTGCTGTGCAGCCTTTAATGGCTGTATTGGCTATACAATAACTTATTTTTTAAGCCTACATGACACAGAGAAACAGGAGTAAAAGGACAGAATTTACTGAGTAGCTGAGCTCCACAAAACAAGACTTAAAAAAAATAGATTTTTCAAGATTGGAGCAGATAACACAACTGCAGCTGTGCCGCAGGAGATGGCTGGCTCTGCTCTCCAGCACCATCCATGAACATGGGCAGCGCTCCCATGGCACTGAAGCTGCACAGCTCCTTCTGCTCATTATGACCACTCTCTCCTATCACTCCACAGCACATTAAAGTACAGTTTATCTTTCTCTTACCAGAGGACTGGGGAAAAAAAAAAAAAACAACCTGATAACAGACAGCTGATTTTTGCTTTGTGTTTTGTCTCTGTGTCACATCCTTAGAAGATGAGAGTTCACTGTCACTACAGAGAGATCTCAGTGTGATTCCTCAGACAGGCATTTACATACACGGTACCAGAAATATCAGAAAGAAAAGCTAATTAAAATTCTCCTCAGTTCAGCAGAAGCCCTCCACCTGTGCTTCTGGAGGCCCTTCACATGCTACCATTGCTCAGTTTCTTTTCCTGTGGTCAAGACAGGCATAAAGGCAATGCAAAATAAAAAGTCATAAAACAGCTATAATACCAAACCAACAGGATATAGCGTGTCTCCCACCACGCAACAGGTAAGGAAAGAAGCCAGAGGCGGATCAGATCCAGCACTGGCTCCCACCCCAGGCCCAGATACTCAGATCTGCCCACCAGCCGTGCCAAGGGCAGCTCCTACAGTACAGACTTGGCCAAGCTTGAGCATACACCAACAACACTAGCAGAGATTTGAGCTGATTGCAAAGAGCTCCTGAGATCAATGAAGCACATAGCATAGTTAGCTTTTGAAACAAGGCCAAAACCACAAAAAAACACCAAACAACATAAACTTCAGAAATCCATTTTGCCTCAGTCAGACTCACCTTGTCAGAAGCATCTCTGTGTTTTGCTGGGCACCTGAAGTTACACAAGCATATCCATGACTGCTTCACCAAAAGCAAAGTGGGTAAATCAGATTCCTTAATCCACTATCTCATGCTGTCACAGAAAGTCTTGTGCTAAACTGCTGAAGGATCCAATTCAGCCTGCCACGTGGCTTAGCACTAAGTCTGCTCAGCCCCAACACAGCAGTCTTCAATCACATCCCAACTTCATTTTCACCTTTCTATTTCTCAGGAGCCCTTAATCAGGCACTGGGGCACACCCATGTGATCACTCCTGCTCAGCTGTTCCCACAGCTGTGGTGTGTTTAGGAGCAGTCCTCTCCCGACTGCCTGCCCAGCTCTTGCTGCTCAGGCTCTAACCCAATGCAGGCAGCCTCTGTGCTGAACCAGGATGCTGCCCAAAGAGGATGGGAGCAGGGAATAAGGTAGCAGGAAGGTGATACTGGCAAAGAGAAGCTGCAGATGTTGCCGTTAATGAAGGGAGGGTTGGAGCAGCAGCCCAGCTGCATGCTAAAAGAAAATGCTCTCTTGCCCAGATACAGGGCAGCAGGCAGGGAGAAGTGCCCAGCAGGCTGTTTGTGGACCACTGTCTCTCCAGTTCTGTACAACTCCCCCATCAGGAGTGCACCACCTGGTTCCGACTGCTGTTATGGCCTCCATTTACCTAATCATCAAGAGCAGAAACAGAGCAGGGAGCACTGGAGAGGCACAGATGGTGGTGATTAGGGAAATCTCAGACATGAGATTGGATTTAAATTTCTTCAGAGAGGAAAAGAAATTGAAAATTTGTTTCTCCTTATTCTGCATAAGCAACTGCTCAACTACTGCCTAAATAGAGACCAGGGAGAGGAGAAGAGCAGTTCTGCTTCCTTGAGCGCGCTGCGGATGTTACCTCTCCAAAGCGTATCGTACAACTGAATTGGGCTGGGTGTTTCACCTTGGTGGGAAATAGTAAAGATGAAAATAAATCATTTTGACCTGATCTATTTTTTCTCCCTTTGTGTTTTGCTTCACCTGAGAAAGCAATTTATGTAATAAAGTCAAGCAGGAAACAAGTATACCTTCCACCTCTGTGCTGCAGCAAGCTAGAGCAGGTTCAGCTATGATTGCAGGTGCTGCTTTGCACCTTCTATGATCATTTGCACCTGTGAAAATTGTGTTTAATAATACACCTGCCTCAGAAGGGTAGCATTTTGTAGGTACAGAACAGAAGCACAAACAACAACCCACTGCTCGAGGCAGCAAGGTCTTTGGTTCTCCATCTGTTTTTCTCTGCATGTGGAGAGGCTGATTCAGAATACCCCTGACACGGTCACACAGCTCACTTGGCCAACTTCACGTCAGAGATGATTAGTGAAAAAGGGAAGAAATCTTTCCTCTGGGGATGCTGAAGGCAAGTGGAGGACAAGTGTTAGCTGAACAGTATCACTGTATGAGTCAGGGGGAGTTTGTTCTGTAACTGAGTCGCAGCTCAGCTCCTTTAGCTTTAAAGTTATTGAAAATACAATGTTGAATTGTGTTTGGGTTAGTGGTTCTTTCCAAACCACTTCACTGAGTTATCACCCTGAGGCTAAAACAGAAGAACGTTCCAGTCTCCCTGCTAAAACTTTGTTCTCCTGAGTAAGAGGGAAGAGCAGGTCACTGCTTAGGATGCAGGTCTGAGGCCAGGAAGGTTGTGCTTCTTCCCTAGTCCATCATAAACTGAACATATGACTTCAGACACTAGTCTTCACCTGTGTCTCCTGTGCTGCTCAGGCAACCACTTTGGATTCAGAAGCCAGCAAGCCTCTGGTTCAGCAGTTCTGAGAGAAGGTAGAAAAGCACTTCTGTCTTTCACTGGGGTACGGTGAGGATGAATATCTGGGATTTTGACTAGCTCAGCTACTGGAGTAACGGGCTGATCAATAGCTAGACCAGATTCATGCTATCTGCTGATGGATGGGATGAAGGGATTTACCAACAGAGTTCAGCGAAAGCTTAATGAAGCCTGTGCACAGCAGGAGCTAACAGCTATTATCACCTTGCTACTTTATGCATTCATCAGTTGAGTCTTGAGGTGTAGGGAGGAAGAGGAAAATACAGCTTTTTTTTTTTTTTCTGTTTTAAGCTGATATCCTGATTAATTAACTAATTTGACTGTAATTAAATTGCTGAGATTGTGTGCACAGCATTCCCAACTGCTAGATCATGTTGCTGGGGGACCTGGGCACGCCTCCAGAAGCAGACTGCAGTCCCTGCAGACTAGGGGCCTTCTGGAGTGCTTCTGAGAGTGACTATTGCTCACTTCATCCATCTGGAGCTGAGATAGAAGGCTCTAGAAGCTGCTGAACCCCCAGGTGAAAAGGCAATTTTATCCTGCTAATTGCTAAGCAGGTAGTTGAAGGGCAGTGTTCCTTGATCCTTTCTTACCAGAGATGGCGATGCTCCAATTACTCAGTTTTCTTTTTTAATGTTCATTGGCATTGTACTAGAAAATGGAAAACCATTCAACACAGGCAGATTCAGAGATGGATTCAGACCTTTCCCAAGGAAGCATGAGACAGTAATGGTCAGCATGATGAGTAGCAGAAGGAAATGGTTGTTTTCACTTTGACTCACTTTAATTGCCAGTAGTTCAATAGCTTAAACTGCAGAAGTTTGCATTGGAAGATCTGCAGCAGAGCCTATGAGGCACTGCAGAAGTGGGTGTATCATTACATCCTGGGAGCTGCAGCTATATTTCAGACACCCTTGTACTAAGAGAAAACTGAGTTTCCCGATTTCAGCAGGCTATTTCACCCCTGCTGTTCCTTCCGTGGGGTTATATACTCAAGATATTTTCATTCTTCTCAAAATACCAGTATCGTTTCCCAGGTAGTTGTCTACAGCTCTGTAGAAATGGATGTTGTGGGACACCGCACTGAGATGATTAGCATGGAACACCCCACATATAACGTCATCAGCCCCACTCTGCAGGCCTGTGATGCCACTTGGATTTGGAAACAGATTCTGCTCCTTTTTACCAGCTTTGTTAATATCTCCATGCAACTATGTAGCTTTGGGTAATTCCCCCCCCTACAGCCTCCTTCTCCTGATTTCTGATTTTCTCTAAACAGAGAGATCCATTAAGTAGTGGTGGAACCTGCTACAATCCATGGGCTTCCATATTTGCAGAAGTTCAGGATATGCATGCATAACTAATCACGTTAGATGCATGAATGCAGGTGGGGCACATGAGCAAGGTATGCACTTACACATGTACAGATTTACATGTGAACATACCTTTCCTTTCAAAAGAAAGTTTATTTCAGTTTGCTAATATGCACAGTATTTGTTTTCTTATAAATTTTCCCTTAACTGTATTTTTATAAGAACCACAGCAAGCTGTCAAGCGTAATAGATGTTATCAGCAATATTAAATTCACAAATGCAATTTCATGTCAAATATGGAATCAATTTCTTTCTGGGTAGTTTTTACCGCAGATTTCTCTCTTAGTGACTATCATTTAATTTCAGAATAGCTTATTGCTGCAGTGTACTGACGTTGGAGATAATTTTGTGAACTATTTAAAAGAAAATTTACTTGTTCGCTTCTTTGCTACTTATTGACATTTTTCTAAAAAGCATCGTAAACTCAATCCTGCACGCCGCAGTTACTTGATCTGTGTGCCTAAGTCAAGTCCTAAGGGCAGGCGTGGGCTTGGTGGCTTTGCAGCCCGGGTGCCTGGCCCATTACATCTCCTGCACCCATCACAGCAGCAGAACAAGGCTCCTCCTGCAAACCAATTTCTGGGCACAGATGGGTAAATTTCCAGAGAGGTATTGAATCGCTGTGAATTCCACTGAAATCAATGGCCCCCGTATGCTTAACATGTTTACCACTTCAACTAATATTAAATCCACGTGTACTCCTAGTGTAAGGGAAAAGGGATGCATTCAGGCAAAGCTGCCTTGTAAGCTTTGGAGTTGTTCTGAATCTTAGCTACAGTTCCCTCAGACACATGCACTCCTTGATTACAAAGGCACCATTAAAATTACATTATAGGATGTGAATGGGGTCAACAATGCCAGTAAACAAGAGGTAAAAGCAACCATTAGATGATATTTGCTGACAGGTAATCTTTGTAGTCTTAGAGGAGGCCAGGTAGGTCACTGAATGTGAAACGGTGAGCTCAAGAAATAGAATCAATTATTAATTGTCATAATTTATTATTTATTTCCTCAATGCTACAGTTTACCTAGAGCTTGATGGGCAAACAAAAGGATCAAGCATTCAAATCAAACCTGCATTCTGACGTTTTAATATTGTACCATTTATAGCCTGTGTTGTATTGCAAATTTAGGGTGGATTTCAGAGGACGCTGAATTCAATGGCAAATCTCCCCTATAATTGAGAAAACCAATTAACGTTCTCTAATCAACTTTATTCCTAGCATCCCAGCACATGACTACATCTACAAACCGCATTAATCACCTGGCTTCCAAACTGTCTTACACCTCTGTACCCAGCAGTAATTTTCAAGGGTAAATTTTATACAGAGGATTTAAAATTGTTATTGTTTCAGTTTGAAAAAGAATTGTCTGGAAAGCTGTCCTCTCTTTTCCACAGGAAGATGGGTTGAGGTAGTGGGAAATTAACAGCAGAAATTTGAGTTGTTTGACCCTGCGAATTTAAGCCCATGTTAATGAAGATGTAGCCCAAATCTAACAGTTGCCTTGGTTTTAAGCAATCCTGTTCTTAAGAGGAGTTTTAATCATAAGAGCAATAATCTGCAGCTCTTGATCTGACGTTCACCTGGCTCAGACTGGTATCTCAAAGACATAAACACAAGCATACACTTTTACTTTTCATTCCTTTGCCGACAGAGGTGAATACTACTCTCAATGAAAGCAAAGGGCATTTTTCTTTTTTTTTTTTTTTATGAAGACAAGCAAACAATCCATTACATAAAGCTAAGAAAGAACAAATTTTTGTGAGTCTGAAGCCTTGAGAAATGTGGCTGTACTGAAAGTTGAAGTATAGAAGCTTAATTATATCCCACAGCAATGTTTTCAATGAATTTTGAGGTAAAGGAATTTTGTTTAGCTTTGCTTTCTTTAAATGAAGACTAGCCTATCCTTTTAGTAATAGTAAAAACAAATCTAGTTGAATATTAAAGATTTTTTTTAAATCTACCATTCACTAGTATTATTTCTTACACGTTCAAAACCAGCATTTCACCTCAAGTATTACATCAAATTAAATACCAATTCTTTTGTTCAGCCACAGCCTGGGCGAGCATAAATTGGTGGAAGTTCATTACAAGAGCGGAGCTCAGTGGTCTCCATCAGCAGAGAACACTGTTCTAACCACTGACACAAGCCTGTGTGGTAGATGTGTATGTTATTTATCAGTTTAATTCAAAAGCACATTAATTCCTGCTTGGAGGGCAGGAACATTTGGTGTTCCCAGAATGTTTTGACTAAATCTCTTGGGTAGTAAAATTCATCGAGAAATAGAAGATGAAAACCAAGTGGTAGGCTTTTTTGGAGCGTTCTGAGCATCCAGAAGATTATTAGGACATACATAGTGCGTGACTGGGCATGAAAATGCTTTGCATGGCAAATAAAGAGGGAGCCAATAATTTTCATTTAAAAATCAGTATGAAAAACCTTGAACCCAATATTCCTTAGTTATTAATAAGACCTTTGCATGTTTTTATGAGTCCCCTTGTAGTTTGGAACAGTGTGCAGGTGATGGAGCACACACCAGGTATTTACAAGCGGGGAGAAATGAATAGCCTGTCTGATTCTGACAAATTATCCTCAGAGAGGGAAATAACTCCATAAGAAATATAGTTGGTGTTAAACTTAATAAAAACAGACCCTGATGGAGTCCCCTCGGAACTGTGGCGGACCTTTCCCATGCACTCCATCCCTGCTCCTGTCAGAGCCTCCATGAACTTACAATCTGTATGAAAAAAAATACTCTTTTTGGTCACTAAAACATAATTACTTTTCTACGGCCCCAGAAAAAAAAAAATAATAAGCAGAAGAAAAAAAGCAAAACTTTCAGGTAGGGCCCAATCTGATATTGTAACTGCTGGATGAAGAATTTGCCATTCTAGCTAAAATATGAGGAGCTTAAGAAAAGACTTGTTTTTCTGGAAGAAGAATTTGATTCTCTACTGGGAAATCTATAGAATTTGCTTACCAGAAGGAGCTGCCACACATGCAATTGGGCTTCATGCAAATACATTTGAAAGAGTCCTACAGAGATACTGCACACAGTAAACTTCTTGAAAACATGTATATATGGGATACACTGAATGTTAATCTCTGTCGTAAAGAAGATGCATCACCTTTCATCCATCTTGGTGCTCACTCGTCAAGATTTTGAGTATTTTTGCAAGCAGCTGGTGCGTGCTGGGACTCAGAGAGCCATTACTTGTTCTTAGGAAATGAATTGCCTTTCCAGAGAGATGCGGGGAAGGATGAAAAAATGAAAGTTATTGCAATACACAGAGAGGTGTGGGGGTGGCAGTGAGAGATGAAGTCAAGACATCCCAAGCTTGAAAGCCACCAATTGTGTTAAAGAAGTGTTTCCTGGAAAGGCCATCAAGAAGGAGCCAGTTTTTTTGGCTGGTCTGTGTCAGAACAGTGCTGGAGATAGGTAATAGGAGTAGTGGTAGAACTCTTCTGTGTGCTTCGTGGAAGTCTGGAAGCATTTATTTATCCCATCCAGAAATATTTTCGCAAAGAAAGATTTATAGACGCCTGAGTCAGGAAAAAGGCTCCTCATGGCTTTGAGTGTCTGCTGATAGACCAACAGATCTCTCTGCCATGAAATCCTTTCCCTACCACATCCTTGCTGATCAGGAACATGGACTATGTGGACTAAAAAGTGAGAACAACGTTCTTGTCCCTTTATGTACCTTGTTTCCAAAAATGTGGGAAAGATGTGCACAGACTGCAATAGAGAGGTCAGCCAACACAAGGGCTGTATTTCCTATAGCTATTCTTTTCTTTTTTTTTAAAAAAAGCCAGTTAATTTACTCTCTGAGTAGGTATATTCCAAATGGTGAACATTGCATTATACCCACAGCAAGGATTCCAGGCTTAAGTTGTCTGATATTAACAGACTAATGGCATGTTATGGGATTGATTTTCCATCAGCCATCTCAGGGCTATCACTCCTCCTTTGTTCTTCTAATAGATAACATCACCTTTTACAACCTCTCCTTTCTGCATCTATTAACTGGCCTATGCATTCCTCTCCATTTTCCCACATGCTACAACTTGATATGAAACTGGTTTTTCAAGTCTGTAATGTCTTAATAATAAAGAGACAGGTGAGATCCAGATGTGAACATTTTGCACAAAGAAGAAAAATTGCTGGGCTGAGACTGATGCCTTCGTGACACAAAAAGGATACCAGGCACAGCATGTTACAGCCACCAGACTTGGGTTAGATAACAAATTACAGCTTAGTTTGAAGCATCTGATATAAGAGAAGACACAAATCCAGGGTTTTGAAATTACACTTAAGCTGTTAGCATCTCTCAGATGCCTTTGCACCACTATTAAAATGTGCATGTTAAATAATAGTATACATTTTAAAATACAACCTGGAAGATTTCATCGGCCTTTGTGTTAAACTCTAACTGATTTATACCAGTTAAAATACATCATATATTTTAAATCATACAAGGAGAGAACTTTTCTGTGACACGCGGATGCTTGAAAGTAACGAAAATAAGAAACATTGGGAGATTTTGAAATGTAGTATTAATAGATATTACAGGAAGGGGGAAACAAGCTTTGGATATTTTTTTTCTGAGAGATCTTTGGTTACATTTTGATTGCTTCTTTAAACATAACAAAACCTCCAGGTATTGTACTTATCCCTGGAGTAAACATGCTCTCATGTATGTGGGGAAATATTTTATATTGAAATTTGCAAGTTGCTGAATTGATACCACCTGATCCGTCTTTAATGTATTCTGCTCTGTTCACAATCTGTAATACCATCCAGAGTTATGCAGAGCTGACTGAAGGTTGTGCCAAGTTCAAATGAAGTGTCTATTTATCAATGGTAGGCTTCCTGCCGGAGCCTGAGATGTTAATATTGAGTAGGCCTAATAGCATTTTTCAAACTCAAACAGTCTTGGCTTATTGCTGAGCATTTTGAAACAGAAATCTCAAGCGATGTGGGCATCCTCCATTAGAAAATCCTACCCAGCTTTCTGTAATCATGTGTTTTCATAGTATACGCTTCTCCCCACAGGAATAACCAGAGAAAGGAGCCTTGGTCCAGCTTGTCCACAAAGCAAACACGAGGGTTTAGTTTTGCATGTCGCAAAGAATACTTGAAATGTATTTGATATGAAATATCTAGATACGATGCTTACAAGAGGCTGTTAGTTATTTCCTTTGCTTACACTCATCTTAGGAGAGAACTGTACATTACTGGTACTGTAATGATAATTATTCTTTTCATGTATAACTTTGTCATCCTAATACACCTTGGAACTGGTGTATTCGAATTTTAAACTTATGGTGCTGTTTGCCTAGAAAAATACAAGACCCATTGAATCAACTTCATCCTGCTGTCCTCTCCTCCTTCACATAGCTTCTGAACTACACAACCAATTTTAACCAATGTTCACCTCAAAGATATGACATTTCTCCAAGTTGCACAAAAATAAAACATGACAAAAAGTCAGCATTAGGAACACCTATTGTTTGCATGTTTTTGTTGTTGTTTTAATAAGAAAGAGGCAAAATACCTTCATTTGTCCTGTCCCTTTCCTCCTGTACAGGAAGACGTTATGAATGCGTCCGTTGTGTGAAAAACTTCAGATGCAGTTCTCCCTTTATTAGGCACCAGAGAATCCAACTACAAGACACAAAACCATAAGAAAGCAGGCTTCATTAGTTTCATTGCTCATGGAAGTGCTTGTTAATACAGACACTCCATTTTTAAAATGCATTTCTCTGAGCACAGGAACTGTCTAGTGGAATTAAAGTTACATAGGATATGGGCCCCTTGCCAGTACAAGGGAACACAAATTAAGGCTCTGATGTTGGGAGAGTTTATGTGCGCGCTTAATTTTACAAACCAGTGGGAGTAGTCATAGATTTGAGCTTGAATGTATTCGTAAGTGTTTGCAGACTGGGGACTATGGAAATAAACATCATTTTGTGATATTGTATATTTGCACTACATAAGCTGTGCATTGCACTTGAAGACACACATTTGGAATGAAATTAGAAGCGGCATTTAAGGGTTCTGCAATGAACGTGTATAATTCCAATTTCTCCAATGAGTTAATGCGTTTGGGTTTCACAGCTACAAAGTCTATAGAAGTTGCTATTGTCTTTAAAAAAAAAAAAAACAACAACAACAAACAATTCATTGGTTATTTTGGAGACCAGTTCATGGGTGCTGAGTTAATTATATTTCAGCACCTGCAATATCACATTCAGCAGAACAGAGGAAGAAAGCAGATGACACCAGGGTGTGCACCTGGAAGGCCTGCCCAGACACACATGAGCCATTTTCTGTATTTTGCTCCGTGCTTTCTCCTCTCATAGTCCCATGATGCACTCCGGAGCGCAGGCACTGAGTGAGTGCCTCAAAAAGGGACCTAGAGCTGTGCTTGGGATGTTTTGCACATAAGGAAAAGGATGCTTCTCTCATCCTCAGGAAGCAAACAGAAAAATGGGCAGTCAATTTAAAAGCAGGAAAGGACCACCAAGGAATCCAAGAGCTGAGAAGGGGGCATGTGAGGCTTCCTTTGCTCTCGGCCAGTGTCAGCAGCACTAAAACGTGAGGTCTGGAGCTGGCACAAATCACAGTGCTTACGTGCAGCTGTACTGACTGACACCACGGGGAGATTTGGTGCTGCAAGGTCTCTGCTTTCAGGATATGCTGCTCCAAAGCACCATCTCTGCCTCCAGCAGCACCTCAGTGGGCATCAAAGTCCCCGTTCGAGGATTCAGACAAAATTTGTTTGAAGGCTTAACCCAACATGCTGTAAAAACGTGCTCTGGCAGGAGGGCGTGAGTAAAAACTCATGAGAGATTCAGCACGGGTGCACACTGATCATATCTCCAATGAATGAGAAATATGCTGCATGTTCCCTCCATTTAGACCTCCAGAACCATATAATTTAAGTCTAAACATTGCAGTGTGCATTTGTCTTTGCCATTGAACTACTGCATATTGTTTGAAAATAGAAGGGGACTATTTTTCAAACCCTGAAAAGATGTACAGGTGAGTAAAGCTCCCTAGCAATGCTTTATCACACGAGCTCTTCTTCCAAGCAAAATTAAGAGAAATATATCTGTAGAAACTGTTTGCTGCACAAACACTCTTTGAGCATGATTCTCATCTCATTTAAATTAATACAAATTGGGAATCTCTCCCCTGAATCCCCATGCTAGATTATCAACTGATTTCAGTCAACAGAGGAGTGACATTAACTAAGCAAGAATTAGACCCTTCCCAGTAAATGCTGTTTGCTCTTTCACATTTGAAATTAAGATGATGCCTCAGTCTAAGGGTAATCAAAAAATACAACCATTCTGCTAACTGACTTCAGTGACCTTAGCTTTCTGTTGCCATCACCGTCAGCAAGTGTCATACTTTCCATTTTGATTAATTTTTATACTCGTCTTGGCTGTGGATGCAAGCAAACTTGCCAGTGCTTCCTTAACACTCAGAAAATGGAGGCTGTACAAAAACCCACAAAAATCCCAATATCAGGCACAGTTCTGCTTCTAAGGCTTCTCAGAATAAATTCAGCATTAACAAAAAAAAGTGGAAGAAGAGCAAGTGCGGGCTGGAAGAGGGAGGGAAGAAGCTGTAAATCCAGGTGTCATTTTTGCTTGATTAAGAATTCCTTTAGGACCAAAGAATAGAACATTTTGAAAAAAAGCTCTGCAAAATTTCCATCCCAAAGGGCTGCAGGAAAAGCGACTGACACTCTCCCCATTTGCTGGGAATAAAGTGAAAAGAAATTTCCCTTGCTATATTTTTCATAGACTGCCATTATTATGTTTATACGCTTGTTTTCCTCCACTGTGTATTTTGGAAAACAACCTCAATCTTTTCAATGGCATCTGCAGAAGGATGCAGAAGTCTCCATGCACACATTTTGTAGCTGTTAGCCTAGTTTGCAGTCCGTAGGATTTTCTGTAAGTTTGAACTATTCATTGTGTTGAAGTACCTGGTTCCCATTAAAGTCTGATTAGATTTTAATGCCGAACTTTCTTTGGCTTCTTAGGAAATCCCAGCTATTGAGCATAAATAATTTCCCCCAGTACTTCAAACAGCCACAACTTACAATTACACGGAGGTAAATTCAGGATAGGAAAGAGCTGTTAAATCCTGATCTAAAATTAAGCTGACCCAAACTTCAGAGAAATTTCAGTGAAAACTGAAAGTTCAGTGAATTCGTCTGGTGACAGTCTGTCCTTCTGGCGATGGACTTAATAGAGGAATTTAAAAATGCATGACAAATAGTGAAGAGTCTAACATCTGCACGACACATATAAAACTGTACAGATCTTGCAGCTATTCTGTTAAAAACAGAATTTTGTGTCTGGAAGTGAGTTATAAGCTGCAGAAGCATTCCCTTTGCATTTCGTACCTGAAAAGATGCTCGCTGAATAATAAGAAGAAAGCGATGGAAAGCGATGTTTCTGTCTGGGGACATCAAGAGCAGTAAAGAAGAGTCCCAGGAGGGAGTGCTGGCTGCCCAACCACTATGTCTCCGAGCAACCTCGATGATTACAGAACAGCATTACCTCCCCCAGGTACTTCCACCAGTTTGTAGAGCAAAAAAACAAGCTTAAACACTGAATACGTGTTAGTTCTAGAGGATGGCACTTATTCTGACTGGAGGAAACATACAATGATTTCTGTCATGTGTTTTGGATCTCAAAATAATCTTCCCTAGAATATGAGAAATGATGCAGTAGAAGGAAAAGAAAACCCAGAGCCAGACCAGTGGCATGAGTTGCATGTATAATGCTTCCAGCAAGCCTAGGGAAAAGATTTCGATGTGCAAGTTAAAGCAGCCAGTAAGCTCTAACTTAGGGGCTAGAGCCAGCCAGACAGCAGATTACTCAGTCTTACTCACACAAACCCGACATTATATTACAGTGTCTATGTATTTTTACACTGGTGGACTGTTCTTTTTTCAGCGGTCACCCTGAAATATTAGGCACTGGCAGCAGCAGGTGAGTGGGCTGCCTTTCCTTCTGTTGTCAATAGTTATCAGCGTCACAGTCACTTGCACCAAAATCTTGCTTTACCTTTTCTCAGCTCCTGCCTTGCTCTTACAACTTCACAGGGGGTGCAGGGCAATGTCACCTTCCCTAACTTGCATCTTACTTTAGGGATCTTGCTGCAGCACTGATGCAGAAATAAAGAATAATTATTAACCATAAAAGAAAAAAAATAGTATAAACTCTGATCCCACTTCCAGTGAAATCAGCGGTAAAACTGTGATTTTCAGCCAGTATGAGTTACAGAGTTTTTCTTTATTCTCTTTACAAAATAAAGACAGAGGAATTATCCTTCAGTGTTAATGATAAAAAGCAAAACTGAACCCGGAACAAAAATCTCAAGACTTCTCAGGCATGAAACTACAGTAAAATTTGAAATCGCTAAAACCAGCAAACTATTCTGTCATGCTACTGGGCTACCTATTTCTGTTTCTTTTCCATTTTCTTTTAGTATTTTTCTTCCAGTTTCCTTCCCAGGAGAAAGCTTCCATCATTTCTCTTGCTTAGATCACCATTTTCTTCCTAACTGTCCTGCATGTTCTCTCCAGATACTGAAAATGGAATAAAAACAGTTCTTATTCTCTTCGTAACATGCTAAAGCATAGAAATAACCAGTTGCTACTTATTTCAAACATAATATTTGAACGCTTATTGTAACTTCCCTTTTAAACATCTCCAAAACTAATTTCAAAATTACAGAATATACATGAGAATAATAAAAAAAAACCTTGATTTTCAGATCAAACCACTATAATCACTGTCTGTCGCATTGGATAATGTGGGCTGAACAGCCTTGCTCAGTAATTTGTTCATCAAGCCCATTCTCTTTGGCTGTACTTTCTCAAAGTTGACTGCTTTTGATTCAAGGGTATAACAGAGAAGAAAGTCAATTTAATTCCAAGATAAGTTATTTTAATGGCTGAAAATGTTCATTTCAAATCTGAATTAGCCTCACTTCAGCAAGATCTTTTTAATATCTTTTTTCCTGCTAGATCAAAGTGTTGTTTACCCTCAGAATTTCCTCATCCATCACTGAAAGAGAGCCTGCTCTTAGACAGGCATGAGAAATGTGAGCCTGTAAGATAGTGTACGAAGCTCCTACTGACACACAGCCAATATTTATGGTGGAGCTATGATAATTTGACCCAATATCAAATCTGTCCTGGGATATGGTTATTATTTAATGATTCATTATGTCATTATTGTGGACACATGGAAAGAAAGGCAAAATATAAAGAATCCAAGCTGACTGATCATCTTTATTAATTACAGATCTTTGGGAACTCTGTGCAATTACTCGGATAGGCTGCAGCCCCTGTATTTGTTGCAGGGATGCCACCAGCAGTCCACCTCTCCATGTTTAATCCCCCTGGCCTTGTAACTCCACTTGCACACTTTATTTATGTGGTAAAGAAGTCCCAACCAAACATATAAGAGGGGACAGCAGGCGCTCCTCTTGTCTCATTATCCCAAATTCACCTCACTATTGTGCCTGACTTGCAGTGCTCCAAGAGAAACAGCTCCCACTGGGGACATAAATATGAGATCCAAACATTGGCTTTCATGATTCAGATGCTTTCTCTGAGTACCATGAATTTCTCTCCTCGACATCTAGCACCTGTCTTATGATGCAGGTCCCAAGCAAATATTTGGGAGAAGCCAAATATGGGTCAAACATGCAATGTTTTGCTCACAAATCCAGATCCTAGTCATCAGGGAAGACACCAAAAAAAATGCTACACTTTGAGACCCAGTTAGGTTCTCCAAACACTTCCTTACACCAGACTACAATTTCTCTCTGGATTTAGGGTGGCCTTGCTATTATACAAAGAAACTGTAATAACTTTTTCAAATGAGGTCTTAAATCGAAAGGAGAGGTCTTAAATTGAAAGGAAAGGTCTTTGTCTGCAATTGCAAACGAATAATAGTATGCCCACAGCATGAAGACTTGATCTGCATGACATGGTGGGGAGGTGCTGGGGTGGCTGTGCAGGAGCCATGGTTGGGGGAGCAGGGATCAGTGGTACCTTACTGATCCCTTATCCACCTGGGGTGTCATTTACTTTCCAAAGCCAAAAAAAAAAAGAGAAAAAAAAAACCAAAAACAAAACCAAACAAAAGCTAAAAGAGAAGACTTTCTGTCTTCATTGGTACAGATAAAAATAATCTCTGTTTGAAACTTTATGAGCTGCATTTCAATGAATTTGAGAAAGAAAACAAAACTACTTTTTTCCTTTTTAATGAGTGAGACTAGTGAAACAAAGGTGCAACTGCAAGTCAAACCCTGACTGCTAAGTACTGGGCTGGGCTGGGGTCCCAGCCTGCGGGTATTTTGAGGACTGTTCCCATGAAGAATTCATATGCAGTTATTTTCAGAGAAGTGAATTCTGTCCTGTCTTTACCATTATCAGCTCTGTCTTCTGGTCTGTTGACAGGCAAACTCAAACCCTGGGGAAGGGAATGTGGATAGAACATTTTCTTATTTTGACATACAAAATATTGCACCGCACTACTATCTAGTAATGGAAAAAGAAAAGAAAAAAAGATTGTTGTGATATATTTGTGAATAAATCAGCATGCTGCTTCATCTCTTTGCAAACACTCTAGCCTTGACTGACGTGGAGACAACCATTTTAATCAAGTGTTTGCCTAAGACTACTCTCAACCTCGTTTAAGCAGTACTTAAAAGAAATAATGGATATTAATTTAGACAGTTATCTGTACTCTTTAAAGCCAGAACAAGAAAAGTGTCTGCAGATTTGTGCAGAAAGATTTTAAAACATCGGCATTTGAAATAAAGATGAGAGTTGAGTTTTTAAGATAGCACCTTCTCTTTTGTGCCTGCCTGTATTAATTACAAAAGCTTTTATATTTGGAATAATTGTTCTACAAATTCTTTATCTTTGTTATATAGAAATAAAAAAAAGTAGAATAAATGAAGGTTTCTAAGAACTGACCTAAATGCCAAAATACAATTCACAGATATTTTCACAAATGAAACTCAGTTCATGACTGAGAATTCATTTCCTTCTTTCTTTCGTTCCCTGTCACACCTTTTTCCTCCTACACCGTGACTTATACTTACGTGCTTCACATACAAAACTGTCTGACCAAAAAAACAACATAGACTCAATCCTAATGAAGGAACACAGTAATTTAGAAGGAAGCCACTTTGACAGTTCTGTCATACCATGCCCCAAATACTGTATCTAATGTAAGTAATACTTTGGCTTTAAATTTTGCAGTGCAAAATTGTCTTTTTAAAAGAAATTTATGACAATGCACTGCCTAGAACTTTGGGCTCCAAGTGGTGTACCTGATTTAATATGTCATATTTTAATAGTCAAGCCATTTGCCTATTTCAATATGAACAGTGTCTACCTTGTAAGGTATTTATTTCGTTGTAGCATAAGGCATCTCTTGCACAGGATATATGTTTCAATTACATTTCGGTGCAAAACACATCTACTGAAAGAATCTTCATACTCCAGGATCTTGAGTAATGAAACATTTTAAGTGCTGGAAAGCCCAGTACTGAAATCTTTATTCAGGCAATCTCCCACAAAGGCAACCATTTCTCTCAGCAACTTTGATCAATACCCCAATATACCAGACCAAAAAGCTTTAACGGGAACATAGATTCCTTCTGTTCCTATCAATAAAATATGTAATTAGTTGAATATTGAAAACTTGATTAATTTGCGTTTGATTTTTTCTCTTTTTTTTCCTTTGGAATTCTGTCAGCTGTGTTTTCAAATAATGTGGGTATGCGTATTTGGGGCACAAAGCAGAGGAGCTCTGGTAAGCCTCATAAAAGTAGACTCAATTTTAGGTCTAGGGGGCAGGAAGGAATAGAAAATGAAATAGTTAATGTCCACTTAGTGGTGAATTTGCTTTCCTGTGTGTATACCTTGGGTACAAACACTAGGTTGGCACTGTGGCTAAATCAGAAGCATTTAACTTCGCCAGCACGCACTCACAGAAAAAGTACAAAAAAGACATAAGAACTTAACAGCTTACACTGTGTCATGTCCTGAGCTGGCTTTGCAGACTCAGGTTGAAATGGGTACTGCATTAATGTCAGGAGGAAACCCTTTATCACTGTAACCTATTAGTGAAGATGCTAATTCTGAAGCTTTCCAACGCTGAGGATACGCATGCGTTTTAATCTGATTTCTCCCACAGCTGCTATTTATCTGAAGGACTTTTTAAGCAACTATTTAACAAAGTTGCAAATTGCAGTGCAGCGTTCTTTGCATGGCCATTGGGTTTTTGTTCGCTTAAGTTTCCCCCATTAGAATTCAAATACTTAACCAACCGAAAATAAGCTACTACAGACATGGCATTACATACAGATACATGGGATTTATATGTTTGTTACATTAACAGAGTTTCTATTATAAATCCCTATTAATCAGGCATCCCATCAATATAAAGTTTTCCCTTCAATTCAAAGAGGAACTGAGCCGAGTATAATCAGAGAGCTTGTTTAACACAATGCTCCAATGCCAACATTTCTATCTCATCTGTCTAGTGCAGAGCTCGTCACTGGAGTAGCTGAACAGCTCTGTGACAGAGTGGGAAATTCTCCCAGTATCTACCAGCAAAAAAAAGTCATCCTCTCTGGCTTCCACTAGCTTTAAAGAAAAAGCAGCAATAGCAGAACTGTGAATTACAAATTTCAATACAGATGTTTACAGTTTTTCTGGGCCCACAACTCACCTGTTTCAAGAATGCCTGAAAAGTAGCTCTACAGTTTCTTATTTATGCTTTTGCTTTTCAGATGACATCTGGACACTTCACAGGAGAAGGAATGAGAAGGTGCAGTGCCCTGAGTGAGGCACAAATGGAAGAAGTATTTCTGTTTTAATATTTGTGTGCTTTATGTCTTTTTTATTCTCCAGTATCAATCCAGGAGAGAAGAGGCAAAAACAAAGCAAAAGAGACAAAAGGAAGGGATTGAGTGATTCAGACCTTATAATGAAACTCTCTGCAAGAAAACAATCTTTTTAAAAGGGAAAGTTATACAGCCTTCGAGGCTATAAAAATTAAATAGCAGATATTGGGTTGGATCAGACGTGAGAGAGAAGAAAATGAAAAGGAACTGTTTAACCCAGATTCATTGGCAAGAAGTCAGTGAGAGAGAGAAATGCTCCTCAGAGACCATTAGGCTCCTGGAGTTTCTTTTCCCTTCATTATAGAGGGATCTTAAGTGAGATGTGGAAGTGGGCTGGAGTCTTCTCCACCTCAGGTGGCTCCTGAGGCTGGCAACACCTACGAGCCTCAAAGGACACCCATTAAACATTTTTCTTTTCTTCAGAAAAAAACAACACTGATATTTTTCTTGTCTTTATCATCTCAAGCCATTTGTCAGTGTGTCCCTGGTGAAGTTTAGTCCTGTTCAAGCTTGTTTGCTCCAGGCAAAACACCCGGGGCTTCACTCTCTCCTCCACCTTGGCATCTTCAGCTTCATGTGACAAAGGGGACTTCCAAAGGAAGAGGATGTGTCTTTCTTTCATCTCACAATGAAATGAATGCAAATGGTGAAACACTGCACTCTTGCAGGACAAAACAATCACTTTTCTAGCTGGTCTTCAGTGAGATTTGTTGTGTATTTTCACTGCCACTAAGATTACAGCATAGTCCAGGCTGTTTTACGCTATGGACAGTATTTCCAGTGTAGCTGGTGCCACAACCCATTAGACTGTCAGAGCTGCAAAGAACATTACCAGTCAAACTCCTCTCATGTCAGCCCATCACACTTCACCTTCTGGATTACGCCAGCTCCCTTTCCCACCAGTGCTTCCCAGCCCCGGACCACCAGCTTCCCTGCACAAACCAGTGGCACAGGCCAGAAGACAACACGAAGAACAGTCTTTGCAGGTGACATGGGGGACTTCCTGGGGCTGGAGGATCACCCGAGGCAGCAGATGTGTCTGATTACTGGTGATTATAATTTTACGTGATCCAGAGCTCCAGGGCTATTGTATGTCCCCATGGCTAGGTGAAATGTAAACAGTCAGATAGACGAAGTGGAAAATACAGCAGACACTGAGGAAGGTTCAGATTCAATTTATTTTCCAGTGCTGAAGATGATCACACATGCCTGCCTTGCCCTGGTGCCATGCTCCAGCACTCATGAGTTGCATGCTCACCCTCCAGTAGTGAAAGCTATTTATTTGGTCCACACTGAGTTTACGTATTCTGTCTGTGTACAAGTATGGACAGACAAGAAGAGATACTGAGTACAACTTCCCTGTTAACGTTTTAGCAAAGCTGGACCTACTGTTTGATCCAGTATCATAGTTTTCCCCATTAGGCATAAGTGCAGTAATCTGGAGTATTTTGAGAGAAATGAGATTGAGGAGGAGACAGAATTGAATAGCACAACCCAACATGTCCATACCAGAGTGATAAAAAAAGTCTTCTCCACTTCCTTATGTTTCTCTTTTCCTCCTGTGCCAGTTCCATGTCTTCCTGCAGACTGATGTGCAGGCAATGAGGTTTCTTTTGAGGAAAGTATAATATTTCTTCCCTAGAACAACTCGTGCGCTTCAAGTTAGATACATTCTTAAAGGCATCCTTGACTCATGACCTAAGATATCATTTGTCAATGAGAGTCTCTCTCCTATTTCTCTTTTGGAGCTAATAAGGCTGTGCATTTACACAGCAAATTCAATACATCTTGAAAACCCAGCTCTGCTAGCAGTACATTATTTCCTGTCTTTCAAAGGCTTTTCAGACTGGAATATAATAGATTGTCTTTGAACAAGTACTTTCCATGAAGTAGGAAAAGTCAGTAAAGTGTAGACTTTGCTATTAACATGTTAAGCAACCGAGCTGAAACCCAGGTTCCTGTCATGAGCTGGATTTTCACCAGGGAAAAAAATGTGCATTCTTAAATCTTGAGGCCACTGACAAAATGAAATCACAGTGACAGCAAAATGTGGTTCAGTTCAAAGTTAGCTGGTTAAGAATGGCTAGGAAGGATCCTCACATTTACCCTAAGCTATTTATTCAGATAAAAACTACGAGGTTCTTCAGTCCTCATGGACTTTATTTTTCATATTTCTGCTTGTTAGCTCACACAAATGCAGAAAGGAATTTTTTTTCTTGTGATATAAATCTCAATTGACTTGTCTAACTTGGACCGTATTACTCAGAAAATGTCCACGTTCTATTGCCACAGCCAGAAGTCTATAGAACAGCCTCAGATTACGGACATACAGCTCTTTCCCTCTTTTTCTCCTGTACCTCCTTCTGTTCTGGTACAAGAGTTATGCCTGACTGCAGCTGCATTGCTTCCACCCTATGGGTACCGCAGGTCCTTCGTGACACGTGCCTTCAGCGTCCATGAAGATATATAGCAGCTGCCAGCATCTGTCCCTTGAGCTCCCCAGAGAACAATGAAGCAAATAATTTCTTTAATTATTTATCAAGGGCTGCTTCCTCAGTCAATAAATTCATTTTGCTGTCTCCTGAAGGCCTGGCTTTCTACTTTATTAAGTTCTTCTTCCACATACATTTGAAACATGTTTTATTATTCATATTAATATCTACTGCAAGATTCCTTTCTTTTTCTACTTTTGCTTTTCTCATCAATTTTATGCTATTCTTTTCCTTTGTTCTGTAAGCTTTTTGTTGCTTTTTTTATGCCTGATGTTTTATGAGACATATGACTCGACCTTTAATTAACATTTTAACCACTCTATTCATTTGATTTCCTGTCTGTACATTGAGAAGAAGTTTGCATGTGTGTTATTTTAATTGACCACTGAGTCATTTAATTCCTTTTCTATTGTCAGGAGTTGACTTGGGGGAGGACTGGACTATTCTTTTGTGTGAAACTCCTCCAAAGAAGCACATTTGCAGTTTTGTAATGAACTATTTTAATCAACAGCTGTGAAATGGCCAGTAAAACAAGCCTGCATTCAGGACTTGTGCAGTGTGAGAGAAGATTCATGAATTTAAAATATATATATATATATATGTATATAAATCCTTCTTGCCTTATTGAATGGTGCCAGGTTTTGGCTAAACTCTCCAGCCACCAGTTGGCAAAATGACCTTTTTTGTTTTCTCATTTAGCAGCTGTAACAAAAAGATATGAGTCACCCCCAAACAAATGCTTCACACATTTCTTGGCTACTTCGTTGTTTTTGTTTTTTTTTTTAAATTCTTGTTAACAATTGGGAATAGAACTAAGGCTGGAATCAGTTGTGGGAGGAAGAAGGTGTAGGGAGGAAGGAGGAGGGGAAGAGCAGAAGGTGCTTAAGCCTTTGCTGCTTTGTCACCTGTCCAAGGAGCATCCCTGTAGCCCAGGCCATCTGCCTGTTGGCCTTCTAATTGGAAATTCCTATTTAGTTGTGACTGAAGCACAGTGTAACTACATGAGTTCATGCTGAGAAGCTAAAAAAACTGATCTGAATATCATTTGTGATGAAGAATATTGCATTTTATTAACCTGGAGCGATGAATAGTAGGGAGCTAGCTCACTTCAAACCCCAAGGAAAAGATGTAGCAGCATTGCTCAGGGGAGAGGAGAACACTCCTCCATTCCCTGCCAGAACTGCGGAGGAAAGGCTGTCCCACCCCACGCTGTGTCCAGCAGTGGACTCTTGCATTCAGAGAGTGGAGCTATTGATTCCTAAAGCCCATTAACAGAGGATGAGTCCAGAGCACAGTCTGGCCCAAAATAATTAATTGCTGAGTTTGTGTTCTTCTTACAAATACTTGCTGTTTTCAAGGGTGGCAATACAATCTTGTACTTAAGCATATTTAACCGGGAGAGAAGTCTCAAAAGCATCACACGCATCCTCATCCCTCCATGTGACATTTCGTGCTTTCTGTGTATTTTTTCCAGCAGAGTCTGCCTTTCTAATCAAAGGTATATGCTGATAATTCAGCAGGGATTATTCTTTGCAAGCAGCATGCTTACTTTTTATCACTACTTCCATATGTGGTTTATATACCATTTGCCTCAAAATTGAGCACCGAAATACGAAAGCAGCCAAATGCAAGAAAAATAGACAAGAAAAAATTAAAATTAGGTAAATCTTACAGGGAGGATGCAGCCATCTCTATTATGCCTTTACAGAAAATAGTGAAGCATTAATTGCATCTTGGAAACTAGTGCTCTACTTTGAACAATGGTTTCAATCATGTTGATGTCAGATGCTGTTAACAGAATTTCGACATTCTTCCGTTTGTGGAACTGTCTTTCATACATAATTACTGCTAGGAAGGCCATGTGCCTCCACGAGCACATCTCAAAAGTCTTTTAACACAAAAAGTTTTAAAATCTCTAAACAAAATGCATGTGTTAGTCTAGGATAGCTTAGATAGTCAAATGGGTTAGTATACTTTCTTTTCTACCTGGAATACTGCCTGAAAATGTTATCAACAAGCTAGGCTATATGGAGTATTGCCATGCAGATCTTTAGCTTTATTTTGCCTGTGGACAAAACTATAGGTAATTATTTGGTAAGGTTTGGGCTCAGTGCACTATTAAAATAATCACCTCTTCCTCTCAAATAATTTTCCTTTCTGTACTAGATAAACCTTTATTCTGAAGGGATTGTGAAAATGCTCTGCTCAACTGCAATACTTTCAAGAGCAAACTATTATCACCCTTATGGAAATGAAAGCAGGAATCTAAGCGCATTTCTTCATTATTTCCCCAGACTTGCAGACTGACAATGTTTAAGGAGTTTATGAACACTGTTACACAAGATTCATAATGCATGTTTTATGGTATTGTATTTATAATGAGTGAAAAAAAAATTGCTTTCACTTGGAATACCCCAAGACATCATTTAACTTCTCTACCTACTGCTGAGATTCACCAGCCGATTTGGAAAGAACCACAGCCTGTGTTGCCATGCTTGCTGCCAAACAAGTTGCACATTTAATGCAAAAGTTCTGTGCAACAGTAAGCGTTCTTTCCAATTCTTTTGAATCATTAATTCACAATAGATACATATTTTTTTCCCTTCCAAAAATTCTCTATCAGTCCATAAGCAAAGGCAGAGGAGGAGCATTACTCCAAGGCATGGTATGTCCCAGCCAACATCACTGGCATTCTGCAGTGATGTCTGTACAAGTATCCATAAAACTTACAAAAAGCTCACTTTTCCCACACTACCAACCAAACTCAAAAGTTGATGCACTTCTACAACTGTTTATTGTAATCACCTCACTGGTATCTGGTTCTTCCCTATCTTTTTGAAAACAAAAGCTATTGAGAACAGCTGCTCCCCACTTACTACATTCGTTGCTTATCTTCTTGTTCAAGTCAAATTTTCTGTTATTACATTACAAATCAGAAATATGTTGGCACATAAAATATTTTACTCCTACCAAGGAGCAGTACTAATTAGTTTATGGTAATTTCTGAAGAAATCAAGCAACAAAAGAATACATGAAATTCTTTGGATTGTGACAAAAGATGACATGAAATATGTCAGCTTCTCAATATATAAAATGGCACATTGTTTGCTGCCATTACGGATATGTAACTGAACATTTTATAGTATAAGGGACAAAACAGATTTGAAAACAGCATTTCAGCCTTTTTTCTCCCCTGAAATATGTTTCAGCTTGGCATGACAACAAATTATGAGGTCTGACTGGCTGCATTTCAAACTCACATCTTGGGCTTTTCATTTGAGACTGAAAGTTGATGCTGATGGATAGCCTCTTACTAAACTAAAGCATTTTGGATCAAGTAGTTGTTTAGGAATTAAGATAGCCAAAACATTGATCTCAGTATAACTTTTTAGCTCCACACCAGATATTTTATTATTAGATGAAAAAATTTCTGCTCTTACTAGTCGTTATGCACAAGCTTCAGATTTTATGATTGTACCAACATCATCTATGCTGCATTTCATTATATAGACTATATGCACATTACCACCACAAAAAATTATTTTCTACATTTGCAACTTTATTTTAGCATGGAATTACAAAACACCACAATTCTTGGAGATCCAACTAATTATTATAAATTAGGCTAAAAATTTGGGGGAGTTTAAAACTTTCCTTTTAATTTCGTCTTCTTGTGGAAGACTTCTCTACAGTGTTAATAAGCAACAGCTAATAGGTAAGAGAAATAGATTTAACTATAATACATTTCAAGGAGACTAAGATTTTTGTGGGAATTCGTTTCACATTCTTAGATCTGCCATGCTGCTTGCTCAGAGTTGTCATTTTATCTCTTTTTATTACTTACAGATCTTTCATTACAAACAGGCCTTAATAAACAGATCTGTTTCCCCAGTAAGCCTTCCATTTTTGTGATGCCTTCTAAATCACGTCCCTAACGTTAGGACGAATGGAGAACAGAAATTAAAAGCCACCTTGCCTCAGCCCTCACTGGAAGCAGGAGGATCTGCATTTCAACACATTTTCTACTCTCTCCCATTAGAGGCCAGCAAGCTGTATGCTTAAGAATTGATCACTCGGGCACTATCTAGCCCAAGATTTAAAGACTGGTAACAGTTTAAGGAGCCTCTAAGAGCACACAGCTTTTTATGTGCGTTAAGCTGTTCACATTAAAGTGCCTTGTGCCCAGGAGACGTTTCCAGTAGGTTTACTTCACATATTCCACTGCAACCTTTTGCCCTAGCTTACACAAGACCTTAACAGGGATATAATTCTTGAGCATCTCACGTGCAACTGTTCTTCCCTTAGCACTACTTGCTTTATATCCTCATATATTCTACAGCACTAAAGATGCTCAAAATAGTCTCAAATATCTCCAATTATGCTAAATCCAATATGATATGCCAGTATAGCACAGCAAGGGCGAGTAGAAGACCAGCACATCGATCAGAGCTTTACAAGCTAGCCAAAAAAGTCAAGATGCCTTTGCACGTAAAAGAATAGACATTTCTCAATTTATTTTTTTTCAGTCTGTACTGCTTTATTCTAGTAAGCAATTCACATTTCCACTCCCTGTACTTCCTCAGGGACGTGGGATCAGCTGGTGAGTAAGACATTTTTCAGTCTTGGACTCCTTTCTTTATTTGTATCTTCATCATCATCATTCTGGGGACTCAGTTCCAGCCCTTAGCTGTCAAGGGATTTGCCTTTTTTGCCCTGACCTTAATGACTAGTTTCAGTGTTTGTTTGGTTATAATATACTGCCAGCATGTGAACAGGTTACAGAGGAGCTCTTCCTTTAGGATTTCTTATCTATCCATTTCATGTACGTGTTTTTTTTTAAGTGGGACTGTGCACCATGAATGAAGCATACATGTCGAGTAGTTTGCAGATGTTCAGTTTAGAAACTCTGGCTAAGCCACAGGTTGTGAAATGCATTGAAATGTTCGTTAGTCATTCTCCAGGGTGGAATTAGAGCCATTTCACATTTTAAACTTCTCAATAACCTATCAATGAGAGTACCATATTTAAAAAAAATATTAAGTAACTGAAAGCTTTAGGTGACTTTCAAAACAAACTCCCTGTGTGCCTTGCTAGCACTTGCAGAAAGATGCAATTCCATGAGATGCTAAAGCAATTTGGGTTTCTCACCGTGACAACCCTACAACACAAATTGCACACCATGAGCTCTTCCAGGCTATCTCATCACATCTTGTTCCTACCCTCCAGGTACAGCAGAGTAAGCAAGTGCTGTTTTGCCACCTGTTTTCTGCAGAGGAATGTCTGCCCATGCCTTGTCCTCCTCTGGCTCTTTCAGTCAAGGAACTCAGAGCACTAAAAGACACAGCAGCTATTCACGCAGGCAGTTCTGAATTCTCTTCAGCTGCTACTTTTGCTTGCATGCATTAAGAATCGTATCAGCTACTAAAATGTTCTGCAAAGGAACACAGATTGGACTAATGACAAAGCAACTGCAATCATCAGCTTCCTTGCAATCAGTCTGAGCCACGGCCAGTCGCCTGTAATGTTACAGTGCATTGAAGGCCATAACTTCCTCCTGTAACTTTCTCCATATCAAACACAAGCACTTCTTCCTATTGAGCGTCCTTCTATAAAACCTTTATGCTTTTCAAATGGGCAAGACTCCTGGATTACATTTTTTGACAAGATAGATGAGACTACTTTTCACATGAGACCAAGGAAAGTAATGAGCTGTAATCTTTGAGCTGGAAGATATCTATCTTTTTTAATTACAGGTAGATTATTTCTATATTAGCCCCCATGGCAAACATCAGTGCTGCATGGGTTTATGAAAGTAGTGCTGCATCAAGACAAAGGGATTTAAGAGTTTGGGACCTCGGCAGAAAAAAAATCATTTTCAAACTTGAGACTGTTTCAAATTTTCTATGTCCATGCTATTCATGTAATTTGGCAAGCAGGTATGTTGACACTGCTATTCACTACAAGCAATAAGAAACTGCACCGAGCTGGTTATTAGATGAACCCTATGAACATTTACGCCTGTCTGACATGTCTGCTCTGTCCTTGTCAAAGGAAGCTGCCACTTTCACAGCATTTAGACCAGTTTAAACCTATTTAACTAAAATAAATGATTGTATACCTATTTTTCAATCTAGATTCCCTTTACTCCGCGTCTAAGGGAAAGAATCATTATCTTCTGACCATCAGGCTTTTCAGTCATCCCTGTCTTAATCATCATGGTTTGGCCTGAAAATAATCTCTTGACTTTTTGTACTTCTTGGGACAGCCTTGTCTTATCTAGCTAGCTTGCACATGGAATAAGAGAAATGGTTCTCTTGTTGAACCTGGCCTCCTTATGTGCACCTGCCCTATTCAATCACTTTCACGGCAACTCCTTTGCTAGGGAGACCTATCACCGTAACTTTTCAAAAAATATCAGATCATTTGTTGGTGAGGACTCTTGAAGATTATCACAAAGACATATACATGGTCCCATTTTGGTTCGCTCACACAAATGATGCTCCCTCAAGATACATATGCCATTTTGTGCTAACAATTTGTGTTTTTCCACCTGCATGTACCTAGCTAATGTCTAGAGCATGGAGGTCAGCTGCCACAGGCAGAAGGACTTGACACACCACAGAGTGGGAACGTTGAGGAGTGCTGCAGCTACTTGCCACCAGTTTAGAAAAGAGTCATTGCTGTACAGGAAAGTCACTCTTTTGTAACAGAAATTAAACCCAAAAAGCTGGCATGACTGAGTGCCTGTTCTGTAGCACATCTGCTTTCCTCAGCTTTGCTCTGAAGTGGAGAATTCCCTGAAAGACATAGAATAAAATTCTGCTGCTACTGAAATCCCAGTTAAGCCATAGAGGAAAAAACTAAGATTTGGGAAAACTGTAGCTTGAAAGTAATTGGAGTACATCTATATCAAAATAGATATTATTTAAAGACCAATTATGGAAGAGTTCTACTAATGGCATTTCTTTTTTTTAATTTTAAACGAAAGTTAATGACTCATGAACAGTACTTACTTTGTATGAAAAACAAAGAAAATGCAGGTGCTCCTTAAAAAGCAGCACTGATGATGAAGTTTCACCCTGACCTATTTTTTTTCTTCATTTCTCAGCACTCTGTTGAAAAACACTTGCAGGACTGAGTGCATGCTGAGATCCACTGAACCTAAAGAAAGAGTATGGCTGTGTGGAAGGGATGAAGGAATGACAGACACCTTTACATCTCAAGAAAATAGGAAAACTAAAGATAACAATAAAGTGAGAAGGGGAAGACTTCAAAACAACAGCATGAGAAAGTAAAGGGGAATCAGGTAAAAACAGTCTATAAGAAACTGAAAAAATTAGTAAGGAAGTGCATGAAGGAAGACTTCTTTGGCGCGCCTCCTCAGCTATTGAATCAACCCATCTGCACCTGGAAATTGTTATGTGAACATTCAAAAATAAAGCTAAAAAGCAGGAAGCCATAACAAAGTAAACTCATACCAAAGAAAGCCTTTAACAAGTTTTTACTTCCCATATTGCACCTCACAGGTTATATAACTTTACATTTAATGGATATTCTCAACTGGAGTCCTATTTGAGAACTGGAGGGAATGCTATTAGCATGATAATCAGTTCTGCAGAGTAAATTGGTTATAAGAGTAGGGTGCTAGGGAAAGGTACAATAGGGGAATATATTTTAATTAGCACACTATGAAGTCTATTCTTCCCATGATGCCTGTGCATATCCCCTATTGACATTAATTTAAACCACACAACTTCTGTTGAAAGCAAGGGGGATTGCATGACTCTGCTCCAACGCAATCTGAGTGTGCTAGCAGGAAGCACAATGGCTGCTCTCCAAGCTGCAGCAGTAGAAGTGCTGGCAGGTTCTGAGCACAGCTCTTGCAGTACGTACAGACACCATGTTGCTCGTGTCCCATCAGGCATCCCTGTTTGAAGGTGTAGATTCTCACACACAGGGTGTTTACAAAGGGGAGTTCAACCTGACTTTCAGACAACTGTCAGTTTTTACAGCAAATTCCAGATGGGCTTTGTGTTTATCCCGGGCTTGGGCTGAATTCACATATGCTGCAGATAGACTTTATCACTGGTGTTTGAAATACCTGAGAGAATCAGTCCTGAAAAAAAAAGCCTTGCTTTCTGATTTATTTATTTTTATTTTTAAAAAGTTTCTCAGGCTCAAAAGCCTCAAATGAGCTTTAGAGGAGTTGATTGAGACAATAATTAAAGCACCAAGAAAAATGCTAGTTTGGGAATCATAGTGTGAATAATTCAAGACAAAAAGAGGCAATAATTTGCACTTTGCTATGTGGATTTTATCACTTGGACCACACTCACAAATTCTTTTCCTTCAACATCAAATGCTCTTGGGAGAGATACAGCGTTTTCAAAGTCATTGTGCAAAACTCCCACTTCTACTTCCTGCATCATTTATCACTGACCTTATGCTAGAGCTCTTCTACTCGATCCCTCAGATTCTTAAGTGGCATCAAAAGTTGGCTTTTACTTCGACTAATTCTGGTCTGCTAAATGTTAATGGCAATGTTTACATAGAGTACTTTGCCATCAATTATTTTATCGAGAGCTTTTATTGTTGGAAAGTCCTGCTTGAGAGCTGGTTATGATGGTCACAAAGCAGAGGACATTGTTTAAGAAAGCTAGCAGCTGTAGAATTATTAAAAAAAAAAGTGCATCTAACAATGCTGCAAACTCCAAAGTTTACCTGGTGCATGTTGCACCCCTGTCTCAGAGGGGGAGCAAATAGTGCTGAGCACACCAAAACTACTATAACAAGGCTGGATTTTCATCCTATACTATTATACATATATATATTATCACCGAATTCAATGCAATCCCAAATTTTAATCTTTGAAAGAAAGCTAAATTGCCTTTAAGATATTCTTGACCAAAGTTTCAAAAGAGTTTCAGCATTAGAGTAAGGTCCTTTGGAAATTCAGGCTTTAATTTCCTCTCGTGCGGGTAAAGGATAAGTGACAGTTCTGTTGTATCAAATTTGAGTAAATTCATTTCACCGAATTAAAAGGTTTTAACATTATTAGAGCAGAATACTATCTAATAAAAAGTAAAAGATCCTTAGGGGGTTTCAAGGACCTCAGCCTTAATCTCACTGTAATAACCACCTCAAACGTATCTCTAAAGATTACTAAAATGAAGAAATGTTGTATTAGAACATACAAATATCAAAGTATCAGATAATTGGACTACACATCAAGTGTCGTATTTCCTTTACCTGAGGCTCAAGATGTATTTGTAAAGACAGCACTCTTTGGCTTTATTTTTTCATTTATATAAAATATAAATATATATACATTATAAAAAATATATAAATATATATTTTCAATAGTCTTAATTATCTTCTATTTGCTACTAAACCTAAATCTTGGAAATAAAAGAATTTAAAGGTACAGAACAGAATACTAAACATAAATATAACAAATACAACCCCAACCTTCTAAAGCCCCAGTGAAACCAATAAACAGGACACATCACAAATATTGCTTCTCTAATTGGTATGGATTTTCTTCTGCATCCTCACTTCAGATCGAGATTGAAAGGCTGGAGGGCATGTACAGTGCTTTGCCTAACACAGACCATGAGACTCCCCTGAATTAATTCTTGAGAGAACTAGAGCAGACCATCTGGGAAAACCTCTAGGCTTGAGTTTGACACGACCTATTCTCCAGCAGTTAATCACCTTAACTACCAGCACTGACGATATTTTTAGGCTGATTTAAACTCCTAAATGCTACTAAACAAGGAGGATGTACTTCTTATCTGTGTTCCCTATCCACAAAAGTGATTTAATCTTTAATGAATTCTTGCATGATTATCCAAAATTTTCCATTTTAAGGACTACATATTTCTTTTAATAGAATCATGGAATAATAGAATCATTAAGGTTGGAAAAGATCTCTAAGATCATCTACTGCAACCATCGACCTAACACCAATATTTCTTCCTCTGTCCAAATATGAAGTTAAAATGCTGGCAATCCACTCCTCCAAGAGCGAGCAACAACTTGCCAAGCAGACCAAAGGATTTAAAGCCACAATAAATGGGACAAGATGGGACTTGCTAGGATGCTAAAGCTGGGCTGACAGTATAACCTCTCCAATTCTGAGAT
This sequence comes from Numida meleagris, assembly GCF_002078875.1. Classification (NCBI taxonomy): domain Eukaryota; kingdom Metazoa; phylum Chordata; class Aves; order Galliformes; family Numididae; genus Numida; species Numida meleagris. The sequence continues at coordinate 17,088,792 of NC_034419.1, forward strand.
TATAGGTGAAGAGAAATTATCCCAAATCTTTATACAAGTCATCTTTCACATCCTTTTTTCAATACTGACATCCTTCCCTCTGTGTATTCAAAAACTTGACAAATTCTGGAAGTATTAATTGTCAGTGCTCAGAATAACCCCTTAGCTCCCATTCCAGTTTCTCTGGTCCATACATCACCCATCTTGTAGCAGAAACCTGTCCCTTCTCCCCACAGTCCTTGCTCATACAGTTCTCCCAGCAGTCAGGCAATCACAAGCTTTGATATGAGGGAGCCAGCAGAACTGCGTGAATAGAGGTGGAGGCAGAGCCCTTGGTTAAATCAGAGCAAGCGTACTATGGGAATGTAACCTGAGTTGAAACCCAGCCAAGGGTCTGACATTTATTAGCCAGTGGGGAATACAATGCTGATGAGTTTTGCTACTATATGTTAATGCAATTTATATTAGTAACACAGCAGAGTCATCTGTACTGAATTGTATGGAATATAATCTTGTCCATTACTATTCTGGGAGCTCATGTTCATCATGGTTAGCCACTATGACCCCAAAGGCCTTCTTCGATATCAGTTTCCCAGAGCTGAACTCAGTGAAGACCCTTGTTTCTAGCTATGGCATTACATGTAGTTGCACTAGAATGCCTGTTTCTTAATCTGGATGCAAACACAAGGTCCATGTTTTATATTGGTGACTGGTCCTCCTCTTTTTAAGCGCTCCTCCAAAGCCAATCACTTACAGACTTGCAAGTTACAACAATTTTCCTTTGAAAGTCATAAAAACTGCCTAAAATCTCAAAGAAATAATAAATGGAGTCCATCAGTAAAAGTAGTGTGTGTCTAGTAAAGAACCCTTACTAGTGTTTGTTTTCAGCTCTGACAATTTTTACATCAACTTTTTACTTCTGTTGGTTTTTTTTCTTTTTAATCAGTATCATGCAGTACCAAGTCAAATACTTTATAGAATGCTATTAGACAAACATTATTATGGTTATCAACAAAATTTGTAATCTCATTCACAAAAAAAAAAGTAATTTTGACAGGATCTGCTTTCTCTAAGCCCCTGTTGATTGGCATTAATTAGATTTCTACTGTTAATCCTTTATTAATCAAATTCTACATCAGACATTCCACGACCAGCAGCCAATCTGACAAACCTGTAATTAGTGGGGTCATCTCATTTTACTCTTTTAAATACTGGAACAACATTTGCTTTTCCCAGCCTCCTGGAACTCCCCCACCACTCCTAAACTCATTTAAAAATTCACAATAGCAGCTGGAGCAGCTTGAGCACAGCACATGCTCTTATCAGCCACTGCAAGACTTGGCAAACTTCTAGCAGCACTGGGCTGCTCAGGGCATTGCCTTTAGCTGTCTCATTGGTCACAGGCTCACAGCAGTGTTACAGAAGATGCAGGCTTGGCTGATTAAGCCAGGCTCTTATTAAACAGAAGGCAAAGAGAAAGGAAAAAAAAATAAAAAAGGGAAAAGATATCTAAAGCAGAGTTGAGAGCAAACTCTATGTTTCATACCCCATGCCCTGCTGAGGGTGCATACTTCTGCAGGTCCCCTCTCCAGCCCATGGGAGGAACCATATGGCCATGACAAGGCCTAGGGAAAATCTGCTGGTGCCTGGTTCTAGCCCTGGTGATGCTCAAAGTGTGGGCTCAATTGCCATCCTCTCTCATGAAACCCAGGGACCACCTCAGCCTCCAAAAAAACAGACCAGCCCATGATCTCCAAGTGATTTTGAATCTACTTTGTTTTTTACATTTCACCTTTTCTATCCTCAGCCAAAATCTCGCTTCTAAGGAAGCTTCAGAGATGCGATGAGTACAAAAGCTAGTATTGCCTTTATTTTCTCATCTATCAAGGCCTGATTCCATTCTTTTCTGACCCTCTTATCCATCAGTTATTATCTTAACCTGGACTTACATTGGTCTGGATAGCTCCATTTTGCCCATCTCATTTTGTTTCTTATCAAGCAATATGATTCTAGGAAGCTGAAGGGTTTTTTTAAGTGCTCAGCCCTTTTCCAACAAGAAAGTATATGATCTAGATAAGTCTGCTAGACACGATCTTTTTTCAAGAAATCCTTTTTGTTTTAATGGTAGAAACTTATCTTAAAATAAGATTAATATTAATCTATAGAAGAGAACAAGATAAAGATAGATTTTGCCTATTAAATTTAAGAATGGCAATCAGTTAAGTGTCTACTAAGTACAGCTAAATTAAAATGAAACACCAAGAGAAGTATATATGACAGACTATAGTGTATTAAATTGTTTCATTATTCTCTGATAAAATGAATAGCAAATGGATTTGGAAATTGATGCAGTGTTTTGAAAAAAGTATTCCTGCAGAATTACAATAAAATTAGACAGAATTTATGTTTCCACCACTACAATTTCCACAGCCATCTCACAACACTACTTGTGTTTTCTAATATCTATTTATGTGACTTTCTTGAGTAGAATTTGAAATTAGTTGATAATGTAAGAACTACTTAGGAATAAATTCATATTAAATTAGAAAAACTAGGTAAAATATGATATGTAGAATTTGTAATGCTAAACAGTAAAGATATCTTACAGGTACTAATTGGGTATGAAGTAGACAAATGGTACAGTTTCTGTATATTCTAAATAAGTTTTCTTGAGGCACAGCCTTGTTATCACTTCAGGTAGTTTTTAGTGTGTTATACCTCAAAGATCACCACAGATTAAATTTCATTCCAATAGATTTTACTACTGAACCAGCCTATTTAAAATTCTCCATGAAATATAAAGCTAGGCTTAAAATTTATGAACGGGAGCATATAATGACATAGGGCAGATAAAAAGAATGCAACTTAACATGAAGAATTCTTAGTAATAACATTGCAATCAATCACATTTCTTATCCACTCGTATGCCTTTAGATTATATCTTAAATAAAACTCTGCTAAGAACAAATGGTGCAGTGCTGAGCTGAGCACTGCAGCTGAAGTTTTCATAGGACAACACTGGAATTCATCATTTCAGTGCCCAGCTCCTCGCTGGAGCTTCACACATGCCACAACTACCATAGGTATAAAAACTAAACTAGCTTTTGTTCGATAAAGAAGATATTACAGACCTTCTTTAAAAACAAAACAAAACAAACAGACAAACAAAAAACCACAACAAAAGCTTCAGAACCTGCTCTCCCCCTGAGCCCATACTGCTAGCTATTAAGATGATAAAAAATGTTAAAATCATAGTAAGAAACTAATGAAAACCTACAATGATGCTTTGCAGAGATTTGTGTCCCTTCTCTCACAGGATGTTAGGCAGAAGAGGTCTGTGTTAATCTAGCTATTGTTCTCTCTGCTACCTGCTGAGTAATTCCAGGGTCATAGAAAAGAAATAGAGATAGAAAATCTGGGCTGTGGGAAATGCCTCACTTGGGACTAATTCTGTCCTCCTCTGCAAAGAGCACTGAGACTGGGGGATAAGGCCAATAGACAAGCAGAGTTGCAGCACCATATTTTGTTGTTTTCCCTTTTGCATTATTCTTTCCAACATGTCAGCAAGGAATAAAAAGTGTCAGAAATTCAGGAAATTAAGAGACCACAACAAAAACAACCAGCGAAAGATTGCCATCTGAATGATCCAGGAGAAAGACAGCTAGAAGGGAATTGGAGCTGCTGCCAGCAATGTGGAAGACAAAAGCAGCACACAAGGCAAAAGCCTGGGCGTATGAGTGAGTGCAGGCCTTTATTGTAATTAAACTGAACGCTTGCAGCAGACAGCACGCAGCCTGGACCCGGGCTGCCATCAGCTCACCCACTGCTGCCAGCCCACAAGATTTCTGTGCGGAGGTTGGGGCATGTCACCGACCCCCTGAAGGGAGGCAAAGCGCTGTCAGGAGCACTTGTTTGCTGTGAGGAATAGTCAGAGCCTTACCTAGAAACAGAATTTTCCAGCCTGCCTGGTGTTGCAGTTTAATCAATACTTCACTTGGATGGCTCTATTACATTTGGTCTAAAATGAAGTTTATAGTCAGCTCGAAAGATCTTAAATCCCAGCATTCACTCCCAAAACATCCCTTCCACTGTTTTCACCTGTCCAGCTAAGAGTTAATAAGCACCAGGATTAAACGGGAGTACTGAGCGCTCCTAATCCATGGCAACAAAGGAGGAACAAGAGGATATTCACCATTGTTTCAAACTGTACGAAAAGCTCCAGATAAATTAGACACTTTGAAATTACTTTACTTGTGCTCTTTGCCAGCCTCTTCTGTAAGTCACAGCAAACCACACTGGGAAGATAACATGTTCCAGGCAGAAAAATACAAAGACAATAATTCTTGCAGAGTCAGTTCTTTTCTGAACCTATGCAAATATAATGCAGAAAAAGCTGCTGCAGATAAAGGACAGAATGTTTAGTTGCATTGCTGTCCTTTGACCAGCCCAAAGCTTCTTCCCTGATGGATTAAATTAATGTTTTGTAGTGTCTATACAGATGTGAAAGGTATACAGGCCAATGTTCCTGTCACAGAGTGTTCAAGTGGCTAAGGAACACTGCAATGGGAGAAACAGTGGAGGCGCTGGCAACCTAGCCAGAAACCTGCTGGTGAGGAGCACTGTGTTCAGACATGGGAGACTTCCATAGCTGCAGATTATTGTTTCCCACTTCAACATTAAAGCAACTCTGCAGGACTAATTTGAAGGGGGTTAACTGGAGAAAACGTTCAGCCAAAGTCCTGAGGAGATGTCTTTTCCCACATGAAAAGTATTAAGAAAAATCCATACAGTTGGTGCTTCTGTCTTTCAAGTTTATCTTCAGAGACGTGACTCTTTGTCTTGAGCACGGGTTTCTTTGATATTTGTGTCATCTCCTCTGATCATATAAATACTTCTTTTGCTAGAAACTCTGTCGTGTTGAGCTGAGATACAGGTGAGCAAAAGGTTACACTCCATAGCCATGGAGGGTTATGAGCATGGGCAAGGGCTCTCAGAGCCCATGTGCAACATCATCTTGGTGGGAAGACTTCAACATGGCACTGAAAGCACAGTGCACATCAAGTGAGTGACATAACCTGTTATTTAGAATGGCTCCGAAAAAGTCCTCATAGGTATAAAAAATAATAAAAGGCAATATTGTACATTTCTTTCTTCATCTTGTTCCAAATAAGCTTACTTCTTTCTTACGGTGCTCAAATTATGCAATATTTTTAAAGATCAGAAGCAGTTGTTCTCATTCCCATTTTCTAGCTGATGTTTTTGATGCTGATCAGATATGATTATTTCTTGTATGACTTGACCTTCACTCAGTCTAAGGGTTTAAATTGTGAGTTTTGTAGATTCATTGTTATAAAGCAAATTTGATTGATGACAGTCACCTAAAAAGATACAAGACCAGTAAATTTCCACAAAGACAGTAATATGGGATACCTGTATAGACCTCTTGTTTATTAGTGTAGAGGCCAGAGCTCTTGCAGCTCAGCTAATCTGGAAGGAGGTGAGGCCAGTGGTCAGCTGTGCTGCTGGCATGGGCACAGTGGCCCACAGGAATGGAGTTGCAGGAGGGACCACAGTGGCTTTGGCATCTGAATTGGTAGGAAGCTGCTCCAGGTGATTTTCCACACAGCTATGGATTTTCTGACTTACTTTGCTGAGGCATTTTGGCCCTCCCATGTACAGCCTAAAGAGTTTTGATGCATGTGCTGGAGCTACATCTTCTTTTCAGGATCAGGAATCTAAAACAGAATGGTTATGGGGCCCCAGTTGGAGCTGGCTCAAAGGACCTAAGCACCCTTAAGAGTGAAAGGGCAGATATAAAAGCTTTTACTCTGAGGGCAGTGGAAGATGTCACCCCTACAGTGCCAGCAGGAGATCCTCTAAAGCTCACAGCTCCTTCTCACTCAGCACATACTGAGAAGATGCATGCCTCTTTCCCCACTTTGAAACTTCAGGGATTTCAGATGGCTTACCATTCAGTAAGGCGCCTTCTGAAATTATGGAGTCTGTGGAAGTGCACTCTCCATTTTGTTATTCATTAACTGCCTCCGGCTCTTTTAGTATGCCACAGTAACCTCCTTGTTCTGAGAGCTGGGGAGAGAGATGACAGAGCAAAGGGCAGCACAGACAACATCAAGAAGCCAGAAATGCACAGAAAGCAGGGAAATGTTGTTTCATCCTTTTGTTACAGCCACTTATTTCCATGCTGAAAGGCAGCATGTGGGCTGAGATGCCTTACTTTGCATTTTACATAGGAACTGTGGGAGCTTGTCTGCACTTGTCACTGAAGGGGAAAGGCCCAGTGCAGTTCCAGTCTGGTGACATTAAACCACAGCTGTTAAACCAACCAACAACTGGAAAGTGAGAAGAGCTGTTGAAAGATTCAGCTTTCAATTATAAATAATCTGATGTAGCAGGCAAATTATTTGGGTAAGTAGGGCCTGTAGATTTCTTCATGTTAGACTGCCTGCTGCTTTTCAAGGATACTCATTAAGATCACATTTAAGTGACATGAGATACCTGAGAGGACTTTCCTTTTCCCTTGCTTCCACTACATATTTTCTTCCTCTGTTAACTCAAGCTTTGATGCTCTACTCTATTATCACACCTTTCCTTCATCTTTCATGTCCTGAATTTATTAGCAGCTGCAAGTAGGCTGCTGACATGCCCAGGAATTACCCATGAGCTCAGAACACTTTTAAGATGCAGTGAGACTAATGAAAAAAGATGGTTAAATGCCTCAAATACTAATCTGGGGTTCAGGGAGACCATACTAGAGGCTTGCCTTGGCCAGTTCTCTTCAGACCTTTGGGAAGTGCCCCTTTCCTCTGGATTTCAGTCCTTTTCCAGAAAACATGAGACCTTTTCTGTCTCTGAACTGCACTGTAGTAATGGCATTCAAACACACACACATAGGACTAGCTACACTGTTCATAATAAAGCATTACTCTACTCATCTTTCTGAAAGTTCTAAGAGTTCCTTCATGGGAAAAGAGATCTTTAAAATGAATTAACTGAATAGCTGTTGTTACATTAAGGGAATAAAGGATTAAGATGTTTTGGTCTTACTCCAAATATCGTTTTTCAGATTAAGATAATTTGTCCTCATTATAAGGCTTGGTAGAGAAATATTGCTTACTATACATAAATAAATATCAAAAAAAATGTTACTTGTAATAGTTTCCAACCTCTGTAATGCACCAGTGATCTCTTTCACAAGCTAGACCAAGTCAAACAGGAGGCTCCCCTTGGAAACTGTGCATGAGGCTGGAACTCAGCCCGGTCACAAGGCAGGATTGTGCAGTTCATGAACGCTGAGCTTATGCTTCTATATTGCACATGATTTACAAAATTTACAGATTGGTACTTGTCTGTCAAGCCCCAGTGCTGCCATTTGAAGAGGTTTTTTAAACAATAAAATTATACTGAGTAATTGACATTTTCTTTTGCCTCTTGGAGTATATACAAGCTGTTTTTTTGCAGCTAAGATTCTCTTGAAATGTTTGCAGGCGCATATTTCCTGCTACCAAACTGAAAATCAGATTACCGTCTTGAGTACGAGCTGGAGTTCAGATGAATGTTTATTTGGCACCATATTCATACGGTTATGCACAAGTGCATAGAATTAAAATAATAATTTCTACTTGATTTCATGCTTCTCTGGCTTAATGGTCTCTGATGTTTTTTAGCAGATCCATTATACATACTTAAATATAGAAAAAATGTACTGCAAGGAGAAGAAAAGAAGAATATACTGGCAACCAAATTTACTCCAAAGTGACGTTGGAAAGGAAATTGCAAATATGACTTTTGCTAGGATTTGCCTGGATAATGTGACTTTGAGGTATTGAGAATAAGCAGTGGTGTACCCAAAACAATTTTCTGCTTTTTCTCTACAAAGCAAAAAACAGGAGTTGTCAGAATTTTAAGTGCAGTTGAATGTAATTAGCAAATTGCTCAAGCCAGGCTTGATTAAGATGTCATTTTGTGACTCTTTGATACCTCCAGCTCCTTTGCTAAAGCCACTGACTACCTGCTCAGCTTAACCCCATGCCAGTCAAAGATCTTGTCACAGAGTGAAGTGTAATGACTGTTTTACTCTGCTGCTTGACAGCATCTATTTCTTTCCATCCAACACAGACGGTGAGTACCCAGAGTGGCAGGAAGAGACACAAAAAGGCTGCTGATACTTCCAAGCAGAACAGGGGTTGTCATTTCGGATGCCAGTGTCAAAAGCCAAGCCTTGGAAAAGCATCCTTTTCGGGAGTGGCCCTGCAGTACCACAAAGCATTGATAAGGCTGAGCGTGCTCAGGCAGTCTTATCTGTGCAGGGCCCCAAGAGATTTCAAGGAAAGAGAATGAAAACCATGTAAATACAAGTGATGACCTGTAACATGTGCAAGAAAACTTTCCTACCTTGAGCTACACCAGCACTGCTTACTGTTCACAGCTTTCTCACCCTTCAGCTTTTGCAAACTGTCAACATATTGGCGTATTTTATTGTTATATGTCAATACATACATGGCATATAAATTATGGAAAGAAACATACTCAAGCACTCAAGTTAGTATAGCTTGTCATGTCTGGCATTTTTAATACATTCTGCTTCTTCCCCAGAAGAAAGAATGCCAGAGCACGAACATTTATTTCGAGTTCTCTAGCAGTGGTATGTCATAACCAGGGGTATTTCACAATTATGTCTTCTATGTCTCAGCGTAAATCATGCTTTAAATGATAAAGTAAATCTTAGTGAAGGCATAGGATTTTCTGCACTGGTGTCTGAGTGATGTTCATGCAAGTGAAATAGACTTGGGCCTATCCCCACAAAAATTAATTTTCCAGGGAGCTTTGAATTTTGCATATTTAATAATTACATAAGCATTTTTGTTTGGTATTATTATGGTAAGTCTATATTTTATTAGGTCTCTGATGATTTATAATAATAAATGTTTGTTCAGCAACAGCTGGTCTCAGATCGTTATCCTATCAAACATTCTTTATTTATCCCACCTCATTTTTAACCCTTGTTAGTTTTGTTTTCTTTCCCTAGAAAAAGCATCATAGCAGGAAATCAGTCAAGTTCCCTTAAAAAATAATTCATAGCAAATTAAAATCAGATGCTTATGTACCAGGCATTGAGTTGTACTTAAGCATGCAAGTCATGCCACCTGCAGAATTTGTGATGTGCTCGTGATGGATGCTGACTGCTTTCATGGTAAGGTATCCTCTGACCTCCCTGCATTGTTGCTAGCTTCTTAAGAATAGAATTCTTGTATTGGCAGCAGGCTAGATGCTACTAACTGCTGTCAGTGGGAGCTCTTGATACCATCAAGGAAAAGAAATCTACATACTATTAATGTTGTGTTTCTTTGAAGTTTTTGGTGTGTGTTGCATCTAAAGCTCCAGTGGAGACCTAAGTCTCTCGTATATTAGTGAGGAAAAAAAATCCCTCTCTCAAGTAACTGAAAGGTGTATAAAGGTGTAGATCCACCAAACGGTATCCAGCTTAGCTCTGCTTTCCCAACCCTGGAAGCAGCCTCTTGGCTGGATTCTCTCCTTGTTCTTAGAGGGATTCAGTGGTTGCGTGTACCCAAATAAAAGCCAGCCTGCAGAGTGACACCATCTATGTTTACCAGAAGGAAATACTGAAATACTGAGGAATGTATTATGGTTTCAATCTTTTTTCTTTGAGAGAGAAAATACTCATTGTTGGACTCGATGATCCCCATGGGTTCCTGTCAGCCCCTATGATTCAGTGACCTTGTGGCTGAAGGGAACATGCCATATGCCATTCATAACATAGATCTGAATGTTTTCCTGATTAGATAAAAGCACAACCAGAAGGAGAAAGAAGTAGAGCCTTTAATTTGGCTGCTCAGGGTTAATCATGGGAATACAGAAGATTTAGGTTCAGATCCATCCTCCTTATTTGAAGCAGAGAATTGAACCTGACACTTCTCCTCATCCCAAATCAGAGTGCATTAGCCTTGAGACCAAAGAGTCAATCCCTCAGTTTTCTTCTACTTTTTTTCTCAAACCCCGTTAAAATTGACATTATTTAAACACATAAGTAAATTCAGGAAAATAAAGAAGAGATGGGTACAGCTCAGATATCGTAGTGACTACAGCATTTTTCTGTAGAAGGGCACCAACCTGTGACTCGAGTAGAGAAATACAAGTTGCATAATAATGAGACAGGTAACGTCAAAGTGTGGGTCTAATGCAAAGTCTACCAAAATGATGAGCTATATTTCAACTGACATTAAAGAATTTGGAATCTGCATAAGAGTGTCCAGTCTGGATGTTTTATAATCGTTTCTTCACGCTTTTAACTTAAAAAAAAAAGTGACTGACAGAATTATAGATAAGAGGAGTTGGTACAGTGGCTATTGATCAAAAGGCAAAATAAATATTCCACATGAGCTCCCTATGAGGCTGAAAGAAGGAAGAAATCTGAAATGCAAATCCCCAGTAGAAGAGAGAAAGCTTGCTTTTTCTCTTGTATTACCTCATGGAAATGGTACATACCAGCGATATTTTGAGGAGTTAGTAATGCTTAACACCAGCACTAGGACTTGTAAAATTTCTTGCATTGTGCTTGCACACACACACGGCTTTTTCTTGCACTAATTCATGGCATGTTAAAAGACTACAAATGCAAACAGCAGTTCCTGCGAGGTAAAATGTCTACGCATGGATTTTAAAAGCAAGAACTTTTTTAGTTATTGTGATCTCAAATAGAGCAAGTTTCAGAATCAATGTTACCTCAGAGAGTGAGGAGTTCAAGATTAAGTTCTTCTCTTAAGAAGAAAGAAAAGAATTGCAACAAACACTGAAGCATGTTCAGTTATTTTCCAAGTGACTGCTCAGTCTCCTCTCTTTACTTTTGTGTCACTCAGTCACAGCTCTCATCCATGAACACAAGCTAAGGCAACTGAGGCAGCAAGAACCTAAATTGATGGCATCATGTTGCTTTGGCTTTTCTTGCCAGGTCTTGTTTTCTTTTTTTAATCTCTGCTGGCACTGTACTCTCGGCTCTCAGTGCCACCTGCTACAAGGATCCCTACTGCACTGTTTCACAGATAAATTGTACAGGTTGCTCTAACAGCAGAGAAGCCCTCCTTGTGAAGTCTCCATTATTGCTTTCATACTCCAATCTGTCCCTAAATCCATTTTAGGATGATATTATTTTGATTTACAGCATCTTGATTTGGTGTATTATTTAACTAAACTGTTTGGAGGAAGAGTCCCAGTATGCACAGCATTATTGGTATTGGAAGAGCCTTCATATTTCACAGTGTGCTTTACAAATATATTGTGACAGTTTTCTTTTAAGGTTTTTTTGGTTTTTTTTGTTTGTTTTTTTTTTTAAGAGAAAGAGTAGGAGAAAAAAAAAACTAAAAGGGCAGGAGAAACTAGGTCTCAAAGAGAGCACTTGTGTAGAGCTTTTAAATGCATCCTCTGAGAACTGCTGTTCATCTTTTTAGATGAGAACACCAAACTGGCAGATTGATTGTCAGGTCTTCTTTTATTGGAGTTATACCAGAACAGCCTAAGATACTCAGATTTTTTTTTTTAATTATTTATTTTATTGCCTTTTTTGCTTTTCTGGTTTTTCTTTGGTTGGGGAGAGGGAAGAGGCAGGGGGTGGCAGCTATTGTAAGCCTTCATTTAAACTGCTTAATAATATGGATAATTATTGGTTTTATACTTTTAAAAATAGGGGTGGAACGGGGGAAAAATATAAAAAGACAAATCAGGTAAATAAAGATACATTTTTGTAGAGCTTATCTTTGTTGGGCCTGAGAAAGACAAATAAACAGAAGAATATATAGTGAGTATGATTAGACTTCTCTAAGTCTGTGACTGCAGTTGAGAGGTTGACTTTTGAGAAGCCTCAAGACAGCAAAATAGCTTCAGTATGGCCTGAAGGTAGGCAAAAGAAATGCTTCTGAGGTGAGAGGCTTGGGATGTCTTTTGGGCAGCTGAAAGGGAAAGGTATTTCAGGGTTCTTGGTAAGAGAAAAATGCAAAACATGTTTGGTCATACGAATTCATCCATGATACAGAAACATTCCTGTTCCTGTACTCCTCAGGCAGCTCAGATTTATGCATTTCATCTAGTAAAACAGCCATGCATCTTCAGAAAAGTCTGCAGTCAAAAACTGACGCATTCACAAGAGAATGCCCTCAGCAATCCACACAGGGCTACTACCTTAAATTTGCTATAACTTATAATGATTCACACCTCTAAGTGAAATAGCAGTAAACCATATTTGGCTTTGCAAGTATTATAAACTGGACGATGTTAAAGTCTCACATATTTACAATCATATGCACATAAATGGAGCTTGAGTCATCCACTGCTGATATAATAGGGACATATTCAGTGACAAGGAATATAGAGCAGTGACTTAGATTGATAAATATTGGGGGCTGGAATAGATCTCTGTTCCGTTTGCAGGCAGCTGGAACAATCCAGCTATTACTGTCAGAAATGGAAAGACTCCTCCAGACCTGGGAAAGAAATACTTGAAAGCTGAAGTTGATATTTGCCTTGCTGAAGTCCTTGTGCAGGCACAGCTTCTAGATTATATCACTCTCATGCTGTCACATCCAGGTACCTCAGAGTCACAAGTATGTGCAAGGGAGCACAGTACCATCCATGTGTGAGTTGGGGAAAGAGACACAAAGTAAATTTTGTAAAACCTCACAGGAATGTCTCAGTTGAGTTGAGAAGGATCTCTCAAGACCAACTCATTGTCCTAACCACTATTCTGAACTTCAGATCTGCTGCTCAGTCACAAGTCCCAGAAGGACACAGCATGCTTCCACTGACAAATCATGCAACCTAGGGATGTTCTTTAAGTTTACTACTTCCGAACACTCATAAATTATATTCGTTTGCATTTGGGATAGCTTCCTGCTAGTGGTGAGTACTTCTGAAATCAGTGGAGCTTTGAGAACAAGGTGCAAACATATAGATGGGATGCAAACCTCAGTCAATTTGTGTTTCCTAGCAACCATGAAAATTGAAGTAGGTAAAGACTGAGTATCTGATACACCCCACTGAAAAGTACACATACCTCAGAAGACAGAGAAGTGTTTCTGTCATTGCTGCCTGGACCACAGGAATCAGAAGGTACCTGACAGAGTTCCTCTTGCTGTTCCATGTCTGAAAAGTACTGTGAAACAGAGTACAAGATCTGCAGTAGCACTTTAAGAGAATTCTGCACTTCCAAAAGGTTTTTCAGAGGGGTTACCTACTCCTCCCAAAGAGTTTAAATATCCATGACTAGTTTAAGCAGAGATATCAGCACGCAGTATTATGCCTTTAAATAAGGTATAACCTTCACAATGAAAGTGAACACAAATGTCAAAACATTTCAGAAGAAATTAATCTGAACAGTTTGCTGAAGTTGCTAAGAGAAGATTGATTTTTGGTACAAACTTGATTCACCATTTTCTTCCTTCAGGCAAAACAAAGTTTTGCTTCTGTCTAACATTGTCTTTTCTTTTTAAGAACGTATCAGATTTTATTTGAAAGTAGAGCAAACAATACATATTTTTTAAAAAAACTTCATGTATATTTTATCCTAAAGCGATCTGTATCATTATTGATTGTTCCTGCAATAAGAAAGTTAATAGGATGAATTGCAAGTAGTTGCCATAGTAACTACCACTGGTCTCTTTCTCATGAAGAGGAAGCATACAATTAATTTGTCTTTTAACCTACTTTATCATGGAAAGCCTATATAAATGCAATAGCATAGGTCCAGACTCGTTATATACTTCAGTGCCATTGTCCTTTTATATCATCTCTTCAGATCTATTTATTTATTTATTTACTAAGTGTTTGTTGAAAAGGAACTTTTCAGTCTGTGTGTTTTCCAGTGTTTAATTTGTTTTGGATGTGAGCAGAGATGCTCAGGACCGGGATTCTTCCTTTTAGTATAATTCGTCCGATACTCAGGAGTTCATGAACTTCCCTCTTGCCCTACCAGGGAAACATTCTGGAGCAAACCTTTACCGTGAGGAAAAACATTAGATCTGAGGCTAACAGAATACACACTGTTTGACACTGTATTTTTGAATGGATTTTATTTTTCATTTTGATACTTTTATCACATTCTTTGGGCATAATTAATGCAAGTGCTGGATTTTTTTGCCTGAGTAAGGACTTTAGGATTTGGCACACATTAAACCCTCACCATTCCTGGTTAATCCGAGGACAGCATCTGTTACCTTCTGCGGGAGCTCTTCTGGGGGCCATTTTCATAGTAAGTGCACTAAATAACAGACTGTTAAGTACAGTATTTCTGATACAGTTTGCACTCTTTTATGTCAAGTTTTTCTGATAACTTCTACTTTATAATTGCAAAGCAGAAGAGTGAAAACTTTGATATTTCCCTTCATTTGAAAGGAGCTTCCTTTTGTAGGATGCTCTCTAGGGAAGGCTTAGTTTATTTCACTTTGGCTCCTGAGGGACACAGAAGCATGACCTCCAACATGCATATTTTCCCTTAAATACAACTTTCAATATAAAATGCTGTGCTTTTGCAAATTAGACATTATTTGACATTAGACTGAGTATTCCAGTACTCTTCACTTGAGCACAGTCAAGTATGAAGAATACAGGAGTACCACTGCACTACTGTATCTCCGCTTTCACCTTCATTGGATCATGCCCTCATTACTGTTGATGACCACAATTCCATTGCTAAACTGGTCTGGAGAAATTATAGAAGATGCTGTGATGTATACAGATGTTTTTGCAAAGCAGACCACTATTGGGTGGGCAAAGACACACAGATGAGGAGTCTCAGAGACACACAGATTTGTAAAGGGTCATCTGGGCAACACAAGAGGAGAAAAAAAATGACAATAAGACACAGAGCAAAGGAGTTCTGCAGTGAGTGACTAGAGAGGTATTTATTCCAAGAGACTACATCCATACTCATTTAAGAAACACCAAACAACTCCAAGGAGCTTTGGATCAGGTACCAAGGATAAAAGAATAGTTTCCTTGCGCATTGTTCTTCCCTACCTCCTGTTGGAGATTAAGGAAATTATGCACTACTGAAATACCACCATATGTTCAGGTATGAACTGACAAAGATATATTACAGCTTTAGTCGACAAAATAGCAGGTAAACCCACTGGAAGATTTGCCAATGGAGTGTTTGAGGAAATCATTCACCACATTCATATACAGAGAGGAATAGCAGTGGTGGTGGGAAAAGTGGGGAGTAGAGATCCCACAACCTCTCAGAGGAATCAGAAAAAAGGGATTTGGAAAGGTTGAAGGGCTGAGACAGCAAAAAAAGACAGATAACAAATAATGCAGAGGTCAGAGAGTGGGGTCCTCACAGGCACAGTAGCAAGGGAGGAAGTTTAAGCAAATTCCTCTCAGTGGAAAGAGCAGAGGTAAATCTTTGTAGACAGGTCATTCATTTCTACCACCTCCTACAAGATCAAACTTCAATTTAAACATTTATTAGATTAGTCTGGACATGAGCACTTGCTGAAACTTGCCTCAAAGGGTGTTTCTTTTTTACTTCTTTTTATTTTTAGATCAGCTAATGCAATTGTTTGTTATGAGCATAAGTGAGATCATTCTTTTTTCTTCTCATGAAATTATTGTTTCCAGAGCACAGGATGGAGAAGAATGTCTTCTAAAATAAAATCACTTGAAAGAAAATGACTAAGGACTTAAAACTTTAACAAATGAAATGGAGCTTACAAATTAATCAAGTCTGAAGATTAGTACTTGAAAGAAGAGGTAAGGTAACTTAAATAGCAATTCAAAAAGCGAGTTTATTAAAAAAGGTTTTCCCCCTCATCCTCTCCTTTCTTACAAACCTGAAGTGAATTTTTGTATAGTTTTTTTTAAATGGAAAGCAATGCCTGCTTCTGTTCATGTTAGCTGACAAATGTACTTTGACAGCTCCAAAGAGGAAGAAAAGTTTGGAATGGAAGAGCAGTACATAAGAGGAAGACCAGGGAAAAGTATTCTTGGTATCAAGACTTGCCTCTTGAGAAGCAATAACACAGCCACCTCAAACCAATTCTTCACAGAAAACAGGAGCTGTAGTTAATCATTCTCTCTTTGCTACCTAAAAGTCAACCTTAATACAAGTATGTTCCCATTTGGAGTGCATCACAGCAAGGCCCAGCAAGCTACTTCTACTCAAAAAAGCAGTGGAGATAGGCCAGCATCTAAAGGTTTTGCACCTCATTTTCAGGTGTTTAGCTAAGACTAGCTCAGAGGTACCCACAGTTAATCTAACTCAGTTTAATCTCTAGTCTCAGATTTAATTTATATTTTCTCAACAGGAGATTTAATTTATATTTTTCTCAACAGGAGAATTAATTTATATTTTTCTCAACAGGAGAATTAGACACATCTGCCTCTGACCCCTCAACCTGTACCCAACAAAAATGAATTCAGTTAAGTGGGATCACTGCTGCTTTTTTGTGGTTCAAATCGTTAATGGTCTTGTGGCCTTGTTCGTCTTTCTATCTCACTCATCTAAGGGATGTAAATGCCTTGCCACCCAGCATCAATTTTATTTCCCCTTTCTGTACCTCAAATTACTTTTCTGAGGACAAAGAAAACAGATGCTTTTTTTTTTCAGGACTCTGACATACATAGAATGAGCATAGTTTATGTGTTTAATAGAAAAAGTAACCTGCAGTTTAGAAAGATAAGACACACTTTCAAGGAAAGACCATAAAACACACACATTGCCAGTATTGATTCTGTTAGGAAGAACACTTCCAACAGTACCCTTCCTCCTCAGGAGCTCCAGTGCTCTTCATGTTTCAAGTACAAGACATATCTGCATGTACAATTCTGGTACAAATTCCTCAGAGCTCTCCTCCGTGAAGGCTTTCTTCTGTAAGGGTTACATGAGATGGTGCCCAGACCCAGGTTCTTTGTATCTATGAAGCATCCTGAGGGACTCCAACAGCTTTCTCCTAGAGTACAATTATGGCAGCCTAAAAACTTTTTTCCACCAAAGTGAAGATACTCAAGAACTAGAGGTAGGAAACCACTGCAAACGTTAGTCTGGTCTAATAGCACAGGTGTAGCCCTTCCACTAGATCCCATCCTCTATTTCTGATTTTTTTTCCCCTCTATCCTTAAATTCTTTGACCTGGACATGACTCGTGAGAATATTTCTCTAATAAAAATCCTAATTTCAGTCATCCAGTCTTTGTATGATTTTGTCTCAGCAATAATCCTGCCAGGTTCCTTAAGCCTACAAAGCATGTGCTTCCATTAGAGGAAGCAGGGCTTTGTATTATCATTGCTCTTTCTTCCTTTATTTGGGCAATAAATAGTACAATCACATCTGTAGATTATCATTGCATTGTCAGTTTATGGTTGAGTTTTAGTTGCAACAGATCTTCAAGAGAAGAACTTTCTGCATGTTATTAAAACAGCTTCCAATTTAGGAAAAAATATATATATCCTTGCTTAAGCATTCTTTTAATTATGAGAATATTTATTCAGATTTCCCTGTGCTTTTGTGTACGCTAGTCAAATTATTTGGTGAGTACCAAGGGACTGACTCAATTTTTTTCTTGCTCCAGTGCTGTATGATGGTAGTGGAGTTATTTTGAATAACCCTCTTATAAAATAGGTCAGAATCAGGTTCTTTTAGTGGATGACACTGCTGTTATCACCACTTATTATAATTTCCCATTTTGCTTTATGAATTTTCTCAATGCCTCAGCAAAACTTGTGAAGAAAGCTCTAAAAAACCAAAGCTTTATTAATTATTATTATTTATATATCCAACTTCAGTGTTATCCGTTGTTCAGTTAGCTCCACTGCACTGGAAGGCTCATTTTGTGGACCGTTCTGAAGGGTTAGTGGGCAGGTTGATATCATTATATGCTTTGTTCCTTCAGTGGGCTCTTCCAGTATCTCCTCCATTGTAATCTTGAATCATTAACTTCATTATAATAAATAAATCATGTTTATAACAGCAGTGCTGGCTAAAAATAGGACTGGTTGTCTTGAGCACAGTAAAAATGGGAAAAAGAGACCTGAAGCACAGAAACTAGCTGAGAAGAGGGAACAGCAGGAAAATCTAAATATGAACTAAGCAGCAATTGTTGAGGCTGGGACAGGGAAAGACACACAGAGGGAGCAATGTGATCCTGCAGACATCCTTTTATTCCTGTGCTTTTGTTTATAATTTCAATCCTTTTAATGGGTGGCAAGGCATTACTCTCACAGGAGTTTACCACTGACAAAGCTAAACAAAGAAAGGAGTGGAGGGTTGTTGTAAGCAGCCAGCCAGTCTAGGTGAGAAAATATTCAATGGAAAAGCTGCATATACTCTTAGATAGAGTTTGGTAAACAGCACATGCCCTGAGGGCAGCCATACTGCCTTAAATTGCTGCATGCTGCTGCCACCCCCAGCTGCAATGGCAATTTTCAGTTTACCTTCTCCTCATTCAATTTAGCAGTTCCTTTCCTCATCTTTTTAAATATTCTCCAAGTTGCAGTCTGTTGGTGGGCAAGTAACAATTTCAGACAAAGCCATCATTTTCCATCCAAATTCCATGTATGGGGCCAGTGTTGTGTGCATGGGAACACATATTTTGCTGCTGAGCGCTCCAGAATAGATGTGGAAGTGCCTGGAATTGCCAAGCTGTGTTTTCTGAGCAGTAAGGAGGGGTGCTGGACCACCTTGCACACTGGATTCACTAGATTCCAGAGGAACACAATTGGTGTGGAGCTTCCTTCACCCTACACCTTGCTTCAGAGGAGCTGTGGGTCTGACTCAGGCTGCCTAATTAGTGGGGGAAGAAACATATGGCTTGCTCATTTTCATGGCTGATTTTTGTAAGACTATTGAATAACATCAGAAGATCACTACTACTTAAAACTTCTTCTGGAGGGCAATGGAAACTGTTTGATTACCAGCTCAGGCCTTGATATCTGAAATTACGAGGAGAGCATGTGTAGGAACATGGCAAATATAGCTTTTTAAAGACCTTGTATTTCTTGCAGTGGGGATGGCAAAGCTGTGTGTTCACATTATGGCAGAAGTGGAATGCTGGATGACTCTCAATAAAAGTGCAGTGCTGTTTCCTGTGCTGACACATGCTTGAAATCATTATTTTGATAATGTCACTAATGAATCTGTGCAGCCTGCAGAAGGAATTCAGTTCTATTGTCATTCTTTTCTCTGGGAAAATTTTAAAAGGATAAGCTGGTGAAAAAAATCAAACTGATTTCCCAGCCAGAGAAAACTATTGCATCTAAATTGTACATTTAACTGGGCTGTGTTCCACACAGGAGAACATGAACTTCTGCTGCACCACCTTTTTTTTCCACATTCAGGATAATTATGTATTTGTCCTTGCCTTACCTTGCTCTTTTTTTTTTTTTTTTTTTTTTTTGCAGTTCTAGTTAGTTTTTCCTAGTAAGAACTTATTTAAATGCTCAGATGGATAAAAGGACTGGTCAATGTGATGTGTTGTATGAACAAAGTCATGTGCTGTATCCTCCAGTACTGCTGGTTGCTGATACAGCTCCCAGCGAAACCCAGAAGTTCCGGCACCACAGCCTTGCTGAACTTAATATAAAGGTATGAAAACATCCCTCTGTATCTCAGTAGCACCTCCACCTGGATGATTTTTAGATATTGTTTGCTGAGTTTGAATATTGTAAATAGGGAATAGGAGGTAGCACCAGGCCCCAAGGGCAGTCAGAGGCCTTGGGGATCCTGACAGGCCTCAGCTGCCTGCCTCACTCACAGGCCCAGGCTCTCCTCTTAGAGTTGTGGGTGGCCGTGGGCTGAGCTTATCTCAACTTGGACTTGGTGGTTGCTCTCTTGGCTGCATTTCATACATCTGTTATTGTCACAAACGTACCTCATGATCTGGAGTCCTGCTTGAAGTTTGCTGCCGTCCCTGGGCCTGCCCTGCCTGCTGTGCTCAGCTATCGTGGGACTGTGTCCTGTGCGGGGAGGTGCAGCCCTGTGCTTCTCCTGTTGGTGGTTCACACAGCGTGGAGCACGGAGCCGAGAACTTGGCCAGAGGCTGGGATGTACCCCCAAGGCCAGTGGGGTACTGTAGGGCAGTCCTGCACCAGCGCACCCTGAATAGCTTCTCTCACGTAGAGAGACCTGCACTGAGATGAACTGTCTGCAGTAGAGAAGATGTGTGCCATGTCTGTGCTCTGTCCCATGCTGCTAGAGGCCACAACAGCTGTGTCACAGCCACAGGTAAATGTCTTACCCCCACTGGGTGGAGAGGGAGAGCATATGCTTAAATCGATGCTGACTGGAAAGGAAAAGGTGAGAGGGAATTCAAAGAAAGCACGGTCTTGGCTTTCAGGAGGCTTGGGAGCCTTTCTTCTTTGGTGAGGTGTATATACGTTACCTATACAGCTGTAAGGGGAATGAGCATTGCAAACCTGAAAAGCACTGATTTTTGGAGAACACAGTAAATAGCCTATGGGGAGAAAACAGGATAAAAAAGGCTTGAGAAGGGCAGATCTTAAAAATAAAAAGTAGAGAGCAGTTGTCAGAGCTGTGGTTAAGACCCACAGCCATGTGCCTGGTTCTTTAGGGTATGTATGATATACCTGCAGTTTAAAATGCTTATACCCATAACTTCGGTGATATTTCTATATGTCCAGTATTATTTTTATATAAATAGCACTGGTTCCTCATCCAGTCTTTCATGAGTAGACCACAGCTGAGAGACCCATTTCTAATACCTGAAGGGGTCGAGGTGGTGATTATATACCACTTACCTTCCTGCTGACAAACACTTCCTCTCTGACAGACTTTTCTCAGCAAACAGCATTTGACATCAGCTTTCGCAGGCATCTTCTAATTCTACCTGTGACTGACTTCACCAGATGGCATGGCTTCTCCCATGCTTATCTCACTAAACCCCTAGTTGGAGTAGAGCCTTGTGCAGTAGTGTTGATTGTCAGCAGTCAGTGGGGCTCTTGTATATCCAACAATAGTTAACACAGAACCTTAGAGAACAGTTTTGCATGGAAGTACACAAAAGACAGTGAAAAGCAGATTATAAAGTACATAAACACGTAATCTTAGTCATATTCCACAAAGTTCATTTACTTTCATCTCTGAAGGACAATAGAATTGTCATGGCATATGGGATAAATGAAAGCAACTCTAACATTGCATAAACTTTCTTCCTTTTTTCTTCTCCTGGTTTGTCTCAATACTGCTGCAACAAATCCTCTGTCTGAGAAACTCATTCAATGTGACTAGACCTTGGATTCCTGCTTGTAGATGAGCCTAGAGGAGAATGTCCAAGATCTTTGAAGCTGAAAATTGAAAAATGAATAGGAGTGAGAAGCTCGATCTCTCAAAGCTCATGTACAGCATTTCAGAATGCTTCACAAAGCTTATATATAATTCCAGTTAGCATATAAGCTGCTCATATGGTAATGTGTTGGCTTCTTTTTCTGTTTCTTTGCAGTTGGTGAAGCAAGAAAAAAGTCAAGTCATAAGCATGTTTTAACCTCTACATTTCACTATACCTGTAAAACAAGAGGTTGCATCAACCTTTGTAGGAGGGAGTAATAGCTGATAATTTATATGTGCAATTTGAGAAAAGCACAGTTCCGTGGGGTGATTATAGCAATAAATAACTGAAGTAGAACACCCTTGTCCTAACATAAACCCAACTTAATTTTTCCCAGCACTCTGCATGAAGAACCTGATCTGGGACTGGGAGGGTGTGGGGGAGGGAACGAAGCTGTAAGAGAAGCATATATAACCTTCCTGTGGAAGTCAAAGAAAGATCAGCTGAAAGTAAGAATTCAGCTTAAGAATTTAAGATCCATAGATAGGATAGTAATTTATTTTGCAGCAACAGCAATGATGTTCTCTTTGTTATGACAAGTGAAAATAGAGAGGCAGTAGCAAAGGCAATATATGCTGTTGTACAGGTAAGCTGTTTAGGGCAAGAACTGTCCTTTTGTTTTATTGGAACATTACCTGACACAACCTTGTTTAAACCACTGAGTCGAATTTCTATGAGCCAAAATGATGACAATACTATCACACATTTAACAATAAGTTGATGACCTCTAATAAATATTTTTTGTTTAGTTTCATTTTAATTTAAAAATGTCTGCAGGTAGCAGAAACATAGATCACGTGTTCAAAACACTCTTTTCTGAAACTGCAGTATTAATATCCACTGCCAGCCCTGCAATGTGTTTTGCTGCAGGAACCCAGACAGTATTTGTCTTTTTATTTTGGCTTTTGCAATTTTCTACCCCCGGTCTGTTAAAAGGTTTAGCAAACAAAATATGGGACAGACCAGTAGGACAACATTCTGTAAAGGAATTTACTGGAGTTCTGGAAAAGCAGTTGCATGGTTGCTCCAGATTAGCGGTGCTGAGCACCTGACAGAGGGTACCTCTTTAATCCCTCTTCTCTATTCACCTCTGTGACTGCACCTGGCTGTTCTCATTCCAGGGTCCTTGACTTGCCCTCACTTCAGCCACGGACATCTCCATTGAATATCTCTTCTGGTGTTAGATACTTCAGGATGGCATGAAGAGGGAGGAAGGGAGATCCTTTCTGGTAGGCCTTTCTGAAACCCTTCTTACCATGAAGGGTTTCAAGGATAATAACAGCTTGGGATCCACCTGGCAGCCCAAAGGCAGCCAGTTCATGGAGCAGAACAGCAATGGCATGTGCTGCAATCAAGAAGTTCTGTCTAGCAGGCAGGTGGCCACTGCTTTGCCTTTCAAATGGCTTCTGAGGGCTGCCTCAAGTGGGGCTTGCTGCTGTATTTTAAAATTACAGAGTTGCAGGAAGAATTATACCACATTTCTCATCCAAAACTTTCTGGCCCAACAAACCTTCACTTTGCTCTTGCTGCCAGTTACGCATCCAGTAAATTCCCTAAACCCTGAGTTTAATCTGCAAATCATGGCTTTGCACTCTCAGCCTCTTGGTTCATGGCACTACCATTCTGGAATGCCTTTCCCAGCAGCATCCCAGCCAGGTGGCCCTCACTCAGCCAAACCTCGTTCTTGTTGCTATTGTGGTAGAGCCTAGGTGGCTGGGATTACTGCGATGTTTTTTACGTTTAAAATCTAGCAATAGTTGTCTAGCCTACTTATTCCACTGGACTGATGCCTGTAGAAATAATGAACATCTCGAGCAGGAAATTGCTGCATACTGCAGATGAAGAGGCCCATAGCTTAGACCTCATCAAGCTCCTGTGTTCATAATGAAGAATAAGTTTACACAGAAATTAGAATTGAATGGAGAACTGATTTGGTTTTCTGCCTGAAGTGAGGATTTTTTTTAACTGAAAATATTTTCTTTGCTAAGGTTTGATTTTTCTACAGAAGTTCTAGAAATTTCTTAAATGAAAATATTCAATTGAAAAAAAAACCTTTGAAATCTCAAAAGAGAACTTGTTACTTTTGACTTTTGTGTTGAATGATTACTCAGACGTGACACGCTTGATAAATACTTCATGATTTTGTTTCCCAAAACTGTGTTTTTCAGAACATGAGTTCTTCAAAACAAACAAACAAACAAACAAACAAAAACAACCAGCAAATGAAAACAAACAGAACACCTTAGTCTCCAAAACAATAGCACTTAACTGATGTGTGAAAAAGAACATCTCTTAGTCCTCAGAGTGGAGATTCTCCAACCTTTTACAAGTCAAATATTCAGCCTGAGGAATCCCATTACTGCCCGACTTCTCCCCCTTCTTTTGCCTGCTCACTGCAACATCAGTTAATCTAGTACATCCATAATGCTGCACTTTACCACCCAATTCAAGTTACAAAGATTAAATCACTAAGAAAACAGAATGATAGGAAAAGATGTTACTTATAATCTGGTCTTTTCAAGGATATATATTATTTTGGCTGAAATTTGGGTAGAAATGGAGATCAGTAAAGAACCTAAATGTTTTGTGCAGTGTAGGTCTTCAAGCTCTATATGTTTATGTTGAAACAAGTGGGTGAAGTAAACTTGGAAGGTGGAGTATGAGGCAGACACTAGCTGAACTTTTGCAATCTGCTGTTGTGACTACAGCGTATGATAGAGATGCTGTAAGTCGCTGACAGATTTGGGTCTTCAGACTGTAAAGACAAGCCGTATTCTGTTCTGCCCAGTGTTCTTGATGCAGCACCTGAGCCACAGTTCCTGAGGGGAAAAAAAACAATTCCTGAACGGGAGAGGAAAAAAAAAGCTGATGACCTGTGATTTTAGTGGACCTTACAGTAATATATGGTGGGAAAAAAGGTATCTGACCTGCTTAGATGTTGTTTTACCTCTGCCTACGTTCACAAGCATCAAGGAACTGCTCATTTACCACATTCATTGGTTCCACCCTTCATTTTACAGCAGATACAAATGGTGTCCTTTAATTATTTGTTTTCTGCATGCACTTACCTATCTTTATTTACTCCATCTGCCCAATGCTGGAATTGATCTGGCCAAGGGAAGAGGCATGGGTGCAGCAGTTGGGCGTTAGGTCACGAGCGATGATGTGCAAAAAACATGAATGACATCATAAGCAAAATCCAGATCCTGGAATGGACTGGGAAACAGTGGATAGAGCCATACAAGGGTGTTGTGAGGTCCAGGTTGATGAACTCTTCTGAGAAATAGGTTAATTTATCTGAATTTCAGAAATCTGAGGCTGTATGATGAAAATGGGAGACCAAACATCAACCTCAATAATTGAAAGGTTTTCCTTTTAATGTTTTTATCTTCCAGCAACCATAAATGAAGAGCAAAGTACTTGATTACTTTTATTGCTGATCATTTTCTGGAAACAGAAGAAGTAAGAAATACAAGATCAGAACAAAAGCCTTGGTCACCTTACATGATGGGGATGTTGTATAATGAACAGCTAGATAAGCAATAGTTTTCATTAACACTGAGGAAGATAGGATGAGAAATTACCTGAATAAATCTCACAATGAACCCATTTTTTCAACTAAAAATATATTGTAAATTCTTTACATTTACTTGATTCTCATTCATGTAAACCTGTTTTAACTCCATTAGAATTTAATTTAATTTTAAATCCATTAGAATTTATTACCCATGTAAGTAAAACATAGATTGCAGAAGACTTGCAGTGTGCAAAACTATGA
Source organism: Numida meleagris (assembly GCF_002078875.1). Taxonomy (NCBI): domain Eukaryota; kingdom Metazoa; phylum Chordata; class Aves; order Galliformes; family Numididae; genus Numida; species Numida meleagris. Next base: position 17,113,914 of record NC_034419.1, read on the forward strand.
CCCACTGAAGACAAGCTTGTATGTGTCCTCATGGTTCCTATTCAGGTACTAAAGCCGAGGTGCAAGTCCCCTGCTGATCCCATGGACTCCACCTTGTAAAGAAGTGGAATTTCCTCAACCACACTAAAGCTGGTTTAAATTACATCAGATTTATGACTTAATGACAAGGTTTTGCTTAACCTCTGTTAAGGAGGCTTCTGATACATGCCAAGTTATGGCATTTTTTCAGGAAACCTTTTCTTGACTGAGTCTGTATTAAGAGTGCTTGACATACACCCCCCCCATCAAGGCATGCTGTCAGTCATTTTACCTTCTCTGCAGGAATACTCTACAGTAATAAAATACTTTATCAAAGCCAAGAGGACTTGTATTAAAAATTATGATAATTGCATCACTTTATAAAACTATTTTTATTCCTATATTTTTCCAAGGTCTTATATTTGTTCCGACTTACTAATCATTATCTTTTCCAAAAGGAAAAGCGTATTCAGTGCCACAATTATACATTGTAGCAGGGATTCACAATAAAACATCAGTTCCATTTGTTTCTCCTTAGTTTTCTAATAAACAATAAAATAAAAAGGAAACAACATATTTTCTGGAAAGTTATTTTTTTTTGCATTGGTTTCCTGCTCCCTGGAGAAGTAGAACGGCCTTGTTTCCAATTGCAGGATAATTTGTGTAATATAACAAGATTTCCAGATATATTGTCTTGTGTTTTGTGTAGCTCATGACAAAAATGCTTTCTTTTTGAGGAGGAATAAATGCGTGGTGATATAGGTTTGAAGGGGGTGTGGGTTGTTTTGGTTTGGGCTTTTTTGCTTGCTGAATTAACATTTTATGCACAGTTGAAGATTTGCTCTTGAAGGATTTAAAATTGAAGCATTGGAATTGTTGGGAAATGAAAGGGAGGGGGTACTAGGGCACATGGGAATTTAACAATCAGGTTTGCACTGTTGAGAAGAAGAGAGTGGCTATTTTTTATTAAAAACGTTTGTCCAGGTGGCAGGCTGCATGTGTTCAGATACTGAATATTTCCTATTTGTTTGACACAATATTGGCTTTCACAGCTGATTTTTTTGTTTTACTCAGTCCCATAAATACTACATTTTTACATGGAAATTGTTACATAAAGCTAAAATTAGTTTACTTCCGTACTTTTGGAGGGAAGGCTGAATGCTGCTCAGCAGAAGTGACGTTGGGTAATATTGGAAAGAATGAATAGATGATGGTTTAAATGCCCCTCTGGAACATGGATGCCGACATTTTGATTAATGTCTTTGTCATGGGTAAAGATTATTTAGTTAATGATTTGCAGTTTCCTTTGCTTGGCTCTAGGAAAATCATGCCAAATCCCAGGGTAGAAGGGAGGAACCAAGCAGCTTGAAGCCATTTGGTTATTCATGTGTTTTCAGCATGTGCCCAAAAGCTTTTTTGGATCAGGCCTAGTGCATACAGGGAAAAAAAAAAACCTCATGAAGTACTCAAAATAAAAATATCTTAATTGCACCCTGATTTACAAGGCTCAGAAGCTTAAACGAGCTGTGAGGGTGTGTGGAGCAGCAGTGCAACTGCCAGGCAACGTGCGTGGTGACCCCGCATAATGCAGTGGGTGACTGCGCTTTGGCTTGGGGCAGCACGTGGGGCCTGAGGAGTTCATCGTGCTTTGCAAACCTGTGCTGGCTTGTGAGAACAACTCGAGTGTCTCTGTGCTGTGCTGTGGCAGCACGCAGTGCCGAAGGGAGCCATACAGCTGTCCCAGTATGGGGCAGCAGTCCCTGTGGTGAGGGGAATGGTGCCATGAGCACGCTGTGCTGCCTGTCTGCCCAAAAGGCTCAGAAAGAACAAAAGTTTGGGATCACCACGCTAAATGATACTGGCTTTATCAGTTAGGTTCTAAGGATTCATTTGTATCAGTAAAACCAGCAGTGATAATTCTGTAAATGTGAAAGAGCAGCTCTGTTCAGTGTCATTTTGATAATCAAAGCTAGTTTTTAAAAAACACTTCAGTGTTTACGTGTGAAATTAGTTGTGTGCAAATGTGTTCTTTAAATCCTATTGAGTACAACCTGACCCCTTCTGTTCTATACGAATGCTGTATTTCTCCTCTTCCTCTTCCATTCATAGTTTTCATGGAGACTGACATGGAAGAAGCCATTAAAGGCTTAAACAACTTAAGCAGTTACTTTTAAATTATCTTAACATGTTCAAAAACCTTGCCAGATTTACCCTTTGGAAGATAGTAAAATAATTTTGAATAGAATGTGACCAGATAAAATGAAGATGATTTTATTATTCATGAATACTTTAACCTGAATGCTTTAGTGCCTACATCTCTCTATTATATTAAATTATGGTGGAACGTAAAACTGTCACACTGGGGTTTGCAGATTGATATTCCCCATGGACTCCCCTTATGTTTTTGCTTCAGCTCTCCCTGCTGCTGCTAATGGAACCAGTCCTTTGATACCTTTTTCCTGCTAGTTATGTTTTACCTCGACTGACTGCTTCGAAGCACCTTCGTGCCTGGCTGAGAGGTGAGCTGCCTTTTTTCACAGAACATGCAAATAACCCCTATGTATTCCCACGCACACATGTACTTCTGTATCTGGCTTTGCTGTTTCATATTTCTCTTCTTTTTTTTTATACGTTCTCTGGGCAATTTTTTTCCCCAGACATTGCACTTTAGGGTATACTTTTGAAGTGATGATCAGATATTTAGGTGAGACTCCCATTAAAGTTAATGAGACATGTGGCTAAATGCCTGTGCGCTGTATTAACAATACCCTTTACTGTTTATTGTCTAGCTTAAAGAAAAGGTCACATTGGCTCCTAACTCCTAGTCCTGGATCTTTGCCTTCCCCTTTAGATCTTAGAGGTCACTGTGAAAGAAAAGAACATAAGACATAGGGCCTAACTATCTGTATTTTTACTGCTGGACATTGTTCCTTTGGCTCCATTTTCTTTTTATACAGAGCTATAGAAATTGCAGACGTAAAAGGAGCTTTTTTCCCAAACTGTCAGAAGCATAGTGATGACAACTTATTGCTGAAGCACCACAAAGATTTACTCCGGTGCTTTGTAGGGAAAATTCTGTGAGAACTGGGAGGAAATCTCGGATCTTAAGTGAAGGGACTGCTTACCACACTGTGTATTTACTGAAGATGGCACAACTGGGCTCCAGCTCTTGGCTGGCAGTTGTCTTGCTTACCCTCACATAGATTAAACATATTAATAAGTATTTGCCGAGGTATGCCACTGTTGTGCTGTTGTCTGAGGTCTTTGGTTAGAAATTCTGCTGCTGTAGCACAAGATGGAGACAACAGTGAGCACACAGCAGATCTAGGATGGGAGGAGGCAGAAAGGAAAGGATTCCAGCTCGGTAGCTGTGTCATGTGGAATGAGTGCATATCATTCCAGACAGTAATTACAACCCCTTCGTCTGGTTCGGGGTAGGGTGGCACTGGATTGACAAAGGAATTGATATTTCTTAACAATGTTACTAATGTCCTAAATAATAAATGTTATTTAATTTCCTTATGCTTTAAATTCCTCATGGGGATTATGATATTTAAGTCTCAGTAAACATGAGCAGAGAGCCTAAGGTGAAACATGCTGTAAATGTAATCTTTGCAATGTGAGCAAAAGTCTGGCTTTAGGTCGCTTTTTCATTCATCTTATTAGCCCAAAGGTAATCTCTGTACTCTATTATAATAGAACTTCTCTGGGATAATGAGAAGCGAGCTATTCAATACAGTCCTCATCAACACTGTATTTTTCTCATGTTTCTAAAGCTCAGTAGAAAACGACATAAACCATTGTATTGAGTCATGGAGCTGAAGTACAGTGAAGTTAAACACAGCTTTTTCACTAAAAAGGGAAATGAGACTTAGATTAAAATTTAGAAGTAAAAAACAGATAAATACATTGGGTGAAATGGAACATTAAAATTAAATGACTAGCACGGGTGGGTGAAGTTCAATATAAGTAGGAGTGTTTAAGATAAGGTTTTCATCCAACACTGAGCTGGCTAATGATATTGCTAATGTGAGATCCTGCAGCTGACAGTTTGTTTCTGAAGGCAGATAACCAGCCTAATGCTGCTGCTTCGAGAACTACAATTATATAAAAGCAGATGCCATTCATCAGTGCATGTCATCGATCATTATGCAATCCTTTTCACTTACTTTTCTCATCTTTGTGTTGTGAGCAATCGCTTGCAGCTGTGCAGCGGCAGTGGCGAGGCAGGCAGTGCTCAACGGCACACAGGGCTCCAACTCTGACCAGGGCTTTTCTCTTCCCTCCCTGGAGGAAAAACAGAAAATCTAAAAGACGCAGAACTGATGGGTAAAAGCAAGTGTTGGATCAAAAGGGTTTTCAAACAGAGATCAATGTTCATTAACTCTGGCAGCCAGGTGAGCTGTGATTATCAGTCTGTATGGACGCAAGTGTTTTTCTGACTGCTTTGCTGTTTATACAGGAAAAGCGTTCCATTGAAGAAGATGGGAACTAATTAATTAATAGGTTAATTATGATCTTATTATGCTTATTAGTCATTCCCTCTGCAACAGCACCAAGGTGTTCCAGGCTAAAGAGCCTATGTGCTAGGCTCTGTACATGCACTGAATAAAATGCTTTGCAGTGCCCTCCAAGGGCTCTGTTGTCTCCTTCCCAGAAACTCCAGGGTTAGCTACTCCAGAGGGTGACTTGCAGATTCCCACAAAGCTGGTGTCTTCCTCACGCTGTTGAACACCTGTGTGTGGTGCTATGGACATTAAGTTAGCTGTAGATCTTGTAGATCTAGCTGTAGATCTTTGATTAAAAAAAAATAAATAAGTTTTCTGTGTCCAGCCCTATTTGAAGATGGGTTGTTTAACGTGCACTCAACTCCATTATGTTTGCTCATGCAGAAATATGTGCAAAGGAGCACGGTTCTTTCAGATCCATCTGAGTGACTTGGAGACCTAAGTCCAGATGTAAAAAGGGGTATGGGCAGTACAGCAGCTGGGCAAGTAATGCATTGTGAACAAAATGGCTTTTTCAATACTTGTGAAGTTTCCCTTCAGCTGTAGCAGTGTTTTAATTTTATTAGAATTTATATTTCTGATCAAAACCACATTGAATGGTTTTGACGATTTTGAAATTCTGAAGTCTGGGGCTAAAGAATTCCTTTGAAGTGACCCTTATGCATAAGAAGCTCAGAATTACCTGTAAGAAGCTTTGGATCAGTGTTTTTAGAGAGGGTTAAGATGAAATGGAGATTCAAGGGAAAAGTCTCAAACCTCCTACATCAGGAATGCAAGAGACTGCTCCACTGAAAATTGATGGAAATGAGGAGCTCGGTTACATATGTCTCTACGTGATTCTGAAAAAATGCAAAAAAGAGGTGCAGTCCTCACTTTTTAAAGCATAGGAATAACATTTGGAGAGAAGCTTGTGAGCTGCAAAGTTAACTTGGGTCATGGCTAAATCAGTGGCCTTGTGCCTTTATATATATAGCCTTGTCTAAGGTCAACTGTGAGACTACAGCTAAAACATGTAATGTGGGAGCTTGGGAGAATGGCTAGAGGTGGGTTCTTTGGGCATGCTTCTTAACTTCCCTGGTTGTTCTTGAGTAGTGAAAATGAGGTTATTTTGTACTTTTCTCTGTTTCTTAATGGACGGCAATTTGCTGTATTGAAAGTTTTATATGTCCTGAGATCTAGAAGGCAGAACACATCTGCTACACAGAAATAAGTAATAATTAACACTAATTATATATTAAGACTAATATAAAAAAAATTGCTGATGAGTCCTCAGCAGAATTAACAGGTGATGAGGATGCTCAGATCAACAGTTTGATTTGCTTACACTGTGCTCCTAATTCTGCATCTTAGCAGTTGTTTGTTACTTGGGAGTTTGGGAGGCATTTTTGGACTCTCAAAAGTCGTCTCAGTATTGGTTTACATTAAACTGGATCATTTTCATTTAGATAGGTATTCTGCATTTTGTGTGTTTTTTTTCCAATTGAGCAGAACTGCTTGCCCATAGTTGAACTACAGCCCTGAGTTCCCATGTTAAGAACAAAAGCGTGGGCTTTCACTTTAACTGTAAGCAGTATCTGGCCCCCTGCCTTCTGCTTGCCCCATATCAGGTTCTTCCCTCAGCTGGTGATGGGGTGCAGCCTTAAATTTGATGAGAAGTTGGCTACAATGCAGTCCTGCACTTTAAATGCCATGACATTTCTTAGTTATTAACATAAGAACATTAAATTAAAATTATGTTCCACAGGGACTGTAGCTTCGTATGGCTTGAGAGAATTCACTTGCTTATTCAATGAGCTTAAGCTGATTACATTTGCAATTAATACGTTTTTTCCAGGGGTACCACTTTGGGACAGAAGCAGGAGCTAAATTTTGCTGTGAGATGCTCTGGCCCAGCACCTCAGGGTTCTGCCTGGCCTTTGCTCACACATCCAGCCTCCATCAGCTGCAAGTCAGAGAAGTCACCTGAGTAAGTAAGTCTTCTAAGATTGATTCTTTAAATAGCCAGCTATGAGGATCCATTCCCAGCTGGTGTAAGTTTGTATTGGCCTCATTGCCTTTCACGCAGCCATGACAATTTGCATCAGCTTGGATCTGCCCTGTTGAGTTCTGAATAGCTTGAAAATGATTGCAAACAGCAGCTTTGCAGAAGGTGCGTGTTCAAATGTATATGTGCCACTCTATAACCTATGATTAAAATTTGCTGCAGTTAAACATACACACTTCTAACTTACGTGTATGGTGATTCATGCCTGAAAAACTGGAGCACTGGCTTTAGTTGTTACCATCAGATAATCTAAAAGCTCTGCTGAAACTGTTATATTGCTTGTATAGTTATGAAATAGGACATGCTCTAAATTGGAAACTTTAACTTGTGCTTTGATTAATCTTCCTGTGAAACATGGAGGTCATCCCTGACTTCCAGATATTTTTACTCCCTGTGTGTATTAATTTCCAGTAGCCTGGAGTTTAATACACATTTCTCTATTTCATTTCCACAATTAATTGTTGTAAGACAACACAGATAAAAATGCAAATGCACAACTTATCTTTATGCTTTTCAACTGGATGTTTACAGTTGCATTTACAGTGAGCTTCTAAAACTGCCCGAACAGCTTTTCCAGATATGAAAATTACAAAGATACCTTTATAAATTACAGATTTTAAAAACTCCTGTCATTTTAAACTGCTGTGTTTTTTATATTTATTGAAACTATTTTGAATATAAGCGCAACGATTTCTTTTTTTTTTCTTTGCAGTTCCAGGGTAATACACGATATTACCATATATCAATATGTACATATATTTTTTTCTTTTCCTCCAGAAAGATTTTAGAATAGAGACCCATGAGACTGAGCATTTCTTGCAATGGTTGCCTTTAAGTTCTCCACACAGATCCACTGTTGTGACAACATTCTGGAATCAAATGTGAAAAAATACAAGAAAACTGCAGGTCTTGACAAAGACACTGGGCTGTTACAGCTGCAGTGTGATGGGGGCATTGGGAAATCAAACTTTTCAGTTTTCCCTGAGATACTTTTCTATGGCTGGTAGGGAGAAATTAATTTTTGGTTATTTGTTATTTAAGGAAGAGCTAATATAGTGGGGAAGATTATGTTCAAGCAAGCAGATAGTTTTCCTTTACCTTCCTGCAATTAAACAAGAATTGAACCAGGGAGTACCTAACAAGGAGCCCATGAACACTGCAAATTTACTGCCATAAATGTTCAAAATGTTCTTCTGTGTCCCAGAGAGGCCGCTCTTCAGGAAGAGTTATATTTTCCTGTGCATCCTGACAGAGACTTTTCTATTTCTTAGGCAGGTTTTCATTTAAAAGATAACAGGATATCACTTCAGTAAACCGTATGTCTGCATCTGTAGTAAATGCAAAACATGAGCCCATGATTCATCCAAACTTCATGTCTACAGTTTTTGACATGCCTTGACTTGTGGGTTTGTATTTTTTAGAATTGTTCTCACAGGAAATTATATTGTTATTATCAGTCCTTCCAGGTGATTAATCACCTGTGGTGTATATTTGTATATTTGCTCAACTTATGTCATCCCAAGGTTATTGTTATTGTCTGCTCTACTCATCAGGGCAATAGCTGGAAATCACAGAATCATTTAGGTTGGGAAAGACCACTACGGTCATCTAGTCCAACCATCGACCCATCACTGTCATGCCCACTAACCATGTCCCTGCGTGCCTAGTAGGGACCTGGCTAAGGCTGTGTGCTGGCCAACCCGTAGCTTTGAGTCTCAGTCTAGAGGCCAGATGTTAATGTGTGCGTTTCACACCATGGTAAATAGGATGGCTATATCCAGGAGTGTGCTGCGCAGACAGGGCAGCATCTTTGACACTGTGTAACCTCAGGGTTCTTTTTCTGGACTCTTACACCTCCCTGACCTGAATATAGGTTCAGTGCGATTGTTTGAGCTACAAGTGTAATATTTAGAGTTGACTTAAAGGTAGAAAGCAGACTAGGAACACTTTCGCTGTATAATCGGAGGGCAAGAAAAGTAATGATGAGTATACAGAAAGAAATGTGTGCTGGGGCAAACAGAAGCTCACGGCAGCTCTCAGCAGGCAGTTTCATGCAAAGAGAGCTAGGCAATGAATGCCTTTACAGTGTTCTGCATTTAGGTATGAAGCAGTGCATTCAGCAATTTAAGCCAGGAAATGAAAAGCAGTATTGCATCCTTTCTATTTGTCTTCAAATATTAGTAGCAAATGGTGTTAGAACTTCAACCAAGGCAACAGGTAGGCTGGCCAGACTTTTAGTTTGTTTCTTATCACTTCAGGGTGATACTTCCATGCAGTCTTCACTGTGTTTGTGCTGGCAAGCAAAACAGCTCGGAGACGAGCTGGCAGCAAGTTGTGCTGCTAAGGCCGTTTGCTGGATTCCACTTTGTGTTGCAAGATCTGTGTTTGAGCTCTGTATGATGATAAACAGAGTTTATCATTGCTTCTTGCAGCAGCTTCAGCCTAGCCCTGGTAGCTGCATTAACCACATGGCTTAAAGCCAGGGTAAAAGTGTCTTTTGTTTGTATCTTCATGACTGTAAGAATGTTTCTAAGTTAAGCTCTACTGTAAGCTCGTACTTACATGCCTAGAAAAGGAGACTGGTTTCATCTCTTGCATGTAGCCATTGGATGTACTGAGGAAGGCAGCTGAACAAAGTCTCCGGCGTCCTCTGCTCTATCTCCTATTCAGGACTTGATAGCAATTATAAAATACTTGCTTTTTCCTTCCTTTCTCACTTTTTCATTTATCTCCCCTGTTGTTTGCACAGAGAATAATACATGTGTTCTGAACTCTTACTGGCCTCTCATGCTTGTTCTCAAAATAAACCGATAATAATGTGCTCAAGCTGTGTTTGCCCATGGAAAGCAGGGAAGGTCTGGTTGTCTTTGTCAACATTGCTGCTTCCGTGGGAGCACAGAACGGATCTGTGGAAAATTTCTCTGCACTAGCAAAACTGCAAGAGGCAGCACCAAGTGTCTTTAGGGAACAAAATGCCATGGCAGCAGAGCTCTTGTGCCACCCTGTAAAACTAAGGTTAGTTCTTTGAGTTAGCTGATTTTCAAGGTCTATCATTTGTGTGTTTTTTCTCGATCATTCAGGTGGCAGTTTTCCTGTCCAGGCTCCTGACTGCTCGTATGCTGTGATAAAAGCAAATTCAGCTCAATGTGACTGAGCTTTTGTACTGCTAAAATGAAGGCTTTCTACTCTTCATCACTAACTCGGGCTTGAAGATCCCTTATCTGTGTCAACATGAAGTAATCCACATTGAGACTGTAACACCTGCTTTTGCTGGGTTTAGCAAAATCCTAGTCCTGATAAAGTCAGATGCTAATTTTGTGGTACTCTGGAGGGTAGAAAAACGCACTATGTCATAAATTTGACGTAAACTCCAGTACTTGCATCAAGATTCCAGTGACTCTTTGAGAGGTAGGAGATAAAGGAATAATTTTTTAAGAAGATTTTTTTTCAGTAAAGGGATCTTTATTCTTTTATTTTGGAAAAATGGTTAGAGATCCTGAAAATGGTAGCTTCTTGTATTTAGTATTTACTATAATTTTCCTTTTTTTGCCTTGAGTTTAACAGTACCATCTGTTAAAAATATTAGTAGTGGAGAAATACACTTAGTAAGGCAAAAATAATTCCTCATTTTTGTTTGAATTTACAATAGTTTAAATAAAATAAAAGAGCAAATAATAAAGTTCCCAGGCAACATCCAAGCTTTTCTGTATCACCTTTCCTTTGCTGTCATCTGCAGAATATAATTGAATTATCTGTCCTTGGTAGATAAGAAGTAACACCCCTTTCATCTCACATACATGCATACATTTTGCTTTTCTAGTGTTGCTTTTCAGAGTTTCCAAGAGAGATCTTTGCTTCTTATCATCCCACCAACCTTTGGGTTAATGTTGCTATAAGAACTTCATCTGCAGATAGCCGTGCAGCCTTCTCAAGCTGTCACTGCGTTCTTCCCACCATCTGGTTGCCATCCCAAAAGACTGGCAACGTTCTATAGGCCTTCTGTATGGGAGGATTATGTACTACTTGCTCATCAGCTCTGAAGCAAGCTTCCAGGTTTGTTTGTCATTGCTGTTTTTTTTTGTCTGCAATGCTTTTGAATGTGACGATGGGAGACAGTTCTATTTGTTCCTCAATCCTGCTGCAAGCTTCCAGGTCTTCTGCTAATTTGTACTGCATTGTTACAAACACTGATCGCAATCGATGCAATAACTGCAGAAGCTGACAGGGATGCCCAGATTTTGGAATGAGATGAATTTGCTGGAAGCAAATAACGAAGCAGAAAATAGACCAGTTTCCCAGTCCGCTTCTGTTGGTTTGGCAGACAGTTGCTTGGCAATGACTGTTCTTGAAGATGGGAAAGAAAACTACTACAGCACCTGAATTCTCTCTCAAACCCACCACAAACTCAGGAAATAGATTCCTGTACAATAGCAAGGGAATGTGCCTTTGTTAGGATTTTTATAGTTGCATGCTAAGTCTGAGGAAATACTGTCTCCTTTGATTGATATATTGGAGAGATAAGTCCTGCAATTGTCTGATAGAATTTGTGCTTAAATGCTGCTTCTTGCTGAATGTAAATATTTAGGATGTATTTTTGCACAACAGACTTGACATGTTAGAAAATATAATGTAATGTTTTCCTTATTCTACACACACCATTTATATCACTCATAATAATACCCGAGTTACATAAATATTTAACAACAAATAGACACTGTGCATTAAGGATGAAAATTCAGAGCCACAGAAACAGTGTTGGATATTTCTATATCGTGTTTGGAGTGGTTTGGTTTTTTACTGTCAGTAGAAAAGGGTGAATATCATTTTAATGGTCTTCCTTTGGAAGTAACCTAATTATCCAACTGCCTTTCTGAAGGCAATGAGGAGCAGAAGGGGAATAAGAACAACAGCAAAGAGCGCAGAGTTTGCTTGTAGGTACACTCATCAAAATCTTGTTTTGCTATTTCCATGAAAGATTTTCAATCTGTAATTTGGTGTACAAAGGTAGACTATCTGCACTGCTTCTTTCTAAAGAGTATTTAACCTCAAGAAGAAACGTAGTTCCGATCTTTCGTGAAGCCTGCTGCCAACATTGTGTCTGTTACGCATATTAAGTGGTTATTGGTGCCTTCAATCTTCAGTAGTGTCACAGAGGACCCAGGAGTATTTTTCTTTCATATACACTGAGTTTTGTTTTCTTCATTTAAGCTGGAGTTGACAAAACAGTCTCTGTCAACAAAATGGGCAGTGTGTTACTGTACAGTGATCAGAAAATGTGTATGTTTTCTGTATGAACATATTGCTTAGTTTCTCGGTCTACTATTTTTAATTGTCTACTATTTTTTAATCTCTCCAAATTGAAATAACATTGAAGAACTACTGCATATTGGGGTATTTGAGAAGGTTGGCCCTGCTTAGTCTACCATCACAGAATGATTGAGTTACTTTAGCCATTATGTTGCCCAGAAGTCACAAAGTCACGGAGTAATACACCAGTTACCAATTTCCACCAGATCTACCTACTACTGCACTAAATGCACAGGTAGCAGTGTTCCAGCTTATGAGTGGAAGGTGTGGAGCATTCAGACAAGGAGCATGATGACCACAGGCATCCACTTCAAAACAAGGAGTCAGGAGTAGATGTAACGAGCATCAGGCTGTAAGATGCCCCGTGTCTCATGCAAACACATATATATTAAAAAGAAAAAAGTTCTATCTAACATATTTCTTCCCAACAAAAATCACTATATCATAAGTGCTACTGTCACTACTTGAGCAAAATAAAACATCTAGGCACAAACATAGCCCCTGTGCTATGCATTATGGGATGTAATACAGCAAAACCACATCTGTATGATATTAGTATCCATGCATGAAGTATTATCAAGAGTTCTAGAGTTCTTGTGTAGGCTTGGTCATTGTAGTAGAAGATGTGAAGTAGTCTGTGCAGCATGAATGAACCTCTGATAATGAATTATTTTTCATATTTAAATTTTATCATATTTTTCAACAGTTTTAATCCAGAGGTTTAAATGGTTTTTCTTCTGTTGAAAGCAAGCATGCTGCACAACAGATCATATATTTCTCCCACAGTGCTTAAAGATAAGTGGGAATCGTTTCTGAAATCAGCTAGGTCTAGGTTCATTCCTCTGGTTTCAAAGATTGACACTCATCCTCTGTGTGTCACAGGGATGTGGGACAGAGTTCTGTTGCCTGCTGAATATCTCCTCCGTTGTCAGTGGCAATAAAATTTTCTTTTATGATGAAAACCTGCTTTAAAAAAAGACAGCTAAAGAAAACATGACCCCACTCTGAAAGCAGCAAAAGATCTGCAGCAAGCTGTTCCCCAGTGAGTCAAAGCAGACCCTGAAAAAAAATCACTTTTTATGCCCACACCTAGCTCTTTTTAATTATACCATTACTTTAATCACACTTGCTGTCTGACGTCCCATTACGTGATTCCAGTGTTGCCAGAAGGGAAGGTTTTTTGACTTGAGGAAATAAAATCTGATTTCTGAGTACTCCAGAATGATCGCTCTTGCAATAGTCAGACTCTTTTCAGCTGTCTGTGGCAGGGGGGAGCAGGGAGATGTAAGTCTTTTTTTGCTGCTTGTGGTGGGAACTAGATATGTTTTAAAGTAACAGATCCAAAATCTAAAGGTACTCTTGAGTACATTTCTTTTTCTTACTGTCTTAGTTTCAGCTGGGATGGAATCATTTTCTGTGTCTGGTATATCAGTGCCTGGTATGATGCTGTGTTTTACTTCTAGGAGAAAAACAATGTCAGTAACACACTGATGTTTGTAGTTGCTGCTAAGCAGTGTTGTACAGAGCCCAGGCTGTTTGCCGCAAAGAGCCCAGGGAGCTGGGAGGCAACAGAATTAGGACAGCTGACTGAAACTGGCTAAAGGGATGTTCCATACCATATGACATCACGTGGAAGGAATTCTGAAGGGAGTGAGAGTTCATCTTGCAGTCTTCCACTGCTTTTGGGCTAGCTGGGCATCGGTTAGGGGGTGGTGAGCAATTGCTTGTGCATCACTTGTTATACACATTCATATACATATATTCTCAAAATTATTATCCTTTTCCTTTTCTCTATCTTAGTAAAGAGTTTTATCTCAACCCATGAGTTCTACTTTGTTTTTTTCTTTATTCTCTCTTCCATCCTGCTGGGAAGAGGTGGGAGTGAGTGAACAACTGTGTGGTGCTGAGCCACCTGCTGGGTTAAGCCGCAACACTTACTGGGCTGGTAAGAGCTATTCAATTAAAAAACTGTATTTATAATCCGCCCAATAATCTCTTAAGATTATTCAATTTCATCTGCCCCCTCCCCCCAGCAGCTCAGATCAAGAGTTACTATTATTTATTCTATGGATAAAGAGAAAATGTTCCCTGCAGAACTTAAGGGATGTATCACCTATGTTAAGCTCAGTACTTAGAAAGGAGCAATGGAAATGTAAGAGAGGAAGCCTTGTACTGTGGGCTGGTGCTGATTTAGGACTCAGTTCTTGTTGTACTACAGACTTGACCTTGGGGCTCTTTGTGTCTTCATTTTGTAAATGGGAATGAGAAAATTTCTGCATCATTATTATACATTATTATAACCTGCTTTATTTACACAATTACCGTCTTTGAGAGGGTCACTGTAAGAGGAATTCAAATATTCTCACAGCAATTTGCTAAAAGCAAGGATCAGTTATGCATTAGAAGCTGAACACCAATAACGGCTTAGGAGAGAGGAGAAAAACTTTATTGTCACAGCTCCACACAAGAATCTGTACAAAATTACAAAAATGTAATCTAATTATTTCTTCTGCATCTCAGGAAAGCTGTCAGACTTGAGTGGTTCCTGTACTTTTCTCTCCTTTTTCTATGCAGACTATAGGCTTAGAACAACCTGTTCTCACTGCCTTTGTAAAGACCACATGGTGCAGCTGGCTTTTCAAAGGGCTGCTAGCCACTAGAGAGCTGAATAATGGGTTTCTACAGCCTGAGCTGCTGAGTTTTAAGGGTTTTGTTGTCTATGGCTTGGAAGATAAAATACACATATTAGTAAATCCAGACATATATAAGGTTTGGTACCCTCTCATTGGTTTTATGAGACTAGAGCCAATTTCTTTGGTGGTATCTTAGGATAACCTAAATGGGATGATTCTCTTCCATTTTTGTATTTTATCCAAATAATTGTCCAGTTACATTTGTTAGACCCGTGACGCTTCCCTGTTATCAGACTGGTGTTTTCACTTGCAGCCTATTGAAGAACGAATATTCACTGAATATTCTTTTTATTGGTTATTTGTGTTCTGGGACTGTTGATATACTCGAGACTAGAGTCTGTGCGCATTTCTGGAGCTTGGAGATCCATGTCTGCAAGAGAAGGAACCAGAAAAATACAAAATTGTGTAGTGCAAATTTAGCAATGACTATTGTCTGGAAAACACTCGCCAGCAAGGCGAGTTACCTCTAGCAAGTACTGCTTGATATGCTAACTCCGATGTGTGTGATAGGCAAAGAGGCTTTGAAAAGAGGAGGTTAGCAGACTCAGCTGGAACCAGGGCTTTTTAATGCTGTGATAAGATATTTTATATTCCTTAAAAACAGTGTTTCTGCTCCAAATATAAATATCACACTACATGAGAATAAAACAAATGAAAATTTCTATATAGGAGCAGCCTAATGACCAGGCAGCTCATTAGGGAAGGTGAGGAGGAAGAAGAGTAAATAATTATGCTGCTGGATTCATAGCGCCAATTGCAGTCACTCAGTTTAAATTCTGTGGAAGTCAACAAGTTATTTTCTTTTAGTTTTTTTTTCCTTAGCAGTGAGGGATCTATTTCAATTTATTTTCACGGTAGGGTATTGATATGATTGGGGTGGTCAGGAGAAGACCGGCTTTTGTTGCAAACTATAAAAGATAATATCAGCCTTTAAACAAATTAGTGGGACAACAGAATGAATGCCACATGCATGTGGTCTGAAACTATAAAGTGAATCAACTGATATCTGTGAGTTACGTGAATATATGTATACATTTCAGCATTGCTATAAAGCAAGTTGCAAAGCAGACAATAGGGCCTTAGTTAATGTGCATGGGTCTTAACTTCACTCTGTTAAACTGTCCCAATTATTTCAAACATGCCTAGATTTTTAAAGTGAGTCAGGCTTACAAAATAGCGACATATAGAAGTGTTACAGACAACTTGAAATGGTCCTCTATTCTTGCTGATGCGTTGCAATAATTGATAGAATCCATAACGAAAATGTTTCTATACAGTGTTATCCCTGTGGGATACTTCCGAACACATTTATTTGAAATATTCTTGAAATAACATTGTTTTCAGTAAGTAGTGCAAAATACCTTAATTCATTTTTTCCATTCTTTTGAAATTATCACTGATACACTGATAAATGTTGAATTTTAATGATAAGATTATTTTGATCCGAGACTAAGCTCTTAGGATGCAGTGGAAAATGAAAAGCAAATCAGACCACTGTAGCCACATTCCTTCCATGCTGGTAGTACTCATCAGTTCAAAAGAATCCCTTTGTCTCCAATTTACAATCCAATTTACAACATCCACCTTCTGCTCAAGGCTCCATACTGCTCTGCCCTTGCCCATCGCTCCTTTGCCCAGCAGCAAGAATTGACCTGTGCTGACTCACTGCAGTCAATGGGACAGCACAGAAGAAGAAAAACCTCCCTATGTTTCTTGGCCATCCCACCTAACTACCTTCATGCTGGGTGATCTGTATTTGCAATGCAGAGGACAGTTCTACTGAGGCACCTGAACTGAATCACCAGGGAGTCCCCATGGATTTAGTTCCACCATATTTGCATATTTAATTCCATGAAATTAGCAGAGAGTTTGAAAGGGAATTAAAAATTTCCTCCAAAAATTATGGAGCAAATTAGCTGATCCTCTGAATATCCAGACATAATTAGAAACCAATAACTGCTAGAAAAACAAATGTCAGCCTCAGCTGGAGGTGTCAGTAGGTAGTCATCAGTGAGCACTTTTTTTCTTCCCCCAATACAAACAGCAGATGAGGTTATCCCTAAAATAAACATAGCCCATCTGCTATCCTCAAGTTTAGCAAAGAGAGAAGGTGAAAACAGGCACAGATTAGCACACAGATTAGCATTTGGTGGCATAGAAAACACTTAAATTCAGAAAACTATTAGAAAGAGAGAGGATCCAGAAGCTGCCTGGACCTAGTCTTGCATGGCTCTGTTTCCTCCTGCTACTGCTCGCAAGGGCACTTTGCTAAAAGCACAATTGTAAGCCACTTTTTCCTCCATGTTTACTTAGAGTTCCACACCTATAAGTACAAGTCTCAGATGGAAGCAGGACCTTCTGAAGATACTCCAGAGTCTTCCTGGACCTCAGGAGACTTAATTTTTGAGACCTGAAGCTTCTCAGTCTTTTGAGAAGGAGGTTCCACCAATGCAAGCAAGGGAAATGCTGAAAGTGGATATTCAACTGATATTTTGAAATGCAAATGGAATAAACTGGTGCTGAGAAATTAGCTGGCTATAGGTGAGCAAGCTAACAGCTCAAGCTCTTAACAAGGAAGTAGATTTTAAGCAAATATAATTTTGTTACAGAACTGAAGGGTGTTATTTTTTTCAATATGGATAGAATGCAATGACATTTAGTTGTAGACTTAAATTTTTCAATTAAAAATAATTATTTAAAAATGCTTTATCTTACAGCTAAATTTCACAGGCAGAAAGTTTGCAGTATCGAAACAACAGTGCTGTCCCAAAACTCAGACCTAGAGGAAAAAAGTTGAGGTGCCAAGTTCCGGTTAACTGAATTAATATACATTTGTGAGATGTTCATAGATTTATAGTGTCTTGGAAAGTTCTGCATGACATGGTGTCATTTGTGACTGTATGAACGAAAAGTGCTTATCATTGTATTTCAGATTAGTATTACTGCAGCATCGGAAGTCTTACTCAAAACTGCAGCCCCCTTGTCATGGTACTGCACAAGTGTAAGGACTTGTACACATCAGAAATCTCCGCTGGATTATTTGTGACTGTCAGGTTTCTTGTATGGTTTGGCAGATGCTGAATTCACAAGAATCAGACATGATCCTTTCCCGAGAGAGAAGATGTTTAGGACTCAAAGTCTGTGGCAATCCTCTCCAGTGATTATTTTGAATCTAGTTTGGATGTTACTCTGAAAAAACCTCTTTGATTCAGAAATCTAAATCTTTAAAATTCCACAGTTGCCTCATAATTTTCTATTAGAGACACTTCTGTAGAAAGAATGTAAACCTACTGGCAATAGACTTGTCTTTATTTAGTTGCCCGTCTCAGACTCCTGCATCTTCTTTCCCTTCTCTGGTTATCCAATATAATCTCTTGGTCTCAAGAAAACATTAATTTAGGGGAAATTATGCAGGACTCAAGAGTTATGCAGTGGAAAGCCATCAGCAGCTGTCATATTTGACATCAGCAGAGATTTGAAGAGATACTGTGTAGATGCCAGGAGGAATCACTCCTCGCTTAGAAAACTGTTGACCCAGACTCTGAGTTTATGTAAGGAATAGAATATCCCTTAAGGGAAAATATATATTATACTGAGTGGTTGAATATAACATAGGAAGCAAAAGTTTTAAACGATTGTAACATTAAACCAAGTTGATTAGGTGGCATAGGTGAAATAGCACACCAAGATTTAATCTTACTAAAAGCACTTGAGTAAAATGTTATGACAGAAATTTGGGATTGGGAGAGATTGTCATTCTTAACTTCTGAGCAGAGTTGCAACTTATCGTAATGAATGCTCTTATTCACTCTTTGAAGCTTTCACTTGTTCTCTGCTACACACATCTCATTCCACCCACTAATGAGTGGCAAGGTGTAGAGCGGGGCTTTTTCTTTTTCTAAATTTGTTTCTCATCTCTCAATGCCCATCTCAGACTCAGCTGATAGCGCCCTACCATGCACTGTCCTATCTGCAAGGAAAACTAAGTAAAATTTTACACCAGAGCTACAAATACTTGAAAAATTGCTTTCACTAATAATTTCAAGCAAAAAGAAAAATGCAGTTGCTCTTACTTCATGAAGGATGCTGCTCTTCTTTTCGAATTTAACAAACAGATCAGACAACATCAACATAGTTGAGGCCTTGTACTTTTTAAAAACTTTCCAAACCATGAACAACGTGTATAGAAACACACTTACAAGAAGAATTACGTCCTCCTCTTTTTTTTAGTTCTTGGAATGAAACTGAGTCATCTTTAGTATTGTCATAAATCAGATATTGCAGATACTACTTCAAACTGAGGCAGATAATGGGAGACTGTACTTACTTTCTCATAAGTCACATCAATACTGAAAAACCTGCCTAATTTTAGTTGTCAGTAATGTATTCAGCTACATAATCACAGAATAGTTAAAGGTTTTACATAATATTTTACCTGAAAGATGTAATCTCTTGTTTTTTGAACAGCTTGCTTATTTATAGTTATAGTATTCCATTTTTCAAACAAAAAATTGTCATATATGTCTCAAGATTTTGAAATCAATTTTTTCTGTCTTTACAGAAATGTACAGCTCTATTTTTCCCCCAAAGATGTATGCTTTTCATTGGGGCATAGTAAGGACGAATCAATGAGACAAGCGTTCATAGTGAATCAGAAGGGGTTTCAAACTGCCTAAAGAAAAAGTAACTCAGAGTGAGTTGTGTATTAAGGTTTCCATCCTACAAAATATCTCCTAAAACAAATATCGGAAAGAGGAAAATTATAGAAACAATTCTGAAAGCCTTGCTCATTTTTGGAGCCAAGTTTATCAAGTCCAGTTGGATTTTAAGGGAATCCATTCAAAAAATCTCAAATTGTTCTGATAATTATCAGTCACTTAAAGTCTTTAGGGGGAAGAAAGGCAAAAAAAGAAAGAGAATGTAAGGCTGATATGATGGATTTAAGATGTTCAGTAGGCCTTCTCTCCTTTATTGTTCTCTATCAGGAATGGTACTTATTAAGTTTATTTTTGGCAAGTAAACGGGGCTTTTATTTACAAAAGCAGGCCAAATATCCAGTCTTGGAAACATTGCCATGGGAGAAATTCTACAGACCTTGCACTGTGTGCAGAGTTTATGCCTCACTGAAGACATCTCACATAAGTTAGTATTTGGGATTGTCATTTTTTGTTTTAACACATTTTTCTGTAACAGTGTGATGCTAAGTTACACTGCAACTCAGAGAATGCTATGAGCCACTGAAAATTTTAGGTTGAGAGTATAACCTCCTCCTCCCATCCAAATGCAGTTTCTAAAGTTGAATATTGCTGCAGGTGCTTGTCTGAAAAACGAACATCATATTTGTTCTTGTATTAAAAGAATTACAAGAACTTTCCTTTTTTTTTAAAGTTTTTGCTTACGTAGACACTTCCATGTGTGATTGACGGAGTAAATAGAGAAATTATGAACCTCAATAAAAACCAATGTGCCAAAAATATGTAGAACTTTAGAGAAATATCTACTGGAAAAGGCTTTGGTCTTCATATTCTGGAAAGTAAAAAGACATCTGTCGCACCATTTCATTGCAGGAGTTTGGGAAATAGAGCAAAAGATTTAGCAATGTTTCACAAGATCTTATTCCTACATTATTCCCACATTATTTCCACTCTAATCTCAGCTAAGCCTCACTGACAGTCATTTATAAATATAAGGAACCGAACCAAGAAAGTTTTATTTGTTTAGTCCATTTTGGGTTTAAGTTTCCTCTTGGACTACTACAGTTTCTATGAATCTTTTTTTGCACTTGTCTTCCTTTTCTTTGCACTCCAAATAATTTTTTTCTGTAATATACTCTGAATTTTTTTTTTTCAGTGAGCTGCAAGAGTAAGCACTATTATTCTTCATTATCATTGCATTTCAACATGGACTGTGTTTCTGACAGCTAGTCAGTGGGCAGTTCTGGTGTACCATTGTACAGGGAGGCTCCACATATCTCATTTCACTTAAGGAGTCCAGATTTGACTGCAGTTGTTTTTGTCCTTGAAGGAAAAGACAGCACCATCTGCTCTGTCTACTGAAGTCCTAGTTTAATAACTCTGAGTTTTGTAAATAAGGATAAAAAGGACTAAATTAAGTAGCCACCTAAGGTTAAATTCAAGCCCACGCAGAGAAGAAGTGCAGGAAACATCTATTGGCTTAAAATTATTTAAAGTTTAAAAAATACAATGATAGTAATGCACAAAATTATACTGCTCCTAAATATAAGCTAATTTCAACATTTTCAGAAGCCTGAGTTCCCGATCTATTACATATCATTGGGAAGAATCATTTAGTGCAGCGCCCTGAAGAGCAGTGGTACCTGAAATAGGGATGAGATGTGTGATCAGTAGCTTGACCACCACCCAAGAGAAATGGAAGCTGCCTGCAGGCTGAGTGGCGACCCATGAGGGCCGTGTCTGTAAGCTAAACTGTGCCCAGCCTCGTGGCAAGGGTATCCATCTGGAAAAACGGTTTAAAAAATAAAAGTGGTAAAAATTGCAGGCAGGCATGCCCATGCTCTCTGCAGGAGTGGAGACTTTAATTTAGGGAAGGAGATTGACATTAAAATAGCATTTTAACCAGACTTCGGTGTGATCGTGTTGTGTTAAATGATCAAAATCCTTAAAATATCGACAGTTTTTAAAAATTATAGGTCTGTACATTTTCATTTTTCATATCTGTGGGTTATACTCACATGATTTTTGCCTTTTGTGTACATAATGTTGAGGTTTTTAAGGACTTGTGCTTTATACAGGAAGTAATTATCAGTCTCCTTTTGTTCCAAGTTAACAACAGTCCTATATGCTTTTATTTTAAAAAGTATATATTTAAAATCTTTCCTACTTATTATCCGAGTTTTGCACAAAATATCTTTTCTCTGCACTTGTTTGGCGTTACATGCAAAACTATCTAATGAAGAGCATGAAGTCAGTAGTCCCGCTCTGTGAGAATATTAGGTTTTAAACAATTGTCTTTATCACCACTTTGCAGTCAGCGTTCAAATAAATGAATGGATATTTGATCCAATGTTAAATTAAAAAATATTTATAAGAGTCTTTACAGTGAATTCCCTTTCCTTTCACAAGTGCCATGAAAAATAATTCAGATTTCAAGTGAGCCCACGCTATCAGGAAAAATAGTAGGAAAAATATTATGCAAATACATGCATAAATATGAGTATTCTTTAGTGCTTACAGTTCTGGTGCTCATGATTTTAGTCACTAAGGAAAGAAACACAGCCCATTTGTAATTTTGGCTATCTTTGTTGTTTTCAGTATTACTATGATGAAGTGATTCAGCAATAAAACCTACCTAAATAAAACCTACCTAGCTAGCCTCTTATCTGAATTACAAATAGTTATCCTTGTTTTACAGGATTCCTTTTGTCATTAAGCTAAATGCTGTTGTCAATGCAGGCTTTCCAGTGAGGTCACCACTTCTGCTGAGGGAGGTAGAGGTGTTTGCTCAGGGAGTTGGGTGCAAGGCAAGGCTGGCATACCCTGCATGCTGTTGCAGCACACAAGCTCTTTTGCAAAATCCTAAATCTTCCTATTGCTGTACCCAGAGGACACTTGCTGGGCTGCCAGAAAGGGAGGTCTGGACAGGCTGAGAAACTGCAGTGTTATTCCACTTGTGTTAAGGAACCAGTAGGGTCTGCAGCTGGCTTTCAGGTCAATCTGCTAATGTCAGCATCAGCAAGTTTCTGTTGGCTTGCTTCCTGCCACAGAAAGGGATTCTGAATACTCAGCAACCTCAGCATCTTCATCCTTCTGCAGCTGGTTACTCGAATCGCTTATGAACTGTCTGAGGCAGGAGCTGTATCTGAATTCTTTTAGAAGTCCAGTGCTCAGGAGCTGGAAATGCGCTCCTATTTAAAATAGAAGTTCTTCCAAAGAACCAGATGGTGAATGGAAGGCTTTACTTCTGTGCTCCTAATGCTGCGGGCACTGGGTTTCATTTCTTCACGCCTAAAACAAACGCTACTAACAAAGTCCAATGGACTTTGATGTTAAAAGCTCTAGATTACAAACTTTTCCTCATTTCCCTCTTCCTTGTCACAGCTTGAAGTGTTTTCTCAGCCATCAGAAGCAGGTGATCCCACTGGGCACAGATTTGCACTGAAGTGTTAATGTGCTGACTGTGACTCTGAATGAGACTTCCCTGAGATGTTATTAACCATCCCTATGTCATTTACCTCATCCCTCTGAAAGCTCAATGCGCAGCGTCTGACACACGCTGCAATTCTGCGGTGAAAGCCGTTATTACCAAAATCATATTCATCTTTTAGAATATACGTTTGGAATTATGGTTAGAATAAAGAGGTATCTTACAAATCTTTTCTGTGTATATATTCTTGCATTAAGTGATGATCCTTAATATTGCAGGTCACATGCCATGTTTTTTCCTACTTTCTAGAGTTACCTTGGTCAAGAAGTGTCTGTAAAGAGCCTAAACTCTCTCTACATTTTAGTGTGTATAAAACCCACAGATATTCATGTTGTTTTACACTCGTGCATATGTATTGATACATTTTCCTTATCTATTCTTTGAGTTAGACTCAAACACGTGTTGCTACAAGCAGAAACATATAACTTTGACTTGTTCTATCATCTTGGATTAACTTTCCTCATTTTCTCGTGGCGCAAGCCTACATGATTCTTAACCCTTTTGTGACGCACAGACTGGCAGCACCTCCAGATGTCTTCAGAAGGTACTGAACCAGTGATACATTTAAAACAAAACACTGACAGTTTCTAAGCTACCTCAGTTTCTCTCAACTGCTCCATCTCCAAAATTCATCACCTGGAAAAACTGCCATGGAGGTGAAGCAGAGGGAAAATTTAACAGAAAATTTAAACACTGATTTCCCTTGAAGGCCCAGCTCATGTTGTGGTAGCAATCTTAAGTTAGTCATTGCTCAGCAGTGTGTGGCAGTGGCTTTAAACAGTGACAAGAAACACTTGCAACACTTTGCATATGACATTCTTCATACTTTCTGCATACCTGGATGGCTACTGGGCTTCTTGCAATAGCTCAGGGGCAGTCTGTATCAGAAGTGAAGATAAGTGTTATGAAAGCTTTAGTTTACGTTAATACCTTCATCTTACTTGTATGTGAAAATGATTTATTTGCACGTCAAAAAAAAAAAAAAAGAAAAAAGCTCTTGCCTTTAGTGAACACACTCATCTGTGCTTGCAAACATAATGCTATTTGCCTCATAAGCTCACAATGGAAAGAGAACCTGTTACAAATGCAGTTGATGATCCAACTGGAAATTAAACCTTTTAAAAATGGATGAACCAACGGACTAAGGGTAATGGAAGAAAATGCACAAAATGTGAAGAGTGAGTTATTAACTTGATTTAAATATGATTTTCGATAATGTTGGTATGATTTCCCTTTTCAAAAATGCAGCAAGATGAGAACTTTCAGAATAAGAGCTGAAAACATTAAATACATTTTATGTACATCTTATTATTAAAAAAGAACTATGTCATTCTGGACAGGAGAAAATATCAGAAAACATACACATCTGTAAATCTATTTAATTTAAAGTCACCCTTTTCTATAACTTTTGATGACAAAAAATGATAAAAATGTTTGCTCTTGGTTTTTTTATTTATATTTTTTTGGTTTTTAATTTTTTTACTCTCTTAATTGTGTGGAAGAATATAAAAGACAGAATTCTATATTCTGAAGAATTCTTCTGAATTCTGAAGAAATCAGAGCTGGCCAAAAGTACAAATTGCTCCATTATTCCCACTGACAGCCTTCACCACTGGCACTGGATTTATAAAACCTGGCTATCTTCTCAATTTCTGGATGGTGTTGCTCTTATTACAAATGTTATCACGTTGTTGAAAGAAAGAAAAGAACATCGGTATTCATAGACAACATAACAGGTCCTTGACATTAACTCACTCACCTCTCCAGAGTGACACTCTACTTTGTAGGTGTTTGAAAGCTTTCATGGAGATAAATCCAAAATTGTTTAATGGAAATACGTTCATTTGTGGTGTTATTAAATATCAGTGAATTCTATTACAGTTCTTTTATTGATTCCTTAGCAAACTGAAGCCTTGATGACAAATGAGTAAAGATTTTGTCAGAAAGCATTAAAGATAACTTCTTGTTTTCCTTACCTTCCCATTACTAAATGATTCAAAAAGAGATTAAGAAGAAAAATAAAAGAAAATTCAGCTACCTAATCCCAGTCAATTTAAAGATTATTGCTGGGACATTATCTTCATGGTACTGAATTAATCCCAACCACAACAAGTTCACACCAATATTGCTTATATTAGCATAAATTCATGAAACTTTCAAAGGCAATTTTTAAAAGATTTTTTTTAAGTAGCTTTTTGGGTCTTTCTTTCCTTCCCATAATCCTACAGGTTAGAAATACATGTTTTTACTTGAAAAGGCAGAGGAGATTTGGTTATAAACCATAGTTGCAGGGAATGACACTTTAATGAAACTCAAAATGTGATGTGCAAATGTATTCAAATAATATCAGGGGCATTGCCAACTGTCCATCTTAACATCAATGTACAGTGGATGAGGAAA
Organism: Numida meleagris; assembly: GCF_002078875.1. NCBI lineage: Eukaryota > Metazoa > Chordata > Aves > Galliformes > Numididae > Numida > Numida meleagris. The sequence goes on from NC_034419.1 coordinate 17,139,068, forward strand.
CCCTCCTCCCCCCACATTTTGCCCAGGAGCTTTCAGTCCATTACTGATGTACATCTATGTTTTGTGTTTACCACCTCTAGAGGAAGTCTTTTTACCCATCTCTTTGCTACTGATGCTGTGTTCGAATGTACTGAGGAAAAGCAGTAACACAGGGGTCATCTAAGTAAACTGGGAATCTGTTAGTTGCATGGAAGTTTAATACGAAGGTCACGTACTGCTCGGGAGCTTTTGCTTCATGGTGCTGTATGTGGAGCCATACACGCGACCGGGTCTGTTTGGAGTTGATGGCATTGCCAATAGGATTACACTGTAAATGAGATACAGTGATGCATTTTCAAAGCAATAAACAGAAGGATGCAGGCAAATCCTATTAACAAATAACAGGATTTGTGCTTACATTGTACCTCCTACTCACCACCTTGAAAATTTACCCCATGCAGTCTGAATCGTTGTTCTGCATAAAATCAAATAAATTACAGTCCATTTAAAAATAAGCTAAAAACCCCCATCGGATTCTACTGAAGTGTGAATAATGATTCAACAGTCGTCAGCTGTGGTTGCCATAAGAAACAAGATTTCATAGATCTATAAAGTGTAGAAGAGACAGAAATGCCACAAGCAACATTAATTTCATAAAATGACAACCAAAATGGGATCTTGTTTTCTGTGCTGTATCTCTTTTTTTTTTCCCACCTCCTATGGTTTGTGAGCAGATCAAGAAAAGCAGCTGTCTAAATTGCAATTGTACAACCAAACACAGTTTTAAGAAGCCTAAAGGCTCAATCTAATTGACTGCATTATGGATATCCACCCTTTGTTAGTAGTCATAAGTGATTTGTTTCTTTTGGAGAAAGCCAAGAAGAAATACAAATAAAGCAATTGCATCTTTGTCATAAGTCACTTCATATCACACTGTACTGTTACACGGTTAAAAGTACCAGGCTTAAAAATGTCTGCTCTGAATATTTGCAAGGTTTAATATTTAAAAATCCTAGCGCTTCATTTTATGGGAGCTGTGTGTAAATTGCCAAGAACACAGAATATGGCTATTTTATTAATAAGAAGAAACAAAAAGAGCAGTTAGAAGCTAGCTCTGATCGCATGAACTGATTTGCTGAATTTAAAGCAAAAATCTCAGTTTTCTACATATTAATTCTTGTTTGTATGGTCGCTATAAATTGCAACAGAGCAAGCAGGCCACTGTGATCCGTGCATGAAGACAAAGTATTGTATGACACATTGTCAACAATAAGAAATGGCTGACAAACATTGGGAGTTATAAATTTTGAAACAGGATACAAATTGTCAGAAACTAAGCAAAAATAAGGCCGTTTCTCTGAAGTCTTTGACAGCTCTAGCTTTCAGGAAAGCATTGTGTTTAGATCTGCATAATGGTTGGAGAAGTGTAGAGTGCCACTAGTGAAAGAGCGTGATGAACTATTTGGAAGATTTCTTTAGAAGGGTTTGGATAGGGAGAAAGATTGTTCTGGAATAAAGGATAACCCACTGAGCTCTCTTCTCTCCATTTAATAAACACCTTTGTAGAAGAAGTATGCTTTTGAAGTTACATTTTTTGCATATGAATACAAATGTCTTTCTTTACATTTTCTATCTTTCTAATAACATTGGATCCACGTTTGATGTAGGCTTCTGAGAAAGCTTAGAAAGAAATATAGCTATTCAGATTTTCCTTTCACTTTTATAGTTAAAAAAAGGTTATGAGCAAATAGGATTCATCTTCTCTAGATGTACATTGATAGCACTGTAATAAATTTAAGACATTGAATCTCTCAAAACCTTGTTATTAGGGCTGCAGGTAAATGACTTCGTTCATCAAATCCAGTAACAAACCAAGAGTGTGTAAGTTAGGAAAAATTTTATTTCATTTGTTTTATTTGATTTCCATTGCTTACATACTTTTTTTTTTTTTTTTGAACAGTGAGGTATTCATACAAACTGCCGGGTCTGGGTATGGAATTTAGACTTAAAGTAACTGTGGTTACCTGTGTAAAATGGCGTGTTTAGAAGACAAGCATGGTATTGCATGCATGCCCATCTTGTAGTATATCTGGACTTTAATATTGCCTGAATAGTGTTTAAGTCTGAAAAACATTGTGTTGATTTTAGCTGTATTTATGTAAATCTCAGCATCACTGTTTCTGATCCAGATCCTGTAAAGGTCACATCTTGGGAAATCCATGCCATACTTCCAAATAAGTGACACTTGTCTTGGCTAGTAAAACATGAACAAAAGTCTTCTCTGTTTTGATGACAACTCCTAATTCTTCAGCACCTTTCCTCTCGAATCTTGTCTGAAATTGGAGTTAAAAATAATTAAGATTTAGAAGATGGGCCCTAATCTGACTATAACTTCCATTAAATGTGCTTGGTAGAGCAGGATAAGTGAACATTTTGATTTTTAATGGTATGCTTTTACAGACTCCTGATGCATACACCTGTCCTCTTTGACTAGATAAATTACATAGCAAAGTCCACCAGAGGACTAATTTTTATATAAATGTGAACTTGCAAAATTTAGGTAGGTTGACAGTATTGAAAGACCTCTACGCTTTCCGTTGATAATAACTCTCTTGACTACATTTTGTTCTTGAATGTCCAGTTGGAATAATGAGTAACCTTGCTGTAGTTTTCTCTGACCGCTCAATGGCAATTCACAAAGTGATCCTCCTCAGTAACTTGGAAAAACAAATTTATGTGTATTCATTAGATGTTTGCCAAAAAATGTAAACACTATTCATGAAGCTTAGCTTTTGTCTATGATTAGTTTAGATGAACAAGCTTTCATTATGTTATAAGAAATAAATCCTTTTAAAGACTTAAACCAGTGCTCTTCAGATCCAAAAATATTAATTCTCCTACTTAAGGGAATAGAGATTTCATTAAGCTAGTATGAGTGCCATAGATAAAATATTCAGATTTCCTTTTGCATAATTGCATGTCCAGGTGAAAAGCTTGTATATATATTTCATTTATATAAAATGTGTATGAATCTATATATCGCATTTTTACGGAAAAAAAAACACATCTGAGAGCTGCAGCAGTGTCTTGCACAGAATGAATTCTGCTCTGCACTTTGGAAGTGCTCTAAATCATTGGAGCTATGTAGTCAGAGTTTATGATTTTCATCAAAGAATATGAGGGACATATTTCACTGTGGTCTATCCATTATTCTGCACATACTTGAAAAGAGAAACTCAAACAAAGCTCTCATTAGGAAACATTGACACAAGACTAGCAGTGAATTCATTTATTTGTCTGTGATGATACAGCAACAAAGTCAGTAAGGACCATATATTACACTGCCACAGGGGTTGGAGAGGTTGAGGAGGAGATGTGCACGTAGACATGCATTTTTTGTACAGCTCTTCCAAGATTCGTATTTGCTCTTATTTCTGGTAGCTTGAAAGCAAGTGAAAATTTATAACTGAGGTGTCAGGGAGCAGGGAGGTCTGCGTGCTCCCTCAGCAGCAGGAATCCACTGCCAGGCATGGCACCGTGTGGGGCAGCACTTGGGGTGCCAGTGGGGACAACTAAAGGTCCTGACCCTGAGACAGGCCTACAGTGATTAGATCAGGCCCAGTGATGATGACGAGTGTCAGACAGTTCAGCGATCACCCAGCAAGTCAAGTGCAAGGTGAAGCTGGGGTGTCAGTCCCTAGGCTGGAGACTGGATTACCAGACACAGACAGGTGGCAGGAGAAGTAGCATCTGAGCTGTACATCACCAAAGCTGGACTTCAGTGATGGTCGAGTGGTTGGGTTTTTACTGTATTTTTTGTTCTGTGATTTTCAGGAAACTAGTGAATGCTGTAAAAAAAAAATCATGATGCACACTCTGTGTGGGAATCATAATTGTTTGTCTTGCTGAATATTTTCCTTTTTTCTAATTCTGCAGAAATCATCTAAAATGTAAAGAGACTGAATTTAGATTTAGAGAAATCGATCTTGTCACTCTATTCAGTGACTGTCAGTGCTGTTGCTATAGCTGGGACCTGTTTGCTCTTGAAAATTGCTGTTGTCCTATCACAGCCACCAAAGTGACAGGTTTCCCCCCTCGTTGGTCTGTAGAAATCACACAGCCAGCTTCTGAGCCAAAATTTGTTGTTATTCAAAACGTGTCCTTATATCCTTAAAAATTAAGAAGTCTCTTAAGTAATATTACAGTTAATGCTGAAAGTCATGTAATTCCATATGCTTCTTCAGTTATATAATAGCTGATAGAGAGGTTTATTGAAGAAAAGTGCATGGAATATTTATGATTTCCTTAAAATTGATCCAAGGTGCTCTGCGGTGCTTCAGGAGAGATTAGTTTGCAAGAATGTATTCCAGTGCTACTTCATGGCTCTGCCACATTTCTTAGCTCTCATTGGAGCCAGTGGATTTAATAACCTTAGCAACAAAGCAGTGTGTGCTGGATACTGTGGTTCTGTGTGGGTGAACAGTGAAGAAGGTGTATAAGGTACCTGACCAAAATTATCTTTCAAATGCCCTGTAAGCACTTCTCTTCCAAGGATCTGTCTGTTTCTCAGATTAATCAGTATTCTCTCTGGTATCCTTGTTGAGGGAGAGGAAGAGTGAAATAAAAAATAAAGCGGAATAGAATTACCTTTTCTAAATAAACTGGAAACTTGAAAATATGCCCATTTTGTGGCAGAAGCATATGTGTCTCAGAAAACCTGCTCTGTTGGGACCTGTGGAAACCCACAACTGAGGTCCCCTTCACAAGTCACCACTGACTGAGCCAATCTGCTTTATGTTAATGTGAAATAAATTAATTCTTCCCTTTATTGAAATGATGAGAGGATTAGGGAAGAAATTAGTGCAGAAAAGTACAAATGAAGAGGCCAAATATGTCATTTTGTTTTTCTATCTCCAAATGACAGATTTACTGTAATTCAGCTTTGATTGCTACCGTGATTCCAATTCTTCTATGGAAATGAGTCTGAAAGCTTTTCCATCAAAGTACATGTTGAAAGTAGTTAAAAGCTGTAGTGTGCACATATAAAGATCTTGAAAGGATTTTGTTTGGATCAGTTGCAGCTGTTTTTGTTTTAGATGTCTTATATGAAATCTGTTTTTCAAGCATTTTTACTCCCAGCCAAGCCGTGACTTTGCATGTGGGTGAAATTATTAGTTCTGCATCAGAGGTTATGAGTAGCGGGGTCTCTCCATAGCTGCAATGTACTACTACTCGACATGTTGAAAATGAACCAAAAACAGTAGCTGGCTTTAATTGTGTTTGCACGGAAGTGTACCACTCTTTTTAATTAGGAGGTCAGTAGAAGCTGAACATCTCTCATATTGCCTGAATGAAAGCACATTTCAGGAATCTAGAAAATCTACCTTTGTCTGACACAAACACCAAGTGATTGTGGAGCCGTAACCACATGTAAGATTTTTCAGATCATAGAAAGGCTTGGGTTGGAAGGGAGTTCAAATACCATTTAGTTCCAAACCCCACTTCTGTGGGCAGGCATGCCCTCCAAACTTATGGGAGTCCAAGCAGATGACATCAATCAGTCTTCCCTTGTTGACTGATGCAGTCATGCCATCATAGAAGGCCACTAGATTGGTAAGGTTTCACTAACTTTACTGTTTTGGTGATAGAGTAATGCACAGCTCTTTGTCTTCTTTCTGCTGCACTTTATACATGAATACAATCTTGAAGAATTGTTATTCTTTTAAACAGTTGTAATAGATGTAGGAAACAAGATTATTACGTACTCTCAGAGTATATTAGTGCTCAATTTATCAATTATTAAATGCGGAATTAACAGATGTAATGAATGGAAACACTTATCTCCATGTTTACTATCCTGGTAGGCCGTATTAAGAGAGAAGCTATTTTGATGAAAGTGAACTCTCGAAACTCCTGTGGACCAATACATGAATGAGCACGAAGTGGCACACAGTGAACTGCTGGCTGGCTGCTGCTTTCTGAGTGACAGCGGAGGTGGGGTGAGGGATGGAAAGCGGAGAATGAGTTACGCTGAGAGTGATTTATGAATTTCAAATAAGTGGTGTTTCAAACCAGTGTTCAGTTCTTCATCAGTGAGAAGCATAGCTTGTTTATCACATTCTTAAATGGATGAAAGGAAATATATGCATATTAATGAAAAAAAAATGCTGTATAAATGGCTGAGTGAGAACTTTTCAAACAAACCTTAATGAGGATAGATAATAACATGGATATTTTCAAGCTAATTTTAAACTGTGTTTGAATCCTGCCCAAAAGGAATGCGTGGACCTTCACAGTCTTGCATATCCCTTTTCTGCTGAGAATCAGTTGTATCAAAGAATAATCTGAAAATCAGAGTTCGATCTGTGGAGTTTAGTAGTTGTCAACTGAGGCGAACATTTAGTTTCAGTATTCTCCACCAATGACAGCAGTCCTGAGGCTTGTGAGGACTTAGACGTGCAAGGAAAACTGGAAGGCTAAATGATTTCCAGAAATCAGCTGAGTAGCTAAGCTGGGTGGGAATAAAATATAACCCCAGTGTGTTTTGTCAGTGGTCTAGCCTAGGGTAATTGAATGTAGCTGGCCATGTAAATATTTCAATTTACATGGAATACTTAGTGATTTAATAGTTTCTTCTTTAATAGGTATGCCCCGAAGATTCTGAGCTTTATTTCAGCTAAATTCAGGGTACAAAGTGAGCTTTTAGACTGTTTTAGCATTTGGGCTTTTTCCCACATATCTGTGAATAAAATCAAAGGTATCTTTCTGAGTTTAAGAAGTTATTGACCAGAAGACTGCATTGCAGACTGCTGGTGTCCAGCTCTGCTCACGGCCTGCATGCTGAGTGCCCAGCAGCGTGGAGTTCAGCAGTACAGGTGCAGAGAGCCCAGCCTAGTGCTGAGGGTTGGTGCACATTGCCAAGGTTGGAAGGGGAGGACCTGGTTCTGCCAGCCCTGCCCTGAGTTGCTTGTGGAGGGAGCAAGGTGTGGGTTCAGACTGAGGAAAGAGGTGTGGATGGAGAAGGACAGATGGGCTAGGCTGCATGCTCACTGTAAGGGTGTTTGGAGAGGAAGAGTAAGTAGGGCCAAATGCCAGCTTTCTGCCTAATGGATATTAAAGCAGTGGAGATCTGAAGCATTCAGATACAGTATTTAATATGCAAGCATTAACTGCAGCTGTCATGCTGTACAGTGGAATAGCCCTGTTCTTATTTTATTGCCTTTGATTAGTTGAAATCATATCTTACACCAAGAGAACAGGCTAGAAATGCACTTACCCACAGCTGTATGCATGGCCAGCACTGACAGTAAAGTGATGCTGCCTTACAGACACCACTCATCACTTTAGATTTGAGGCAATATCCTCTTTCTAAATTAACACCATCACTTCATAACAGCTGTGACCACTACCACAGTTAGAGCTGATGAGCTTGTCAGTGTTTCTGATATAAATTTTGCCTTTAATAGATTTATTTGTGAGTTATCTCTACTTAGCTATAACAATCTGCTCCAGGCTAGAACTTGGCGCACAGGACTCTCCCTAGATTTTCTTCCTAGTCCTTCTGTGCTTGATGGAAAACTTTGTGCCAGACCTAGTCAACCCTAATAAACTTCTGGAAATAGTAATTAAGGATTTTGATGGTGGTGTGGCAGTGTTTTTAGCCAACTGCTCCCTTCTGTGGGGAGAAGGCATAATCTATTCACTGATGTGATGTTCAGTATCCAAAGGGTACTTGAATATTATCCTGCCCTACATGGTTCGCTGAGCTCTATTGGCCTCACTTCTCTCTCCAAAAAGCGTATCAGCTCTGTTTTCTCTCCTAAGAATATTAGAAATTTGAACCTGAAGAATTCAGTTTGAATTTTTTTTAAATGTTGTCCTATATATTTCTTTTTGCTTTAACATATAAAATATCCTACGTATAACAGTGAAATTTAATACCATTTCAGAAATAAGTTGAAATGATTCATTTTTACTATATCTAAAATAAAGAAATAATTTCTTTTTATTTTGTCCTGTTTCTCAGCAGAAACTGTACCTAGGAAAATTCAACCCATAAATATGCAGGTTTATGAATCTGAAAATGGATTTTTGCTAAAACATTATTTCTCTGGGGGGAAAAAATGCCGTTGTTAGTCTTGAGATGATGCTCTATCACCTGTTTACAGACAATTTGTCCAACAATGCTGTAAAAAAAACCAAACAAACAGCTGGTAACTGCCACCCACTCAACATGTATTTATCAGCAAAAATATGAATACGAACATCTGATGACCAGATGTCTACATTTTGTACTGCAAGATAAGACATTTTAGCAATCTTTATATTTGGAAGACATGCAATTCATCAGTTATTTTTGCTGGTTTTCATCGCAGTGAATTGAAATTTCATAAAGCATCCCCGTGACAAATCCCTGTTAACTGTATAGGAAGTTTGTGTTTCTCAATCCAGGTGTTCAAGGCCATGCTGTGCAGTCCCTATGGAACAAGGAAACGTGGAACTGCATTCTAGCTGATGTTAAATGAGAGCCTGTCTGTTCCTTTGGGCTCTATTTTGAATAGAACTGTCACTTGTGTGATGGCTTTGAGATTTCACAAGGGGAGTGGAGGGGCAGTGATGGGGCCCAAGGGAGCGGCATGGAGCTGCATCAGAGGAGGGTCTGGGGGGGCTAGGGAAAGGGTCTGCCCCAGAGGGCGGTGGGCATGGCACAGCTCCCCAGGGCAGTGGACATGGCCCTGAGCTGCTGGAGCCCAGGGAGCACTGGGACAACACACTGCCAGTGTGTGCATATGATACAGGTTGCTCCAAGTATCGTCTGGTCCTCCCAGATCAAGCAGCAGGTCATTATCTCAATGGGAGGACAGAATACCATGAAAATGGATGCAAAGCTTAGGTGGTACTGCGTGCCCTTCCTCACACAAGAGACTTGTCTTCCCATCCCTGACCGTGATCAGATCTTATGGCAGTTCTTTCATGTGGAAATCTCACTGCATTCATTCCTACATCTATTAATTAAATGAAATATTATTAATATTCCATGAAGTGGAAATTATTTTGATATTTTATAACTTTAATATTTAATGTTATATCTTTTTATCATTACAGTTGAAGAAATACTTTTCAAGATGCTGAGAAGGTTGTTCCTATCTAATATTCACAAATGCTAGCACTAATATTGGTACCTAAGGGCAGTTGCAGCTGTACAACTTTTTTTGCCTAAGTTTCTCAGTGTGCTCTGCAGAGAATGACCAAGAGGTCTTTCTGTAGTGTTCACTACTGTGCGGGAATGCCCAGTGGATGCCAACCAAACAAAGCGTGGTCCATATATGATGTATGTTCTTTTCATCTTCCTGGTTTGTATTTCTAATCTTCAGGTTTTTTCGTGTCAGAGGAGTAATCAAGCTTTCAGTGTGAACAGGAAAAGCCACCAGTACAACATCCAGCTTAGCAGTTTATTTGTACATATCTATCTCCCGTAATCAGCTTATCAAAATGCTCATGGTGCAAATAACTTCACATCTACCCATGATTCTGCTTTTACATTCCATCTCATTACAACATCTTATAAACCTTGACATGCTTTCCATGTGACCGTGTAATTAAAGCTGCTATTTATTCATTAGTCAAGAAATCTTCTGCACATAGCACCTGTGTGTTAGTGGCCTGGAGGGAGGAAGAGTTCTTGAAGCTTTATGCTGACCCTCACTCCAACAGAGGCTGCAAACAGTGTTTTGTAGCAGTGTAAAGCTCATCCTTCCTTCTCCTCCATAGAGTCTTCAAAATATGTCAGTACTGCAATGAGGCAAAATGAGTGTAGAAGGAGAGAGAATTCAAATATTCCTGGAGAATATATCTGTATTCACCAGAGAAGTTAAAGAAGGGTGAGCTCTCTACAGAGCACTAATGCCATGTGATATAAACTTTCTTGAAGCCCGGTAAACCTATCAGAGACATTGTCTTAGCTTTGATTCATAGCACCTTGTTGTAAAAGAACTAATCAGTGATCTCTGAATCAAACTGGCAATTGAAAAGTGAATAATTGCTCACATTGATATTTTTTTTCATGTGGTTGGCACCTGTGTCATGAAATACAGTAATGCTGTGTTACCATCCCATTGATCAATATTATGATCTGAGTTTCAAACCATGACCTATCCCTATGCAAATTATTTCTTAATGTATTTGGGTAGGTTAGCAAAATATTTTGACTAAGATTTGAAAGAATGGCTGCTATTAGAAAGCCAGAAGCCATTTAGGGCTGAAACTAATAATTTGCCAGACATTCCTTATGAGAGAGAGCTCGTGAACATTTCTATTATGTGTATAGACTTTGTCACTAAAAGAAACTATATTTTTCTGAAGTTTTCATTTACCTGGCAAATTCACACCAAGGTTGATACAAGCATTTAAAAGCATTGCAGTATAAAGATAAATAATTTTCAGACACGTGACGGATATCTTCTCTGAGTTTGGAGTGGCATTCAAAGTACTGACAGTTCACCCATTGACTCAGTCATCTCAACTATCACTTCCAATCACTGGGAAGTTTCAGCCAGCTATAATTCATTACTTTTGAAGGCTTAGGATTGTTCCTTCTTTCACTGTCAAATAAATGATTTGAAATTGTACAGCCCCCAGCTCCGAGCCCTGACAGTATTGTGACTGTGTGCTACATTCCAAATTTAACACCAGTGCACAGGGAGATCTGAAATCCAAGATGGAACCCTTTGGGTCATGAGTCCAAAGGAGGCAGTCCCCGTGACTGTGAGTTACTCTGTGCCCCTTTGACTCCACTAGCCACACTGTAGGGACAGGAGCAAGGATACGAATCATACATACTGTAGTACTTTAAAACATTTACCTTATTCAGAGGTTAAACTTGAGACATAGAAACGTTTTCTTTTGAAGGCTTGAAAATTACTCTATGGATTTCATGCTTGGAGAGAATACTGAGAAATTGAGAAAACACCTTCTGCATTGGTATCTGTGGAGCTGAGAGCTGACCAGAAGTCGGAGGTTGTCCGTAAAGTAGTCACAAAATAAAGCCAAACAGAGAACTGCCAGAAATCAAACTGTAATGATAAAGGAAAACCATAAACTTTCTCTCAGATCCATGTCAGGTATACAAACAGGTATAACAGAACAGAATAAATGAGCTTTCATCCATTTATCCCAATTTTTGTTTGATTCTAAAATTATTATGGAAATTGATAGCCACTGCAAAAGATAATCAGTGGATTTAAAAGAAAATGTCATTGGAACCTATACGTAAAAAGTCTTTTGAGTGTATTTAAACAAAGGGAAGACCTATTAATTGTCTTTCCCTAGTATTATTTTTGGGGGAGACAGAAGAATATAGAGATAGATATACTAATTGTAGGTAGCATCTTAAATTCTATTCTATTCTGTATTTCCACCATAGTGCTTCATCTGTTCTACTTTCTGTGGCTCTAGAAATGCATCTATCTTCTTGTTTTAACAAATAACTTACTTCTAGATTTACTCTTATTATTTTTTTCCACATAACAGTGAATAACAAGCTGCAGGTAGCATTAGAATATGAAATTATTTTCCTATTTGCATGTTTTAGGAGTTGGCGAATATTTATTTGGTATCCTAAAGACCATTGGCACTTGGAGAGGGAGCTCAAAAACAGACATGAAATTAAAAAAGGAGATATTAAATCAGAAATCTTTTCCTCGTGAGATACTACACAAAATTCCCATATCTTAATTCTAGTTTCTTTAATATGATTTTTCAGAAGGCTTGATCTCTCCATGTATAAAGGAATTATCTTTTATTAATTTACCCATAAAGCTGCGTATATTGAGTTGTTCATACTGGTGATATTCTTAAACTTTTAAAACCACTTCTGAAATAGCTTTCCAGCTAAATGTACGGCATATACATAATACATGATAGTGTACTGTGGTATAAAGATTTTAATTGGTTTTTAGTTTGGATCATAGGGGTTACTTATTCTTTAAGGCATAATATTCTAACAGAAATCTATTTCTATATTCTTCTGTGCCCTGCCTTTTATATATATGAGAACATACCACTTGGGCACCCACCCGAAGAAAACAGGTTTAGCTATTGCTGCAAGAGAAGTAGGAATTAACTCCTACCCAGTGTCCTCCACACAGCTCTCTGCTTTTTCTTGTCCCCTGCTGCCACTCTCCAGTGTTTGGTCTTCAGTCTTGTGAAATGCATGAACTCCATGTTCAGAGAGTATGCCTTTGTGTCTGCTGGGACTGCCACATAAATAAAGTGCATTAAAGGCTGTCAGTTCCAACCCCCAAGGATGAATCTGGAAGCTCAGAAGAGGAAAAAATGAAGTTCTGTTGAAAAATGGTATGTTTATATCAGCATATATAGCTGAAGATAAGGCTGAGAAAGTTAAGTAGTAGATAGGATCAGACCACAACATAAACTTGCAACAAATTTCAGATAAGATATAGAGAAGGAAATGCTTCTATGCAATGGTCGGGAACATCATTATTAGCTTCAAAAATGGAAGTGTAATTGCTTTTATGTGTTGTGTTCTGTGGGTGTTTTTTTTTATTAGTATTTATTATTCCTTATGAAATTTAATTTCCTGATAGACATGGGGGAACTCTTTGCTCAGAAACTTTTACATTTATTTATTTATTTCCTAATTAGTTTTTCATTTTAATTAGCTTTCCCCAATCACTCTCGGCGGTGTCGGTCTGTTTGTGGAGCAATGTGACCTCCCTCTGGCGGTCAGACAACACTCTGGGAGACTTTCATGTCTTAATCCAGCAATGCAGTGTTATTCCAGGAAGGGCCACTGTACCGAGCAATGCGTACTTAGCTATGAATTGTTTTGGATCCTTTTGCTAGTTCTGAGATAAATGCAACACTTACAAATTCAATATATTCAGCAAAATAAATGTAGCTTAATCACTGTCAATAGAAAGGAATCGGCTTCCAAAATTTCTATTAAAATTCATAAACCTACCCAGATGTGGAAAAATCCTATTTTAGGATTAGATGGGGAAGAAATCTCAATGAAATTTGCCCAATCTTCACTTATATTTCTATAAACAATTAAAAATGCTTCATCACTGGCCATTGACAAAGTGTGGTCACATGGAACACTTGTGTGATCATTTCTTATGGTTTAACCAAAGAGCACAATGACAGTTATTTTCTGTTATGAAGGTATTCATCCAAACTCTACCTAGTGCTTGTGCATAGAGTATGCTGAGTCTTTTCTTGTTTTAAGACATATTTCTGAAAGAAGAGAAGGAACAAGACCCACAGCTGCCTTGGAAGATTTCATTCAAGCAATCACAAAATCAAGAAGAAAAATGTCTGGTAGGTTGTGTGGATGTGAATATAGAGTTAGTTTTCCTGGGATAAGGAATACAGAAGAGAAAGAACTGTCAGAGGTCAGGCTCTGTGCAAGGACAGCAGCAGTTCAGGTCTGCCTGCTGGTACCTCATCTTGTCATTCTGCAGCACCTGAAATTGTCTTCCAAATAACCCTTGGCTGATGATGAGCCATAATGAAAACACTTCACAGATGCTACAGATACTGATGAGTCACCAAAACAACACCAACCACGTCTTCCCACACTGCATTTCCAAACCTGTACAGCAGCACACAACGGGTATAGAATTTGCTGTTACTTAGCAAACTCTGAGGGGAGTACCACCTTCTCAATGCACACGATTTCACTATGCCTTAAAGTTTAACACCTTTATTTTACTTAAGCATTTGCGCAAATTAAGTTCACCAGCATCTTTGCTAAACAGGACTGAATAGCTTAAACCATCCCAAAACATATTCTGACCTATTTGAAGATGGTTTTACTGGCTATATTTACAAGGCACCTGACTAAAGAAATGCAACTCCTGGTTGCAACAGCACCATAGGATCATTACGTATTTTATCACATATCGATATTACCACAGACTGTGTCAGCAGATAAAAAGAGTTTCTTCTCAGAACTGAGAATATCTTTATCCACGCTGACATATTCACGCCATTCTTAGTCAATAGCTCCCTCTTTAGTCCTGCAGCAGAGAGCAGCAGTCATATTTTTCCTTGCAAATGAAGTTGATTGCTTTATAGAAATAATGGCAAACACATTTATTGGCTTTTTCAATGAAATTTACTCCAGGAAAACTAAGCAAAATAATTTGCTGATAAGGGCAGTCTTCATCTCTAAGTGCATTTGCAGATCTTGGAATCTACACCTCCTTCTGGGATTCCTATATTCTGGATAATTTGGCCAGGATGGAACATGATTTCCTTGATCTATTTACTAGAATCTGACTGTGTGATGTTAGCAAAATAACTCAAGTTGAGAAAAATAGAGATGATATACTATATTATTCAGTTTATTTGTTTCTTATGTATAAAACTGACGAAGTGATGCTGTGCTAATGAGGAATACAAAATTCACTTGGTTATGTTCTGAAGGGGCAGACCTTTCTTTCACACTAACGTGGTGTAAAATTGCAGCTTCCAGGGTAAATTCCAAATGCTCTGGATGTGCTACAACTGTCCCAACTCATTCCAATAATTTATGAACCAGGAGTCTGTCAGCATTTATATGTATCAGTGTTACAGAGCAATGTCTTGTGACTGGTTCTGAGCTTCTGGGAAGTAACCACAAATTTATTAGGAAGTCCTGCAAATCATTATTTTTTCCCCTTTTTTTGTACTTAATATATTATTTCCTGCACATTCACAGGCACAACCAGGTCAACCAGTGGGCTGTACTATTCTTCTATAGATGTTTCTATTTCTTGTATTTGAAACTGATGAAAGAAGGAGAAGTTCAGCTCTCCCACTCACCCATTCTTTTTCTGCCTTTGTCTTAAAAGTAAAAAAATTATGCAGAGATGTGGCTGATAAAGACAGTGATTCATTCAGGGAGTGACACATGAAATGCTCATTTATTTTATTTTATTTGAATGGCCTTTTTTCTGAGTCAACAGTTGATTTCAGTTTTGTCAATGTCAGACAAACCAGTCAGTAACCAGTTTTATAAAAATGACCGACAAAATCACAGGAAGATAATTGTCTGTATTAATTGTGTTGAGGCAGCGTCATTCTCCCTCTGAAGTCCATCCCTCTGAAATTGCTAAGAAAGTATTTCTGGGTGTGGGCAATGGAGAACCTTCGCTCAGAACAGAGCAGGCCAATTCATGCAACCTGCTCACAAAGAAATTATTCACTAGCTGCTGAAAAACTGTAAATAATTTACTCAGTGTAAAGTGTTTGGAAGTCTAAACACTAGCAAAGTTGCATGAAAACATTATTGTCAAAAAATTTATGAGATCACTAGTGGGGAAGAAATTATCGTATATGAATCATTTCAGCAGTTCTGATTCAAGACTTTTTCAGATTTAAACAGTTACAATCAGAGATTACCCTGTGATAACTGCTCATCTCGGTCTGGGAAAGGTGTGGATCCTTGTGGTGGGACACAGTTGAGCTGTGATACTTACAGCTCGTTGGCCTTGTGTTCTTGCAGTTCCATGGGCACCAAACTCCACAGGGTAATGCATAGAAGTCTGATCTCTTCATAGATTTCCGTTCGTAGAAGGTGGGATATCCTATGAAAGACCTAGAGATTTCAGCTCTGGGGCCACTTTTAACAGAACCGTGCTGTTACAGCCTGTATCTGGGAGCTGGAGAGTGCCAGTTGGTGACCAGTGCAACTGCAGTTAGCATCTCCCTTCCGCTTATCCCTCTCTATTTGCTATACTGAGACCTTTTTTTTTTTCAAATTTGTTTGTTTTGATTACTTCAAACTGTATTTGAT
Source organism: Numida meleagris (assembly GCF_002078875.1). NCBI lineage: Eukaryota > Metazoa > Chordata > Aves > Galliformes > Numididae > Numida > Numida meleagris. The sequence continues at coordinate 17,154,849 of NC_034419.1, forward strand.
GATCAATATCCTGACAATGTCAAGAGGTGAAGTGTGTTTAGGATGTACTCCTCGTGCTTATATGTCAAATCCATACACTGAATTAACATGCAGTACCTGCTCTCTAATTATGTCCATCCCGTATACTACGATACAATTGTGCCTCCCTATGGCATTTATCTTTATGGCCAGAAAGTATCTGGCCTGAGACAGGTTCTTGGGTGAGCTAAGGCTGTTTTATAGGAAGTGTTGTACAGAAGGATCATTTCTTGGGCCCACACATAGCACAGGAATGTAAACTGTGTACACTGGTACCTGTAAAATATTGGTAACACTTTAAATAGGTGTTGTAGGTTGGTCTTTAATTTGCATTTTAAAAGCATTTATTACAAGTTAATGAATCAATTGATTGCTCAAGGAGCACTTAATGAGATTTATTGCCTTATAAAGAGAAAGTTAGCAACTAAATAGCAGAGAATGTAATTGTCACAAGTGTCATTGCATTTGTACTAACTCAGAAATGGCTGATAGAGAGGACAGGTGTTGTAGAGCGGCTGTTGGGTGAAAATTGGAAGAGAACTTTATTTAGAGATGGCTAGATGCAGAAGAATTACATACAGACTAAGTACTGCAAGCAGATCTCTGACTGAAGCATGCATCCCAGGAAAAGGAAGGCCCTCAAACAAGTGGAGGACTTTTTGCATAGCAGCTGCAAAGCAACCCGAAACTTCGTTCTAATCCTGAGCAAAAAGATTCCCCAGAAGGGCTATGAAAGTCTTCTAAGTTGTGCAACACTTCAGAGATTTCCAGTGTTTTTCAGAGACTTGAAGACTAAGACTTCAGATACTTTTCCAGTATTTATTCAGAGACTTCCAGTATTTTTTTTTTATAACTGCTTTATAGAGGATTTGGCTCAGTCTATTTCTGTCTAAATTCAGGGGTTTCTTGTTTTTAACCCATATCTCCTTTATATTTCTGTTTTCACTTTCACAAAACAAGGATTCTAATTTTCAATTTTCTGTTAAGTAAAATGCCTCAGGTGTTAATTCATGCTCCACTGGTATCATCCTCTTGTTCATCAGTGCTAAATATGGATCATTGTCTGACTCTGCATCCTTTTTCATTAAACAGTTTATTATTCTGGCATGATTTGATCCACCTTATTGGACTGGAAATAATGGCTGCAGTCTGATTTATGTCTAAACTGAAGCTACAGGGCGCACTGCTTGAACTTATGCATCCTAAATTGGATCTGAGAAATATTACATTAACCATGTCTAGCATTTTCAAATTGTGAACTTAATTTCGTTTTGGAACAACTCATTTTCTGTGCAATAGAAATAGCTTGTCTACTCTTTATCTTACGACCCCACCGTTCCAGCTGAAATTCCAGGTTCTGCAGTGGAATAACATGCCCAGGTTATTTGGCTGCTTGTGTGGCAGAACTGGCTCCTTTTATTGACTGATTGCCATGCTGTGACCACGACAGTATTTTCTTTTAACATAACATGCTTTGATGTACCTTAAGTTATATTGTACGTTTTGCTGTAATTATTTTGCACCTTGAGTTGCTACAGCATGTGTTATGAATAAGCAAGCATGCACAGACCCCACAGAAGCATAATGCTTTTATCCACTTAAGGGAGGTAACGGAAGCTTGCCAGTGTAGCAATCAAGGTGTTTTATAAATATCACCATCTTTTGAAAGCAAAATCTGAAAGCTAAACAAAAGAAGTGTTTTTAGGAAACCATCTGTTTTTCCAGGAGCTCAGATTTTTCTCTCTCAGCGCCGCACCAAGGCTGCCTGTTCTCTCATTCCGGTTTTACCTCTGTTCTTGGGGGTGTTCAAACAGAAACAGTGATTTTATTCAGCAATAAGATCAAGCGAAAAATGCAGAATTCCCCAACCTCCAATTCCAGTATTCTTATTTTTATTCCCTAGCTGCTATACAGCTGGAGGAGGACTTGTGCACCTACAGCGATGGAGGAGGATGCTCCCAACCCCATGAGGCAGATGTGCCATGAGATAGAAAAGGATTCTTATTGCTGTGCTGCCTTCGTGTTAGTGGCTCCAATTCAAGCCTGTGTTTCACTGTGGTCGCTGTCTAGTGGTACCATGGCAGATTTGCTTCTTGTTCTGAACAAAGTATTTCAGATAAGATGATGTGGGAAATGCCAGCCTTTGGAAGTGACTGTTACAGCATTAGGGAGCTGCACTTGTTTTGACTCTTTCCCTGAAGCAAAAAGCAATTTGTTCCATACGTATTCAGGACATCCTCTTAAAGAAACCATGGGAATCTTTTCTAATATTGCCTAACAATTCAGTCCCAAGACATATACTTTCATAGCAGCGTGCAGTCAGGGGAGGTAATAGGGGAAAAAACAGACAGAAAGACAGGCTCAGGAAAGGATACGTAACTGAAATGGATTCTGTTTTTTCCCTGACCCCAGCTGAAAAATGGGACATTCCTGCTGGATTTTGTTGTTTTTAAACCATCTATGCTCCTGCATAGAATCAAAAGAAGTGTTTGTATCTTAGAAGGCAAAAGACTGAGTGTGTTTAGATTGAGCTATTTGGAAGATCCTGCTACAAGAACTGCAGAGCTGCGTCTCCCTCCTGGAGCTGAGCTCCTGCCTGAACCACACATGTTGCTTTCCTCACTTAGTCAGCCTATAATGTCAAATCTAATCTTTATCCTATAGCTTTTCTCTCTTTATTCTCTCTTTATCTCTCATGTACACATATATATGGATGCACATCCCAAATTTAAGGAAAAGATACACGTTTTTGCCTGAGCACTGTCTCGATACATCCATGTCTTCCATTGAGAAAAACCAGCTTTCAGCTTCTCCCTTGCTGTGGGCATGGGGCTGCTGCTAGCACAGAGCAGATCAATATGCTGACTTCAGTTCTCCGAAAATCCAACCTGAAAAGTTCTGGCCTTTCTGACAAGTTAACCTTTCGAAAGGCGAATGCAAAGCATTTTCAGTGGCAAGGTTTGTTGCTTGTTGTTTATTTTTTGTCCTCTACTAAAAACTTTAGCTATCTCAGTTGTTTTATATTTAAAGTGAAATATGTCCTGCACACATTTTCTGCAACATCTTTGTATTTATTTATTTCAGTTTTAACCAACATTTTTGCGGTGCAAAATAGAAACAAAATCTTCCTTTCTCTGAGTGTTCTTTCCAGTACCAGAATGTCTACAAATAGTCATTCAGGAATAATTTGAGACAGAGCAAGAGCCATCCTTCCGGGTGCCCTTTGCTCTGTGGCTGGAGTGCCCCTGCACTCTGATCATTGCTTTGGAGTGGCAATAGCTTTGGAGAATTGGCTGAAAGAGATGTCTGTGTGTCTGTGTGTGGCGGCTGCTGACAGGGTAATTTAGAAGCAAATGGGTCACATATCAACTGTTCTGTCAATCAGATCCTTGCAATGACCAAACTCGGTGCTGGAATGAAATACCATTAGTTGTCTCTGCAGCCGTCCATTGGTTTTGTTAAGTTTGTTCTGCATTGTGCTGGGTTTTTTTCTGCTTTATCCTTTTCTGCTTTAGATTGCTCGTCTCTTTAGGTAATGCCCAACCATCTGTTTGTGCAGATACAGCAGACAGAGGCCGGAAAAAGAATGAATGAATGTATTCTTGTCTTATAGCACAGATAAGGTTTGGTCCAGGTAAAAAGTAAGAAGAGCAGAGGGTGGGTTTGATGACGAGATAGCACAGTGTTGCTTCTCATCCATTACAGGCTACACTGAAATGTCTTCCCAGCGCCTTGGCCAGCTGCACCGTGCTCAACCTCAGAGGTGTGGCATCGGCTGCGGCTCTCGCTGCATCCTGCACGCTGCCAGAAGGCCTCCGTGTGTTCCATGGGACTGAATCGCTTTGAAGGGTGAACGTCTGAAGTTGTAAAGCTTTGTTTTCACTTTGCAGCAGCGTGTTTGAAGCCTTTACGGTTTTAGAAGCAACCACAGGGAGTTGTTTGCAATGTTTATTAGTTTGCCATGTTCTGGAAAATAAATATCACCACTGCTCCATGATTTCAGCAGCTCCATCAGTGCCATGTTGCATGGCCTAAGTAAGTGCAACCAAAGTATAGATGATAAAAGCTTCATGACTCATCCTGCTTTTGAGGGTGTAAGATGAAAGATATCCAGTGTATCCTGTATGCAGGTCTCAGATATGAGACTGGATCCCCATTTTCCATGTAGAGCACATATTCTGAACTCTGGTGGCTCAGTGAACACTAAAAGGATGGAGCTTCGCAATGGGGAAAAAAACTGTGCCTTACGGTGGGATTTCATACAATTGCACATACTTTTATGATATTGCCTAATCTGTAGGGTATGCTATGCAAGATAGTACTGTTGTTAGTAACTACACAGACAATTAATTGTAATGTTATTGCAGGAGGAGTGCACTGTAGGAGATTTGGAACAAAGTGCATTCCAGAAATGATTTTAGTAGCCAAGATAAAAAGCCTAATAGTTAATAAAAAAAAAAAAAAAGGGAAACTGTTGAACATGAATGTCAACATTTTTAATGGATTGCCTTTCTTATTGTGTGCTGCATGTTTTTGTCAGGGGAATACGATAATTATAAACTAGTAACAATAATGAGGTTTTGAATATTCATAGGCAATTAGAATATGTCTCAGTGCATTTTATAGGTACCCAGTGGGAAATGTTACTCATTTTTCAGAAATAACTGGTCTGCAGTCCTGGGTGAAAAATATAGGATGGAAATCAAAACCCTGAGCAGGGTGTAACACTAACAAAGTCCCGCTGATGGGGAAGGAAAAACAAATATTAAGGCAATGATAAAACTATAAGTTTATAGTCTTGCCTTCTTACTGACAGTGGATTCTCATACGGAAGGAGTACTTCCCTTTAGATTTTAAAAGATATGGGGACACAATCCATAAACTCTTCTTTATATACTGGATATCTGTTCGGAACTAGAGAAGGGCAAACAAACGAACAAACCACCACTGTGAACAATAACAACGAACAACAACCACGGATGAAATGGCAACAGGCAAAGGAATAGTAGGGAATTTTACACTTATTTTTGAAACTTAGGGATTAACTTAGAATTATTGGCTCTTTCCTTTGGAAATGCATTTCTCATGAGATATCTTTTTTCCGGTTCAGTACATTGGAAATATTTATGGCATGTTCATGTGCTGTGACATTGAGTTGTCATGAGACCAATTTTGCTGTCATGTATATCAACACATAATGAGAGCCTTTAGTAACTTAATTAGCAACTCTTAGCAACTTTTCAGAAGGGATCTTGAAGAAAGAAGGCAGCATGTGCATGTACATTTTGGAAGAAATCTGCTTGGTGCCTCAGACTGACAGCCCCTATTGAAATGACACAGGGAGTTCTGCAAACAATATTGCCTGGATGGTAATAATGAAAAGGAAAGGTTAAACATGATATTATTCTAGTCTCGGGTTTGATTGATGAGCCTGCAGAATATGTTGGAGAAGAGTTTTCCATAGCAGTTGCTATAATCAGCTTTTGAGAGCTGTGTTTCCACTGAGGTATGTTTAAAAATGATGCCCTTGCCAAAAGAAAGTGGTGACTGCAATGGAAATGTGAGCGCTCAGAAGATAAAAGGCAATTGAGGAAACTAATCATAAGGAAAGGTTAATTTTTAAAGAAAATTACCAAAAAAATGCAGTTATGATGAAAGAATAAATCAGGTAGCTTAGTTTTGACTTCACAGTTCAGAATAGGGCAGAACTTGCACTTAGTGCTTCCAAGGTGATCTTAATTAGTCTCTTCTGATTACAAGCAGTCAACTGACAGCATTGTGAGGCAAAAGGAAAAACTGAAATGACATAGAAAATAAAACCTTCCTTAATTCAGGACGGACTTTGAGTCTAATGGTTTTCCATATTATTTTTTGCATTTACTTGGTTTGAACTAAAGACATGACTTTTTGTACTTCTGCAACACGAGAGAAATGAAATATGCTTTCAGTTTGTCCATTTTTCCAACCATACAACTTATTTTTTTTTTAATCTTTCCTTTATGGCCAGGTTCATTTATTGGCTTTAGTGAGGTTATTGCAATAATTGAATTCAAAGGACAGCCCTAAATACTTGTTGATTTTGGGTCTCAGACTATGGAGCTGTATTGTACTTACAACATCTCTGATTTGTGTTTGTTGTTTTTTTAAAGTACCTTTTACCTGAGCATATAGTTAAAAAAATACTTGAATGAATTTTTAAATATCTGCTTGAAATACAAGCAAGTAAATACACAAACTAAACACATCCTTGATGCAGAATGAAACCACTGAAGCATTGGCGTGGAGTCCATACAGTCCATTTTCAGTTTCCATCTTTTCTTCTTATTGCATGAAATACATAAGCACATTGTTACTAAAAAAATGTAATCCAAATCCAAGTACTAACAAACTGTTCTAATTTTCTTCTCTGTAACAATTTCTATCTTACATAAACCATAAGACCATAAGCTCTGGACACTTGTTTCACAAGTTCCAGGAAGTAATTTTCTAATTCACCTTTCTTTGCCTATCACAAATCTGAAATTGTCTGCAGCAGCAACCTTTCCTGTTTTACTGTAAACTTTCTCCTTGATGTTTTGGCAAGTAGCTCTGAAGAAACTCTTTATTTTGTCAGCAGAAATGGTAGCTCTCTCTTAGGAAGGAAACAGAAACATATGAACTCACCAGGGACTAATTTCTTTAATGTATTATAGTACGTTTTTACATGCCACAATATTACATTGTTCTTTGATGTCCCAGCATGTAGCAAATGATTATAGTTTCTTTGTGGCTGTTTGCAAGATTATGAGTGATAAGGTAAGCTGCATGCTTTCTAATTTTTCTTGTCTTTTTTTTTTTTTTGCTTCTGCTTCATAGTCCTTATAAATAATTCATGCCGCAAAATTACTGTCCCAGAAAAATGCAGACTGTTTCATCAGCTCTTTCACACTTTATTGATCAGCATATATAATTTTTTAATGTGCAGTACCGCTGGAGTTTTGAATAGTAGTGATTTTCTTGCCCTGTTTCACAGAATGCTCCAGCAAAGACTTCAAAAATCTTGGGCATGTCCATGCAAATATTATTTTAGAGCAAAGAACAAGATTGTTCCTACCAGTTTAAATTATGCTCTTTAGGGTACAATTTAAGTTTCCTGTTCATGAGATATAGAAGAACATATGAAAAATTAGATCTAAGGGGAATGATACAGGAGAAAATTGAACTATTTTGAGGAGTAAGTGCTAGATTCATGGCTGCTGTAAATCTTCACACCTTCCTTGCCATCAATACCATGATGCTGACTTATATTTGTTGTAAATCTGTCCAACGAATGTGTAAAAGGAGTGTGATCTATGTTGAAAACAGAAGGAAAATGTAGAAAAGGTTTTAAAGTCATGTATGCTAGCAAGACTTAAAAGACATTTTAATGAACATGTTTTAAGGCATAAGCCTTAAGCCATAGGCTTCTGAAACTTGCTCCAAAACTTAAAGCCATGCTGTGACTTTTTCATCCATTTTGTTCAGCCTCATTGAGGTACTGTTCATCTAAAGAGGACAGTTTAATGCTGCTTTTCAGGTGCATGATTCCATCATTTACTGGGTGCAAAGTAATTGAGTGAGATTGGAACTGCGACATGGTGACAGGTTGCAGCTGCTCTGCCCTTGGAGAGCAATCAAAGGTGAAGCTCTTTGCCTTGCAAAGCTGCACCTGGCAGCCTCCTTTATTTTGCTGGCCTTCACAATGCATTTGTTTTTCTTATTTTCCAGGTAGAGTTATATCTTAGCTATTACTACAAATAATTATCTCCAAAAGTGGAAACATATTTGCATTTATGGAATGATTGTCATATTTAAGAAATACTACTTCCCCTCATTAAAGAAATGGAGAAAGAATGCCATTTCCACGATGGCTAGTATACAGGACGTATTATAGAAGCAATGATATAACAGTCCTAGAATTTGCTTTTCATGAAAAGAGAGAAGGTATTCCTCGTATCAGTACGAGGAATGAAAACGAGAAGGGAACATATTAAAAATAAAGACCAGAGTCCTGAGAGCCAGTGCTGAGCAGTTAATAATGGGCCTTATAACTGCAACTCATAACGTTTTATTTTCAGTGAGTTTCTAGTCAGACTGAAACACTTTAAACAATAATCATAAGCCAAGGAGGACCTCAGAGAAGACAGATAATATATAGTATATCTTTGGTGAGGGATACCGGCAAGAGAGTTGACTCCCTTCAGTAGTTACCCACACACCAGAAGTGTGTCATGCCCGTTTTGTTTGTGCTCTGAGCCAAGAAGTGCTGTTTCTTTCCCCAAAACCTAGAAGGTCTGGTTTTAGACCTAGAGTTTAGGCGGAAAGTGTCCCAAGGCTGCTTGTTTCTTGCTGTCTGCATGGGCCGTGTGGGGATAGTCTGGAAGGCATTGAAGCACTTTTACTTACTGGCAAGAGTAGTTTTATCAGAAGGAAAGTGCTCCCCTGTATTTGGAGCAAGTACAAATCTGTGCAAACCTTGTTAGGAACTGTAATTCCATAGGAGGCTGCTCCTGACCTTGTTCATTTGGCTCACTGCTGCTTTTGGCAGGCATGTGTGTGAAGTCATAGTTTTGCTCTTAAACTTTGCTTAGATGGAGGTGCTGCTGTGCATAACAGAGCAATACCGAGCCTTTGCACCATAGAGATTTGCATAATCCGTAACAGCTGGTTGTTGATAATATCAAATTGCCTTCAGGTTTTCTCTTTTACTTTTTCCGTAGCTCACTCTGATGACAGACTCCTTCATAAAATTATAGCTCGTGCAATTGAGGTGATGTTTTTGCAGTGTGAAATACTTAACATTTGGGCAAAAAACTGGGAGATACAAATCTGTATAGTAGGTACTGGCTTTCAGAAGTGCCAATTCACAGCAGAATTATTACACTGTGGATGTTTGTAATGTCAGACTTAGGCAGACTCTGTCATAGCTGCCATTATAAACCTGTTAGGAGGCACTGCAGATAAATTCTGTGCTTGATGTGCAAGCATTTATTTCATGACTGTTAGTATCACAATGATTACAGAATGACACTGTGTCAAAAAAAAAAAAAAGGGGAAAAAAAGAAAAGAAAAAGATGTGTGGTTATATGTTCAATACGTTTTTCATTGCAAGAACAATTTACAGATTTTCTAGGTTTACATCAGTATCAAAATTGATAGCCATTATAATACAGCAGTATTTCTAAACAGGCAATGAGCACGTTGTTAAACAAGGAACAATAGAAATAAGGTTGTCATATCCAAACTGGCATGCTGCAAAAAATCATTAAAAGTTTTCTCAAGGCACAGAAAATTGGCTTTCCCTTCAGATTTGCTCTGATCAAAAGATTAGTAAGCAATCTTCACAACTTGTTTCCAATGTCAGAAAACTTGGAATGTCTTACAAATAGAAGCTAGTTTTCCTTTTGCTTTGTTCTGCTGATGGTGCTGCATCCATGATAAATTTTAAAAATGTGAGGTGGCTAAATGCATTTTTAGAAGTAAAAGGGACATCCGTTGCCCTGTGGAAGAAGGCCTTACAGCTGGGTTCCATCACCTTGGGTGTTCAGCAAAATTAATGAATTCTATATTTACCTTAATGCTTGCCTTTACGACTTGGTGGATCTTTTACGATTTCATAAGCTGTGATCACATTCCACCCCCTGTAAAATCTTCACTCCTGACGATTCAGACAGCAGTTAGATTGCTGGTTTAGTAGCAGCAATTTATATTATCTACTTTGGTCTTCATTCATTACTTCAATGATGTGTTGGGTCTTTAGTTTGTGCCTCTGGGTTTGCTATAGTAATTAATTACTGTGTTACAAATTTATTTTTAATCATGTGGCAGGGCAAAAAGCAAGTTAATTTTGTTTACTGGTAAACATCTGTATTCCATTATAAGTTGGGTTGTCAGCTTCTCTCCTTGGTATCGTCTGTATGTTATTGTTTGGTAAGAAGCACTGCTATTATATCCTATCTTATTTAATTTAACCCCAAATTATAAAGAAATTTGAAATGTTATGATAACTTTGATCACCTTGCAATAACTAAAAGCGCCACGGAACTTCAACAGGGCTTTGAAGAGCAGTAATTGGATGTTGTGCACTACTTGTTTATTATTTTATTTAACTTTGATCAGCTCTAAAGATTTAATAAACCTAAATATAAATAAACTGCATTGAAGTAAGAAAGATTTGACATTGTGAAGCTCAGACTTGAAACATTTGGAAATTCTCTCTACTTACCCTTAATGTGAAGGATAGGCAGTTTGTTCTAGAGCTAGAACTGTCTCTCTGTGTATGAACAAAATGTATCAAATACATATGTATATGTATGTATAAGAAAAGGTGGGAAAGACATTTCTGACTATCATAGCACTATTTCAACTCTTAGACCATGGATTTTTTTTAATTTAATTTTATCTTGTGATTACAATACTACTTATTCAATAGGGATTTAGCTCAACAAAGTTTTCCATTTAAGATCTGGATTTCTGTTGTATTTAATAAATGTTAATTGATATGGGAAATGTGATTTCATTTTTTTTTTTAAGGAAAAAGAAAAGGAAACTTAGAAATAGGAAGAGAAATATAAATTCTATGGAACAGCTTTGTGCATTGCTTACACCTTCCTTCATTAGAAAATCAAAAGAATGATAGCAATGATATACATCTGTGGGAACTGAGCTGATTGAAAATCAAAACTTGCATTCAGCTTGACCTGATCAAATAATAGAACATGACCTAAAGTTGGCCAGAAAATTCTCTCAACATAATGAATACTATTCTCAAGAGAGCCTTTCTGTAGTTCAAGCAACTGTAAAAGGTTTTATGACACTGTGAGACATACATTAGTAACTTCATCTCTAACACCTTTGTTAGAGACTCTTCAAGGATTTGGTTTTGCTCTTGGTCATTTAAGGAGTAGAATTCGGTTATGGTATGCTCACTTACAGTCTCCTGGCAATGAACAAGTATGAAAAATAATTTTAAAAAAGCTGTTGTTTAACATTAATTTAGCTCTCTTGGAGTTAGTTTTGACACCTACTGTAGGCTTCATTCTCTTCATGTGCTAATCAGTTGCTGCTGAGTAACTGAGAGAGTGATGAGTGTCTGTAGAGAATGGTTTGAAGTGTTTTTCAAGAGGTGGAGTCAGAAGGCAAATCTGGATGTGTGACTGTCTTTTTTTCCTAACGTTATTTTTTTTCCCCAGCCATGTGATTTTACAATAAGAATTCTTACATCTAAATGCTTATGCACAAGCTCAATTCATTTTCAAACCATCATAATTCTTCTGGGAAATCAATTGTGTCAGAAAGCATTCTTTGGTTAACAGATATGTAACTAGACATCTTAAAATGTATGCAAAGTTCCACTCCACAAAGAAATGAAGGTGTTTGGTGGAATCACATATTCAGGTAGCATAGTTAATGTCATATTTCATAAATGAGTGCTATTTGGAAATTTACTGCAGTTGCTAAAGGAGATGTTAAGGAATGAGAAAGCACATTCGGCACCACACAATCATATTTTAATTACTGAATATATCTTAAAAATATAGGAGGTGTAGTTTAAAATCTGTCATGGGCTCGTCTTCATAACTGAGAAAACTATTTGGCTTCTGAATAGAAACAGAATAGTAATACTATGTTACAGGTGTTTAGAGATCTGCTTCTTCCAGAACAGGAATGCAGATTTTCTGGCTTTAATTTCAATTCTAATGTAGCCCAGTTCTTTGCTTTTCTCACTCAGCCTGATAAAGGAAATCCAAGTGTCATACTTTGCCTGTGCTGGTCTCATTTTCTTTTTGGACTTTCCTTCTGTTATCTCTTCTTCTCGAATCACTTTCTCTCATCTTTCTCTGCTGTAGTTCTGACCCAAAATCTAATTCTTAAAAACCTGCTCAGTAGGTTCTTATTTTATACATTGATTTATGCATTGATGCTTATACTTAACATTCATTTTTATCTGATAAATCTTATGTGATCATTCTCCATCTGCATCTTTGCCTTAATTTTTCTGGCACTGCCCATATTCATTCTGCAGAGCCAGTCAAGCTGGCAAACAGTTTTTTCCATGGGGCAGTAATGTTCCCAGAGAAGCTTTATATCTAAGCCTGGATAAATGCCTCCTGAGTTATCCTAGTGAGTAAATTCCTGTAGCCTGGAGCCCGCTGTAGGGGTGGGCTGGAGTGAGGAGTGGGCTCAGTGAGGTTTACTGCCCTGGGTCAGTCCCAGGACTGTCCCATCTCTCCATTGCCCTTGACAGTGTGAGCTTGCTTCAGCACTGAAACATTTTAGAGCTCTTTTGTCTTAAATTGGGTATAGTTTAGCTGAGAGCATTCCATATAGGTTGTAAAACACTATGAACTGATAATGACCTGTTCAGCTCTTATTGAGCTCCTATTTTACATGTTTCTGAGATGACCGTAACTGATCATCCATAATGTATAAAATAGAGTTGGTTATTGGAGCAAGTTATGCAGGTTATATATTGACTATTTCTAGGTAGGTTGGCAGCAACAGTCATGCTTTAACCATTCAGAATCTCCTGACACTTCATCTTCTGCTTCATTTTCTGCTGAGAGTGTGAAATGTTGGTGTTTTTTCTAAATTGTATCACTAAGTTTGTAGGGAAGTCAGCAATGCGAGGAAACCATAGCTTTTCTTACACTTTAAGAAAAATCAGTTCAAACTGGGAATAGCGTTCTGTATAGCACTTTTTTTTTTTTTTTTTCAAAATAAATGGACAACAACTCTCTTGCTGTTTTATAGTATATCACATCTTGAAACTGAAATCATTGTCTGATGCTGTGGTTATCTGGAATGCTCAATCCATACAGTGAAAAAATAATATTTTTTTGCAATTGAGAGTAAATACAAGTAAAGAGAGCATACATTTCTCTAATGTAGGTAATATAAAGATTACCTGGCTTGAATCACTGAACAGTTGTTTTAGTCAAGTTTTATTTATGAAGGACGCAGCTTTTATATTTTTAAATCTACTGTTTCATCATTGTGCCAACGGGAAGAAAATTGTCAATGTATAGACTATGTCTTCTACAAAATCGTATCTCTCTGATTAATGACTTAAATCTGTAGATGAGCTGTTTGAATTTTGTCCTTGAAAACTGCAAGAGCAAGGTTGCCAGCAGGAAACTGTATTTCTTTGTTAGACGTGTTACTCTAAAAAGCCGATCATCTTCTGTAGTTACTGAAACAATATTTCTTTTGGTTTTATTACCCATTTATGCCTTTTCCTTGAATAAATGTGACCAGTTCACATTTTTCAAGGAGAAGGCATAAATAGGTAGCACTTTCAGTAACACCTACCTAGAGATGTACCAGTCTCATCACCAGACCCCTCATGCGATCACCTCAGCCAGGCAGAGTAATCAAACTGGCTATCAAATCCAATGATTAGAACCCAGGACATAATCTTTCAAAAAATTTAAGATTTATTGAAGAATAAAATCCCTGAAGCTTTGAGAATATTAGAAACTGGTACTGCAACAGTCTGAAATGGATAAAGATCATGTTGCTATTGCTATCCCATAAATTAGGCTAAGGAATAGACCCTTCCTGGAAAGTCTCAGTCAATCATTTTTTTTTTAACCATTGCTTTCTCTACGTACTGAGCTTTTTCAGTATGGGTATAAATTGTTCTTCCAGTAAAAGTGGATTTCAGTTGAATGTCACGTTCAGATGGATCGTAACGATCGGTGAAACAATACCCACTCAAAAACAATCAGGGGAAGAAAATTCATAAAATGAATTAATAGAAAGCTTGTGTTACGAATTAGAACACAAAGTAAGAAATACGGAAGTTAAACTGCTCTCCATGATGGCAGGACTATTACCATGCCAGAGGAACACAATGGAAACTATAAATATAAATCATTTGATTTCTATGATTTACATATGAAAAAAAGAAAGCCTACATAGCTCTATTGCTCCAGAGAAGACTTGATTTAGCCTTGTCCTCAGAAAAGAACCACTTACATGATTTTCCTTAGTAAAATTAACAGGCTCAGAGCAGTAGTTTTATGAAAGAAGGCTCTGTGCTTCAGTACCATAGCCTTTAATTCTTTCTGGATAACAGATATTTCATGACACGAGTAGAAGTACTCATCAGTTTTAACAAAGAATTAAGTCATATCTCTTTACTCTTTTATCTCTGAAAGTTCAAGTTAACAGACTCATTAATACACTGTTGAACGTGTAGCAGACAAAAAACGCCTGACGATGGCTTCTGTATGTATGTGTGCCCATGTGAACAGTTCTTGGCAGCCCTTTGTGGGTAACATCTCTGAAACACAAATGTACACCTCAGTTTGCTTCAGCAAAAGAAGATAAGAAGTTGTTACAGATATTTTTTTTCCAGATATATTTATTTGGAGTAGCTTCATTGCTAACAATTACTGGTAGAACATTATGTGTTTGTCAACTCCAGTACGGAAACAGCCTACATTTTGGACATGACTACTTACATTAAACCTCTAATACTGCATACACTGTATCTGACAAAGAAGAGTCCTGGCACATTAATGCAGATACTTCTGCAGATGTCGAATATGACTTAGTTTTAGACCAAATACAAGCAACAATTACTAACCATTGCTGTACTCTAATTTATAGCATCTTTAAGTTTCAGTTCCCATCTAACAAACAGTAATAAAGCTCTCAGATTGAAGATTAATGAGCATAGTTCATGCACCAGTGGACTGAAAATGTGAAGTAAATCTGGCACTTGTGTATTGTAGTTCTAGAAAGGAGAAGTCACAAACATTTTCATCTGGCTTGCAAACTCTTAACAAAGTTGTAACTCTTTCAAAAAGCATTTAAAAAATCTTAATTTTTTCTTCTCCATTTCTTCTCATGAATGATGTAGGTTGTAATTCTCTTCTCTTAATTATACATGGAGTCATGTGTGTGCATAAGTAAGTGACAGTTGTGCCTGTGAACTCATTCCCTTCAGAAGAGGTATTTCTGATGCTGGGGAGAGCTTTGGCAGGATGTACACTGACCTCCCAGCCCCTCCAGGACTGTTAGGCTCCCAGCCACACTAACAGAGCAAGCCACTGGTCTGTAAGCACTTATCAGATCTGATATTCACAATATCAGACTAAAACTTAGTTGTGCACAGCCTGGGAGCATGAGGCAGGGATTTACCAACTGATCCACGCAGCAGAGCTGGGGCTGGCAGACTGCTGGGCTGAGTCTGGAATGCTTGCCACCTCCAGGAGGGCACCTAGGCAGACCTTGCTGGCAGGCAGAGGAGAGCTGAGTTGGGGTGGAGATAGTTTTAGAACAGGCTCACTCTGTGTTGGTGACTCTTTTTTTTTTGTGCTCTCTTTCCATTTAGGTATTTTTTCTTTTGAGTCCTTGAGCGGCTGACTGTTCCACCCCATTGACTTTTCCCTCAGTATTCCCCATCCCAGCTCTGCCCTGACCTTTCCCATGGCTCTTCCTCAAGAGTCAGTAATTTCCTTGTGAACCAGGGCCTGGGTTATGCAGCAGTGCTGAACGACAGCCAGGGGGAAGGAGGGTCCAAACACTCCTCCTTCATTACATCATTACTGCAGATATCATTCTGCATTGTGACAACCTATTTACTGCTGATTCTGATTTACAAATAATCTGTCAGAAATATTTAGAAATCTCGTCAAGGTTCAGTGGGCTCCGTAATCCCATTGTACGAGAATCATTACTTAGTAACAAGCAGATAAGCAATAAAGAAATCGATAGCTATTCCAAAGCACACTCTGTGCTAAGAAAAAATGCCTTTCCCTTTCATAACACTAATAAGAATGGTGGATTGTGTTTTGGTAGCCTTGTCCTACACGTGAATTATAATCTTTCTATAAAATAAAAACCCAGAGCAATGTTGTGCTGTAATAGACAGATGAGGGAAGGTGTGCTGTGCTTATGTAAAATTCCCCCTCTTTGTATTTTGGAAACATTTGAACCAGCAGATTTGTTCTTTATGCAAAAAGAATAGGTCTGCAGTGAAGGTCTGCAGTTCTGTGGCAGCTCACTGACAGACTACGTGTTACTGTAAGCTCGACGTAACGAGCATTAGTTGAAAAGGAAACAATACTTGGCATTCTGTGGATCTTCTTAAAGACATCAAAACGTGCTCCTATTAAGTGTGTCTCTTCAAATGCCTGCAAGGTTTTCAGTAATGCCAAAAAATAGAACTGTAGGAAATGGAAAGGAAATGTAGCACCAGTATCTTGTGTTACAGCCCGGGGGTGTATGACCTGGCTGAGAGGGAGAGCACTTAGCAAGGGTTTCCATGGGCATGGGAAGAGTCAGAGCTCTCATTTTCTGTCTGCCTCAGGTATCTCCTGTGCCCTGAAAAGCAACCATTACCCTAAGCTGAGACTTGGGTATTTGTCTCACAAAGAAATGTAAATGACTTTCATATTATTCCTACATTTTTGTTAGTTGGATACAAGCCAAGAATGTATAGAAGCATAGAAACTGACTTGATACTTAACATAAAGGATTATTTAAAATACACTTGTTAAAAGCCAGAATGTTTTAAGGGATACATAATTTTAACTGCTTTCTAAAAGAATAAAAAAGATGTAATTCTTTTACTAAGTTTTTCTGTGTTATTCTTAATCAAAATGATTTGTTGCTTTACACATTTATATGTAAATTTGTGGTTAATACTGGTAGGGATGATGGGATTTTTTCCTTGTCAAAATAAAATCTGTTTTAAATAATAATGAGATTGTCACTTTTTCTTTTTTCCCTTTGCTTCCTATTTTGCTTCTCCAGAATTAATGTTTTCTGATACTATTATTAAATACAAAACTGAGCAAAAAAATCCATCTCATGAATTATGACAGCTTTGTCCTGAATACATTAACATTAATACCTTATTTTTCTTTCTGCATTTTACACAGGATTATTTCTGCTCATCAACAAGTGGTGACTGAGGTACAGTGTGACATTGATCTTCTCATTTGTAAAAGAATTCATATAAAGAAATGATGAAGTAGGCATGCAGTGATTAAGTGATCATCAGCCTCTCTGTTCAGAACTAGGGAGGCATCCATAGCCAAAGTCTTTAGCTTTTTTTGCAGCATCCAAATCAATCATCTATTCTGTGTGATTATACATATGCAGATTTTGTTTATAATACATATTATATATTATATTATCTCAATTAACTTACAAGCTCTAAAGTTATTGACATACTTGTGATGACAACCATTTGAATTCATAGTTGGATTTGTGCTTCTAGGATCTATAGTATGGATTCTCTTTTGAGTGAAATCTCAAGGATTATATATTCAAGGCATCAAAATAGATTCAAGGAACTCAAACATCCATAGTTTCGATTCGAGGATCTGATACTCCCTCTCTTGCTATTGCTACTTCATTATCTGCTATGCATCTCATGTAAATTCTTTTGCACTTTTATTTTATTATGCTTATATTTCACCACAGTTAAAATCTAGTAAGTGAATTTATTTTTTGGTTCAGTGGTAATATTATGGTTACATAAATGTTATCAATCCCTTCCTGTAGTATTCCTGTAGTATGGCATGCAAGATCCATGAAGAAAGCACTGCACACTTGTTCTGTAGATGCTTTTGCAAAGTAGCTGCAGATATTCTATTTTGTGTTCTTGTTTTATACTCATGAAGGCAGAAAAAATCATACTGTCTTTTTGTGAAGATGGGTTGTTTGATAATAATAGTGATTTAGGTGATAAAATGATCACACGTAATTTCTTAAAGCAATTCATTTTGACTTGGATGTCTTCAAGTTCCTTGATCTCACGATTTACCTAACAGTGAGCAAGGTTAATGCTTAATAAAGTAGGATGCCCTTTTTATAATCACTTCATTAAAAGTGGGTAGCAAGAGGTACATTAATTTAAAGTGTTTGTGATATGGGATCAATTTTGTTGAGCCCCAAAGGTCTCTGTGTGCCTCATAAAGAGCCTTCTACTTTGAACACGTCTATAAGTGACCCATTGAGATTTCCCAGTTCTCTTCAATTTGAGAAATTTAAATTGCTTTTATTACCTATAATGGTGTTAAGTACGGAATGAGGGATAAACTGTCCTGGAAGAGAATTAGACTGCAGGTCTACGGCTTTAATAATTCATAGCCTCACAGCATTGAATAATATCCATATTGATATACCTTTAAAAAATATACCATTTCAGCTCTTGTAACTGATTAGGTTTTACATAGAGAATGTAGAGATGTGAGTGAGACATGAAATGAGGAGAAATTTAGAAGCCCGCGTTGAATCTTTACGCCTTGTTCTTTGGACCCAAGCTTTACGTGACCTGCTGTTTGCTGAGCAGATGAGTTAGTTCCCTCCAGATGTTACAGTAACTTATCTACTTGGGAGAAGATATATAAATAAACAAAGCAGACACGCAACGTGTAAAAATAAAAATAAAAAAATCCAGAGATTGATTCACACATATAACAGAATCATTGTCTGCCTTTATAGAAAATATGTGGGCTTTTTCTTCCTTGCAGTTGGATCCCTTTTGGTATATGGACCATTAAAAGAAAAAGGCAAAGTACAAAAGCATATCTCTTACTTACGGCTCCATGAACCACGGAGTTTCTCCGTCAGGGTTTGACGTTTATATGCCTCAAGTATATAGATATATAGTAAGAGTTCTGAAACTAAGTAGAGAACTGTAGACTGTAGTTACTGTGCAGATATTCTCAGCTGTGCTGTGAGCAAGTGCAATGCCTCTGTGGCTTCTGTGATAAACATTCTTCTAATAACCTGCTGTAAATAGGGTTTTTGCGTATAAGAATAATATTGCGTAGTCAGAGGCTGAAATGAAGAGCTCTGCTTGATGTGGGAAGAGCACTGCAGCCCCGGAGCCCCTGTGTGTCCCTCAGGGTGAGTGGCAGCATCACCGCCTGATGGAGATTTCTCTGCTTACCTCTATGTTGATATAGAATTGGGATAAATTTTGTAGAACAAAATAATGCATGTCAGAAAGATTGGGCTTCATCATAAGATAGATACTTTCCATTGAAAGGGGCAGAGGAACCTTTCTCTTTTGCTGTTATAACATCATTGTATCACAGTTCATCCTTAGTTCCATAATTAAAAATACTTTAGATGCTGCTTAGTGTCTTTGAGATATTTCATACTGAATACTCAGACAACTAGACCTTGCTTTAGCCTTTTATATTTTTCACTTACTCGTTTTAGTTATGACTGTAAGATGTAATTTATCAAATGCACAATGAGAGGTTATCAAACTCTTGTTTCAGTAAAAGAAAGAGGAACATTACCCTCAAGAAATAAATCTTTCATTAAACTTTACAAAGACCTTAAGCAGTTTCTACCCTATTTGTCTTTTCCAGTCTCTTCTCTCTAT
Source organism: Numida meleagris (assembly GCF_002078875.1). Taxonomy (NCBI): domain Eukaryota; kingdom Metazoa; phylum Chordata; class Aves; order Galliformes; family Numididae; genus Numida; species Numida meleagris. Next base: position 17,174,245 of record NC_034419.1, read on the forward strand.
GTTCCAGCTGCCAGTGTTTAGAAAGCAGCACAAGGCAGACAGCCAAAATAAAAGCTGATTTCCTAGCCAAATGGATAAATTTCCTTTTCCATAGCTAACATTTGATTTCACCTTAGGAAAATGCTTTTAAAATTACCTGTGTCTCAGAAGGAAATTTTTTAACATCATGCCTTACTGCATTATTGGTCCTTATTTCTGGGACAGAGGTCATAAGAAATTTTCATTAGAAAACTGAAGACAAGTTTAGTAAGGAATAAACTCATTTGATTATTATTTTTTATTTATTTATAGTTGGATTGGTAGCACTTGTTTGTAGATGCTTTAGGAACTGAAATGCTTCAGTTCGATAGGGGAGATATTCATTGTCTATGAAATTATATGAGTGAGCCTTTTGAAGAGGAATTACATAGCTTAAGTATAGAAAGTACGCGCCTTTTCACCTACTCAGCTTCTACCAGAAGTCCGTTCTTTTTTGATTACCAATGCTTTTTGAATTGTGGAGATTTTTCCTTCCTCACTTTTAAAAAAGATGTAATTCAACAAGAAGAAAATGTATAAACAATCTAGACGAAAAGTATGACTGGGAGAGGAAGCAAAATCATAGAGCTGTGATTTATCCAAGACCATAGCTGTGATTAAATATGAATACGATACTTCGCAGAAAAAGAAAAGGCAACAATTCAACAGGTCCTGACTCAGGAAACTCCAGAAGGCAAATTTTCTTTCATGTCCAGTAGTTTTCTTCTCATCCCATGGCTTTGGTAGAGTCTCACATGATATCTGTTTACTTGGTAATTTCAGAGTCTCTTTGCTGTGTTTTGCACATTGATGTGTTTTTGAGCCATGCTTGTTTTTACATATATACACCCAATAATATTTTATGCTGTCTTATTGACTTACTGTACAGTTGGTCTCACAAACTCTTTATTTCACTGGACAGTGTCTGTTCAAAGATAAAATAGCATACTAATATCACTAAAGAGGTCTGCCTGTATCTAGAAATTTTGACTATGGCTCTGTGTCTACCTTTGACCCACAAGCATTCATAAAGTGGCCTATTTCTCTATATATCTAAAAGCATGAAAGACATCTCCAATAGAGAAAGGAGAACAATATAAGCTACCTTGGAGAGAGAGATGTAGGATGAGATAGGCTCTTTTCAGAGCTCACAATAAGCATTCTTTTATTCCCCTCAGAAATCGGACTGTCTATACATTTCTGCATTTCTCCTCATTCTCCTCTATGTGTAACTCAAGGTGATTGCACACATGCATAATGTGGGTTGGTATTAACTTCAGAAAGAGCCCTCTCCTCTTCTCTTCTGTACTTTTGCCATGTTTAATTGGATACTTGATATGGACAATTCCCAAGCTAATGATCTTTCTTTGCAAAATTTATTCTCCATACTCTCACATAATGATGAAATATTTCATGGATCTGTATCTTCTTCCTCCCGTATGGGCTTTATAACAAGTGTCTAAAATTATAGTCAGTTGATTAATTGATTCTGTCATGAAGTTGCATTGAATTACATTTCTTTTCAAAGTCTCCTTTTTTTTCTCTGTTTAACAGTGATTTATTTAATGACTGTAATGTATTCTGGTAAAATCTATTTAGTGTTATAATATCTGTATTGAAATTCTCTAATTTCTTCATAAAGAAGGCCCTCCTCACTTCCCAAGATTTTCAGTCAGAAGACAAATGAAACTTGACCTGTGCTTCTGCATAAAGTACAGCTTCAGAACTTACAATACATTTTAATATTTAAGATCAGGATTTTTTAGCTTAAGACAACATTAATTAAAACTATCAATCATTAGGAAAGAGCAACTGAATGGTTAGATCAGAGCAAGCATTGTTTTTTTCTGTACTGTACTGTAATGATCAATCCAGACGGATGCCATCTTGGTGCCCAAAGTCCCATGAAAATTCCAGCAGGAATTACAAGAATCAGGAGCATTAATTCTTGAAAAGTTATTCCTGGGCATTTTTGAAAATGAGAGATGATTGATGTATTTTCTCTCACTGTATGTATTTTAGCTAAATTCATCATAGTTCAATTGCAAACTATTGGAGATAGGAGATTTCTAATATTTTTTATAAGCGGTTTTGTAAAGTGATCTTAATGCATTTTTAAGGTTTTAGGGAGCAATGAACATGAGAGAGGGAAGAGAGTTGGGGAGATATACGAGAGCCCCACAGAGCCTTATGCTAGAGCTGTTAAATAAAGGAAATTTCTGCAAATGGGAGGAAACACATTTTGAAAAATAGTGTCTCCAGGAAAGCTTTCATCAACATGATGGTTTGTTTTCAACTGTCACGAAGGATCTTCGGCAGTGCAGGTGGGATTTCAGAAAATAGTAAGAATTATCTTCTCTAAAGCTTTTTCACTCCTTTACTCTCTGAAGTCAGTGGCAAAACACCCCTTACTTCAAAAGAAATCATAGCCCTGTGCAATGTTTTAGAACATTTCCCCCTAGGAACGCCATGCAGGCGGGTGACTCTGTTGGTGGTTTTTGAGGATAGCTTGCATATACTTTCAGGCGTGAGTAAGGTAGCAAGTAGTCATGCTCTTGTTGTGAGTCATTTGCATAGATGCAATTCCTTTGCTTAGTGGCTTCCACATGAACACACATGAGTTTATTCAAAATCCACTGACGTGAGAAGAAAAATTACAACAATCTTTTGAGTGAGCTGACCTTTGTTCATTCATGGTTTGCTTGGAAGTATTTTTATGTGTGGAAATCTATGTAGAAAATCTTAATTTAAATTTGTAAATATTAACTTCTCAAAGTGAAGCCGATAAACTTTGTGCACCTTTTTTTTTCTTCTCAGACTGTGTGGTAATTTTTCAACTGAAATCTTTATTGTTGTTGTTGTTTTTAAGCTACTGCTATGTAGAGTTGCCAATTAAGCTGAGAACAGCCTTATTAATAACTGATTAGACAGCTAGCTCTTCAGTTTGTAGCAAAAAGCCTTAACAAGTGTGGGAAGCCAGCAGAAAACTTCAGCTGAGCTCAGAGAGCAAGCTGAATTCTTTATATAATGAGCTCCTTAAATAATATCAGAGGTTTTGCCATTGTCAAATTAGTCCTTTTTCTTTCTTTATTTCAGCTACAGGATATGTAAAATGTTGTAAGTCTCAGCTATTGAGTAATTTTTGTACTCTTTCTAAAAAGTTGGAGGAATGGCCTACCTAAAATAGCTTACCTGATTATAATAAATTAGAAAGTAATTTTCAGTAAGTAGAAACATAAATCCATTAAATATTGCCTTCGGAAGTGACAACAAAAACTTTCCAGAACTGCAATTTTTGTGCACATCCTATTTCTTGACAGTGAAGAACTAGAAATGTTACCATCAATTTTAATGTGTTCAGCTGGCACTGTTCGAAGAAAATATCTTTCTATACTTTTTTTTTTTTGTCATTTAAGATAGGATGGATATATTTGAATATTAGAATCTAGAGGTCTGCTTTAGTGATATTATAGAACTGCTCCAAAACTCATGGAAGTAAGAAGTCCTGTGCATTAAGAGATTTTCTCTGTGTGTTTATATGTATATATACACACACACATCTGCATTATATATATATATGTATATATATATGTATACAGCTACAGGGCACACAGTGCTTGCACTGTTTTGGAAACTGATGTGTAAGAGCACATTCCAGGGCAGGGGAAGCTGACAGAGAAGCTGGGGAGCAATCCATATGGTAAGAACCTACATAGTATTGTTTGATGACATTTCAGGGTGGTCTTAGTCACCAATCCTTGCTTTTCAAAAGAGGCACCAAAAAAAAAACAAAACAAAAAAAAAACCCACCAGAAATGCAACAAACTCTTCCTTCCTTCCCCAGTTTTGGCCTTAAGGGAAAGGTACCATAAAGACTATTTAAACTCTTTATTTCTTTCACTTCAAGAGGCTCACAAATACTACTTGTGAAACCCAAAAATGTATCTGAAGACAAATGGAGTCACCTGTGAATAGCCAATAACCTGACAGTTCATTGGGAGACCAGGCAGGAGGTGGTGACGTGGGTGAATATTATTTACACATGAAAATTAAAATATATATATATAAAATATACAATAATTTTATATAATAAAAAATGTCAGATAAAATGGTGGATGAAATAAATAAAATGTGCCCTTCTAAGCAGACTTTCTCTAAACAAAATAAAATACGGAAATTTGAAGGATAGTTATCCAAATAACTTTTATTTATAAAAGTTGAATTGGAATGGGGCATAGTATCTAGGTTCTATATATCATATTATTTTGCGTGCATTTAGTTACTTTCCCGTGATATTCTCCACTAGTACTTGTGCACCTGTGTTTCTTGAAAGCTGATAATCAGGAGATTAATTTTTATGTACTTCAGATGAATTATATACTTTCAGGTTTAAGTTCAGCAAAATGCAAATGAACGTATAAGAGGAGCAGTCATTGAGGGCTGCTCAGTAATTCTGTGGTGCTAATTCAAGTGGCAGCATTGTTCCCAATGGTGAAATAATACTGTGTAACATAAAACCGTACCTAAGCAAGAAAGAAGTAGAAGTTACTTCCATACGGATTCCAGCCCTGCAGGAACTCAGGAGGAGGGTTGATCTAGGTCTTTTACAGCACATGGAGAAAGGAGCAAAATACCAATGTTTGGACTGGCTTAAAGTTCGGATCATTATTTCTGTCAATATTTTCACATATTTTCTGAGAGATCAGCATGAATTTCAAGCATGTATTTATTAGCTGTTTCTGGAAGAGTCGTGATTGATTTTTATTTTTTTCTCGGAGTATACCCATGATTGCTCACATCGTTCGCACTAATTCTGAATGTAAAGGAGAACATTTTGCTGTCCGTGTTGTTCGCTCCTTTACTCAAGGGCATTTGTACAATTTGTTGTTTACATTGGGTTTGTGTTGCTTAGATGAATATGAAAGGAATTTCTCCTGCCAGAGATTGTAGCCTAAACCCTCCAGCCTACAAAGCCTGATACTCCATCTCAATGTGAGCATTTGAATGCATACAGATAATGAACTCCATTGATGCGCATTGCAGCAAATGATTCTATTGAAGCATTTCTGATTCAGCTTTCTGCTTTGGTCTAGAAATGTAGATTACCTAGCATGGCTGAGAACTTACTTAAAATTTATAATCAGTGGATAAAATAGACAGGGTTACAGGTTTTGATTACGAGGGAAAAGTAGAGAGGGACAAAGAGGAAGATAACTGGGTGACAAGCCATGAGTGAATGGGAGAGCAGCGCAGGATCTGCCAGGGTGTGAACTGGCTGTTTTTTAACCAAAATGTTTCAAAATCTTCACTTGTTCTGCAGAGTGAAAAACTGTAGCCATCACATTTTTGGAACTGTTCTCTGGCCACCCATTTCTCCTGTATGTTTGTGTGTCTATGATAGCTTCATAGAGAGAGAGTGCAGAGCATATGTGCAATATCTGCAGTAAATACTGCAACTTGTTCAAAGCTGGTCTTGTCTGTCCACCTCTACTTCAGGGGTAGAATAGACAGGTCTTCAGCCTGAGAAAAAAATTGGCAATAAATAAAGTTGTAGGAAAACAAAAATGACTGTGGTGCACATTTTAATATAATTTATTTTTTTGTCCTGTGCATGTTTCATGCATTATTACGCAGTCTGCTCTTGAAAACTGCAAAATCAAATAGGCTCGTGCTGTCGCTACAGCAAGGTGCCAATTTTATCTGTCCTATTTTATGATGCCATAAATAATTTTTACAAGCAATTTAAAAAAATATAAACCTTGCATAATGTGCTTAACATCTATTATCTCCAATGAAAATTTTACTGATTTGCATTATGGGGATTATGCAAATTAATGTGTAATCAATCAAAATCAAACTTCCGTTATGCCCTTCATGCAATGCATCCCAAAGCACTTTAGAGGATAATAAAATTAGTATCTTGGCTAAGTAGGAATGAGCTAGGTCAAACAAATAAGTCTTTAGCCTACACTTAAGCAGTGAAATATGGTAGTCATTGAATAGGTTAAGATAAGCGCTCTTATATTTATTTTATACCATAATTAAAGCTCTCATTATAAAAATCTTTCATGGTCAGGGACCAATCATACCGGAAATGAAGACCAAGCAATATTAATGCCATGGCAGAATGGTCTTGAATTTCAGTCTTATTAACATAATGGCTGCAGAGCTGATACTATCTTCTGGTTTTGCATGTCATTTTTCATTTCAATTCATTAGTGGTTTTTGCAATAGTATTTTTGAATGATAGTAATGCATGTGATTATAAAGCAGTACTAGAATAAGCTAATGATCCTAGGAATAGTAGAACTGTACTCTGTAGACACTTTGCAGCTGAGCATAACTTTCAAGAGGTATCATAGTGGTGTCCCATCCGTCTTCATCTGAGTGCATCACTGTTTGGCAAGGATTGAGTTAATACTAGGTGCCTCTGTATGACTGCATGGAAATGTAAAAGAAATGCTACAGCAAATACATTTAGGAGGATCGTGCCTTTAAGAGGTTCTGCTTGCTCACAGTTCTGGTTCATATCAGAACAGTGCAATTTCGAAATTCAGTCCAGTTACAGTAGCTGAACCTTCCTGACATCTGAAGATATGACTTCACAATAAATTTATATCTGTCTTACTTCAAGTCATAATCTGGACATGCGTTTTATAAAATAAGAACTTGAGTTGTTGATTTAAGATGAATTTGTAGACCACATTTTTTTTCTTTTTATGCTAGTTGGCTGAGAAACTTCTCAATAAAATCTTAGTTTTAGAGATTTAGGTTTGGTTTAAATGCAAGAAGGATAGGGATCAATCGCTCCTATTTTCAGAATCAGATAGGAAGTGGAAATAAAAAACAAAATGCCTCTACTTGGCTTTGATCATCTGAATTTATACAGTCTCAGCCTTGTTCTTTGTGGCGTACCTCATGGATTACCTCAGCCTGCTGCAGATATGTGATGCTGCAAACATTGCAAATGTGTGGTTTGTTCTCCCTCTTGTGTTCATTCTTGACCTATTATTCTAGTTAGATCAAGTAAGCTAATATACTTGAAGCTGAAGTGCTGTTCTCGCTGTAGAGATTCCTGTTGAGATGGGTGTGAAAAGTAGGGTGAGTTATTTGCATTAAGCAGAGCTTGCATTACTAGGTGTAGAAAACTTTCAGCAGTTTTCTATGATAAATATTTTTCTGCTGAAGGAAAGTAATGCAAAGAAGAAATCAGAGGAAGGGATAGCTCTCTCCTGCAAAGAATTTGCTCTCATAACCAACCACTTTCTCTCCTTCCCTGTGTTTTACACTTTGTTCCTGCACAAGTAATGGCTCATAGAAGTGACAATTTACATAAGAGACCAGATTCAGTACAAACACAATGGTTGGTTTTCTGAAAGCTTATAGCTAAGAAAAAAATGTTGTTTTTGTCTCTATAAAGTCAATAATTGTATTTATCTTTTGTCTGCCAAGGTTTGAGACATCATTTCCTTTCACTTCTTTCTCATTGTTTCCAGTCTCCTTGTGGCCATGCTGCCCAGTAACGGCTCTGGAATGGTTCTTTGAGTAATGTGTTGGATGCCAAACACTCCTGATCTGTTTATGGCTAATCTAAGCTGGTGTCAGTTAGGGATGATAAGAGCAGAGATCAAATAATTTAACTGCCTGCGCATATATGCATGTACAATTTTTTTTTATTCATAATCAGTACCAGCTGAGTAATGTCTGAAGACACTGGTTGGTCTTTAGCTGCTGGCAAATCTGTACAGGATTAAGCAGTTGGAGTTGAACTGGGAGAACATACTGAAACCTGTATAGGTGAATAAATCAAGGAGATTCAGTTAGAAGTTCAAACATTTAACTTGGTATTGCATTAATAGGGAGGAATATGTATGTAATGCATTGAAAGCAGTAAGCAGACCCAGTGAAAACCTTGACAGGCAGCTTGGAAGAAAATGGGCTGTAGTCCTCAGAAAAGTGAATTTTTTCATTAAAGTGAAATTCTAAAAGTAAAATGGGCACAACTAAGAAGCATTCAAATGAGGACTTTGCTTTTATCCAGAAGAGCTAGTGAATTAACTTTCCAGGTGTAAGCCCTGGGAAATTCTGTAATTTGTTTTTTTTTAAAAAAGTTATTGGTGACAAAGCTGTTAAGCGGAAGTTATGTGTAACAAATAACCAACAGGGACTTAGTACATGCCATTAAATTCTGTGTCTGGGACCCATGACAAGGCCAATAATGTCAGGGAAATGAGAGGCAATAAAGCTATGTTTTAATTTATGATTTGCAAAACATCTGTTCAGAGAAGAACCATAAACCACAGGGCACATGAATGTTATGCAGAAGCTGTAATGGAAAGACTAAAATTTGATGTCTTGGATCAGTGATGTAAAATGTTGAATGGCCTCCGATAATTCTGAGGCAAGGCTGCTTCTTTCAGCCTGGTTAATTGTAACTGCTAGTGCTAAGCAGGGTTTCACTTTGCTTTATTTTCAGGGCTGCTAAATTCTGTGGTTTTGCTCTTTCCCCAGCATGACTGGTCAAAGTGAATATGTTAATTAATACACATATGTGTGTTAATGCAATCACTCAGCCAGAGGACATTTTCTCTGAAAAAGAGATGTGAAGGAGAGTTTGATATGATAGCATATAAAGCTCCTCCCACAAAAAAAGACCACACACAGGATAGAAATCTCTGTTCCTGATTTTTGACAAAACGACAATCAACTGCAACGGCATTGCTCTCTATTTATGACTTTATTCCATTGTAACAGAATCTCCCATAGAAGGGACAGGTTAGGGCACATCCATCCTGGTTCAGGTACATGACCTATTCTATTACTGAGCCATGAGTTTGGAATGGGATTCAGGAAAATTTCTTGTCTTGACGTACTGCATCCTAGGTGGTGCGGCACAGGCCAAAAGTCAAAGCATATGCAGAGTTTTGCTTTGCTATCTGCTTTAGACATAGCATAGACATGTTTATATACTGCTCAAAAAGTCTGTTTTGATGTCAGAATGGTGTAGAAAGTCTGTAATATACATGGGATTTAAGAGCAGAATTTGTCTCAGTCAGGCTGTTGCCTGGTTTTCAAAGTTGTATTTTACACCATGTTCGTGGACTGGATGTATCCTTCCAGAGTTATGTAAATGTCTCTGCAAACACTGTATTCATTTGGAAGCAAAAAAATGGGAAAAAATGTTCTTCAGCTGAAATGCTTAGGAGTGTTCTTTGTGTTAAATGACAGTGTAGAAATAGAGATAACGATAAAGATTGTGGGTGGGTGGAAACTGATGAGACCAAATGCCGAGCTTAGAAAAAAATGTCTTTCAAAGCTTTCTGTGGAAGGTATTTTCTACGATAACTGATTTTCTTCACCAGCTTTAGGGATTCCTGTGTTAAGGAGATATTTCTTATTTCCTTTACCCTATCCTTTTTACCTGTTTCTGGACTTTTATTAGACTGGTGTATGCAGTGAGGTAAATGGAGAGAATCATCAAGAATTGTGATGGTCACCTTTGCAGAGGATATTTAATACAACAGTAATTGCTCCATTTGTCTGAAGAGAGAATATTTTGAGATGAGATTTGTTTTAGCTTTTTTCCTACATTCCTTGTTCACTACTGCATCTGAAGTTATGATTTCAGGGGACATGCTCTGGGAACTGCCACCAAACTGAGAGGAAATATTCCCAAAATGGCAGTGAAACCAAAACTTGCTGTTTTCTTCCTTGTGAAACTTCAGCTGGACTTTGGGGACAGAAATTCAGTCACCTGTTGAGTTATATTCATCTCATTCCACTCTACATGCAAAGGTGGACCTGGTGGTTTATTCCAGCTAGTCTGCACTTTTATAATTGTGTGTAATGCCTGCTTTGGATCTGTGTGACTTTAAGCTTCCAGCTCTTCGTTTTCTGCACCAAAGACACCCACAGCCATTTTCACCTCTTTAAAGTATTTAGGCACCATGGCCTAAATCTTTGAGATTCTTTTATGATAAATGAACGAGGCAGAATGTCCTTATTTTTTCCCTTGAGAGGTACTTTTCACATTCTTGTATAAGACAGGTATTAATGTTGAAGGTGGTACTTGTTGAATGGATGAATGGCAATTTAAAATTCAGATAAGCAGAAGGGTTCCTGAAATGTTGATGGAAAATGACCCTACTGTCACCAAGTAGCAGTGTTGAGAGGAATACCATTATTAATACCATGCGTTATGTTAATTCAAGCTATGTTTTGTTTAATGCATCGAATAGCTAATAGAAACTGGGCCTAGTACTGAACATTTCATCAGCACAAACTGCCCAGGGAGGTGGTGGACTCACTGTTTCTGGAGGTGCTCAAGAACTGTGGAGATGTGGCATAGTGGGCATGGTGAGGATCAGCTGGGATGGGATTTGGGGATCTTAGAGGTCTTTTCCAAAGTTAATGATTCCATGATTCTATGTAGGTCCCTAGCAGGCTGACCCATTCCATTGAAATCATTCATTTTCCATATTTTTGGCTTGTTGGGAGTTGGCAACACATTGCATTCTGCATATGGTCCCAGGCCTTTAAACAAAGGTGTCAGGTGCTGCTTCTATGGTTGGTTCCAAGGAAAACATCTGTGTTAGGAAATGAGCACCAGCTCTCACATTATGATGTTTTAACTAAGAATTTCAAAACACTGTCCTTAGGAAAAGTGATCTTAAAAGTTTTAGAAGTGTTGAACTTCAAAACACTGCAAAGACTTTACACTTCTTTTTCTACAATTTCCATATAGTTCTTGAACATTCAAGGTACTTTTCTTTTAAAACTCCTAGCAACTCTGATCAGATTGCTTTGCAAAAAGAACTGAAGAACATACATATTTATTTTCTGAAAGAGAAATACTTTCTCTGCTTGATGTTGTGACAGAAAGACCCAGGTTTGTTAGCATACGATTGCATTTGGCAAGTCTGAAGTGCCCAATTAATTGGGGCATTTGACAAAGATGGAATTGACAATTTGACAAAGAGGAAGTCAAATAGATTATCTAAATTTAGAAACCTGATTTTAAATGGGAAAAGAAATATATCAAAATCAAAGTACTGATGCTGTTTAAATTTAGTAGGATATACACAGATAACAATCACAGAATATTTCAAAGGGAAAATGCAAAAGTACGCAAAGCCGAAGAGGGGAGAAATATCTGAGTGACGAACCCAAGATTATTAACAAACACTATTTATTTCATTGCTTCGTAAGAGTTTCCATAAATAATTTTCTAATAGATAAGTGATTCATTATTAATTGTTTTCCAAGCATGCATTGATAGATGTGAAGCTGATTAATTAACTAGGGCCTGCTAGCACCTGCGTCAGGTGTTGTCACTTCTGGTGTGCTCAGCTTTTGGGGAACACAGCCTTTTCCTTAAAACCAAGTCAGATTTCAACATTTAGATAGTACTGAAAAGAAGAGATTGTATTTTATTTTTATTACTTTAATGTTATTTCCACTGTATTTTTAAAATTAGTATTTTGGTTTATTTGTTATTTTTATTTTTTATTTAATTCCTAGCCAGATAGAGGGGATGTAATCTGCCAGGAGTAGAGCCTGAAAGCTGCTCCTTCCTTCCAGTGCTCGGGAGCTGCCCTGCTGAGCTCCCTGCTGCTCCATCACAGCAAGCACTGTTCACATAGAGAAACCCCCCACCAGGTGCACAATGCCATTCTCTCCCTGTCAGCAGAACCTCTGCTTGTATGGGATGTGGTGTTCTATTTCAATAAGATTTGTTCAGTTTCTTCTTTTGGCATTAACGAAGACATCTAATCAATCATTCTTGTATTTCACATCCAGCTGAGAAAGTGTTCAGGTGGGAAACCTGGGTTCCAGTAACGCCCTTGAGAAATTTCTCTTAATTTCTTTTATTTTTCCACATCAAAAAGTTTCTTTTTCACAAACATCTTCAGATCCGCCCCCATCCCTTAGGGCATCGTGCTCTCATTTGCTCAGGAGGACGCTACCTGCTGATCTGAGCCCTGGGTCTTGTGGAAGACTTTTTAAATTTTGCATATTTAAGTGATTTAATTAAAAAAGTTAACTTGAAAACTGATTCTGATTCATCTTCTGTGTCCAAAAAAAATTCTCTAAAATTATCTAAAAGTAGAGATAAATGCATTCTGCCTTTCCAGTTCCCGATTCATTATAAGAATTGATTGACTTTGAGTGGCTGCAAAGCTGACAGCGTGTAGTCTATTAATGGATTAACTCTACAAAGGTCCTGCTCTCTGTTAAATATCTACTGCTGCAGTCTGGTGGGACCTGTGCCCATGTCACTAAGAGCAGAATGGGACCCTGGCAGAACAAACGTCAAGTGAGCTCAGCGTTGTGGTCTGCAGATTCAGTTATTCCCTATAAGTGCTGCAAAGTCAACGTGCTGAGATTTACCAACAGCAGCAGTGCTCTTGGAAAGCGTTGCACTGACATCTCTGCATCGCGCAATTCAGACCCATTAACTATAAAGGCTTTGGGGAAGGCAAATGTTTGTAGATATACTCTGAACTGGGCTTCTGATCCCTCTCTGAAGGGATGAACTGGGGAGGGATGTCTTCCTTCCTTCTCACTCTCAGAAGCCAAAGTGATAGTACATTCTGTGCATCCTGAGCAATAAAAAGGGAGAAAATGAGAAGGGACTAGATTGCATCAGTTCTGTCATTAAAGTTTTCAGCTGGGTCAGTAGGGAAATTCCAATATTTGAGCAGAAACTGCACAGTAATCCTGTGTCATTGCCATCATTGTGCTAGTGCATTTGCTAACAGGTACTGGGGGAACCATTCTATGTGCTTGTGGGTGAAGTCTTAACCTAGTAAACAACAAGAAAATGTAATCACTGGTGGAAGTGCAATTCCAGGACTGATTCACAGAGGATGGGATGGAAGAGCTGCTTGCTCTGGTCCCCTCAGAAGAGCTCTCCCTTGTACCCACAAGACCACCTACCCAACATATGTTTTTAAAGGTACCATCCACAGGGTCTGCCAAAATGTCCCAAAGAGTCTAAAATGCACTTCTGTTCCTCCAGAGAGAATGTTTGCTGCTCAACGTGATTTTGGAAGCCCAGTCCTTGGAAATATCCTTAAGTAACATGGCATCAGCATTATTCTTGATGTGCCACCAATGCAGAACAGGAAGATTAATCCAAGCTAGAAGAAATTACCGTTCCTCTTTGCTTTGTGTTTGTTTCTGGTTTTGTTTATATTTTTTATTTTTAAAGAAAAAAAGGTTAAAAATCTCCCAGGTACTGCAAACTTTATGAAGTTTCCAAATGGATGAAGAATGCTTTGAACTTCTGAAAAAGAAGGCTGTTAAAATCAGTGTCTGTTATAAATTTATTCTACTCTGGTGGCTGTGAATGTCCAAAGCTAGACTTGGGCTAGATTTATGTCTAGTCAGACATAAAAAAAAACAAAAAAAAAAACACGCTTTATGGTATATCACTAAATTGTAGAAAATAAAAATTCAGCTGAAAAATGAGTTGTGCAATGTTAAAAATGTTAGGCTTGTGATCAACACCTCCTCCTCCTCTCAGCTGCCTTTTAGGCATTTCTATTTAGATTCATGATGGTATGGGCTGTTCAATTTACATTGCGTGTCAGAGTCAAAAGTCAACTCCAGAAGATGGGGAGTTGGCATTTACTTCTCGGATAGTTAGAAAGATCAAGAGACGTAGGATTCTGGCTTTAGTTTAAGCTGAAAGACTGAAATCAGTTATTTGCAGAAGACTGATTGTTTGGACTCCCTTGCAAAGCCACTCAGCACTTTGATTTTTCCCCTCTGTGAGCATCTTTGACACTCGGATATCTTTTCTGACTAAGATGTTTCATTTCAACTAAGAAATGTTCAATAACATTTCCATTTTAAAGCTACTTATTAATCATGTAACGAAAATATTTTACTAAACAGAAGCATTTGAAGATGACCCATAGTTAAATCAGGTACTTCTTAAAGCACAAATGAAAACAGGACTAGCCATCTTGAAGTTTATGAGTTTATGACACAATTCAAAAGTATGATGAGGTTTTGCGAGGGAAAAGTAGTGCTACTGCTGGATGTTTGGCTTTGGCTTGGAGTACCTAGAAATAAATTACTGCTATAGGTCAGCTTTGACAGCACTAAAATTTAATTAAATTGTGTAATTTGCTTTTCCCATTACAGAAAGCCCCATAAATTGTGTAACTGTACCACATTTCCAGCACGTTGATTAGAAATCTAAATACGCAAGGCAATTTATACTACACTGAAAGCAGAAAGCCAGAGAACAGTGGCAGAACTGCAAACATGAAGTGTTCGGGGTTAGGGGCGAGCAACAGGGCTGAGGAGGCACCTGGCAAAACTGCACAATAAGTCATATTCCGGTAAATTGTATGAAATATCTAATAGTGACATGTGGAATGCTGTCTTACAGTCAGTTCTGGATCTGCAGTTGTCTGGATGATCAGGAAGCACGGGTTTGGGTTGGATCAGGCATGTGTGTGCAGCTGTACTCCTTTCAGGCTAGCAGAGTGCCTTTACAACTCTATGAATGTATGAAAATGAGCTGCCTGCTACAGGAGTGAATATGAATTTCTGCCTTTAAAAAGTTAGGGTTTTTCTGGAGCAGGATTGAACACCAAGATCAGCACTTCCCATCATCTTGCTTTGATGATTTAGATCCGGTACTAAAGCCTAAATCCATTTTTATGGCCTCATCAGCCTCAGCCCGAGTGTCTGGTAACATCCAGGCAGCTTAAACTGAGAACTGCCAGCTCTGTTTGATCCTCACTCAATTTTCAGAGCAAGGAAGACCTGGGCCCGCAGGAGAGGGCGATAAGCTGTCTCTCTGGAAGAAATTTTGGTGTTGCTCATCTGTTCTGCTTCGCATTGTAATTGCTTACACCGTGCACAAGACCTGGGCACTTCAGATAGCAGAAAATAGTTCAGAGGCTCTGATGAACATCTGCACTTCAGGCTGCCTATCTGAAATTAATCTTTCTTTTTGAGCACGGGGTTGTATCACTTGGACATGAAAAGGCCATGATCTTGTCATCTCCTTCCTGCATACCTAATGTCTGCGCTGGCTTTGGATCAATTACAAAAAAATGAAATAAACAGACCAATTTTGCCATCCCACATACTTGAATAGCAGTTATCCTGCACTTCAAATCAATAACATTGGGGAGGTCTAACATATTATTTGCATTTATGTTCCCACTGGATTTTAATATGAGTGATGTTTGCTACAGATGTATTTTACTATTAAGGAAAGTTTGTTTCCCACTATTAAGGAAAGTTGTTCCCACTTACTGTGGGAATGTCATGAAAGAGGAAAGAAGAAAACGACTCCATAGCATTCCACGTGAAAGCAGCTTTTGATTGAGAAGCTCTAGTAATTTTCTTTGCTTTACAGAAATGAAAGTTATGTCAGACTCGTGATTGTCTGAGCTTAAATTAATGAAAGTAAATCCGTAAAATATTACATTTCTCTATTGTACCCATTTATGGGGAACATTTGCTTTTTTTCAGTGCTTGTTGGAAAGTTATGCCAGTGAGCAATTACATTATTGTATAATGCTTGGGTCTAATTAATTTTGAAAAATATGACAAGCTTTCCTAGCCTTTTCATTTCGATGAGCTTTGCATTGCTCTTTCTGTACCCTGTATAGTGCAGCTCACATAATTACTGTTCTCCCTTTTAGTATCACAGGAATCCCAAAGTTAAATACATGTAGTTAGTTGCCCATGAGTTCTGCCTTGTGTCTGCAGCTGATATCAAGCAATGCCTTTTGTCAGGACAGCACATTTTTATTTTTTAATTGGTAAAAAATTTTATTTTTAAACAAATCTCTTTAAATCTAATAGCCTGTTCAGTTTTTACTTACGAGCATCCCCTAAATCATGTTGGAGATTGAACTCACTGCGTATTTTTAATATCCATAGATTTTCTGTATCTGATATGCTTTTTTATATTCTGTACTGCACAGAAATAAATACACTTATCAGAGTGGTTCAAAAGAGGCAGAATTTTATTTTAATGTATCTCCTTAAAAAGCTTGTATATTCTTCCCATGTTTACTTTTTAGTTTTATGGTTCTGTTTTTCAGAGTTTACTGTCTGATACTCCACTGAACATTCAGTGGAAGGAACTTTATGGATGCATAAAAATAAGCTAGACTATTTCTTTTGAACTGGTTATCTAAATAGCAGCTGGTATCTCCTGGAAAAAATTACATTTAAAAACACATCTGTGAATATCATTGCAAAATTCATTCTCTTCTTATTTTTTATCGGTTTCGTGATGTGTGAAGAAGTACAGATTTTCTTTTGTCTTATTATGTGGTTCAATTTTCTACTTGAAATCCTGATCCCCATTTGTGATACTTAGTTTCCATGATGATATCCCAAATGGGGAATAATTTCAAGGTGAGAAGTATATTTTGAAGAAAAGATGAACTCCGCAGTCCAAACTTGATTCCTAAGTCATTCCAGCATAAAACCCATATTAAATTGCTCCGATATTTTCTCGTAGTAGCTAGCGCTGCTAAACCTGTGATGTCTCATTTTTTCTGCCTTCTGTATCTCAGTCTTATGGGTCAGCCAACCTGTGTGTAAATTTGTAGCATGCTTTAGACTTTATTAAAGCCAAGCTCTGAATATAAAATTACATTACAGTTGTTGAATGATTCTTGAATATACGAGTATTAAAAACACCACATTTATTTCAGTGCAAACCCGTCTATGAAAATAAACGTATAAGGTTTAATTTTTCAGTTCTAATATACAGCAGTTGACTTTTGATGTTTCTGGGGGCTTGAAACATGGCGCAGAGCTTGGGGAATATCCATCTGCAAGGGGGAGTGGCTATTATGGAATTGCAATGTAAGGACCCTTGGAACACGCTCCTTGCAGTGTGGTGTTGATGCTGATTATTTCGTCTCCACTTGCTTTAACTCCAGCCCAGCAGTCAGCAGCCCCACTGCCCAGGGCCATGCACACCCACCCTCCTGCCTCACTGGGGCTCATCACTGCAGAGTTGGCCACCCAACCTTCAATATTAAACATGTGGTGTCCAGCTCACAGTGCTCGCTGTTGATCACTCAACACCAGCACACAGATGTGTTGAGCAGTGATCAGAAGAAATAGACACGTTTTCATTTATTCCCCCTTGAAGACCTCTGCTGCCAAGGAAATAAGGGCTTATCCACTTCAAAGTGAAGCCCTGGGGAACATGAAATACAAGTTGTAATTGTTGGAAAAAGAAAAAAAGGAGAGGAAAAAAAGAAATCTCAAGCCAGATACTCTCCTTGTGCTTGAAGAGGAATGAAGAGGCATATGGAGGAACTAGAACAAAGCAAAGTGAACCACGGGGCAACTTACCTTCATTTCTAAAAGTGTTTGCCTTTGTGTTGGAAAAAGGGATACGTGAAGAAATGAATAGATGTGTATTTATATTACAGTACCAACATCCTCAGAACGGTATTGTCAATGGATGAATAGATTTTGATATGGATCTTTCATAAATGGATTTGCCTTTGCAGTAGCACCAGGCGTGGAAAATTTCTCTAGAAAGTTATGTGCATGAAAGAGAAAGTGTTGTAATAGACACTAAACTGTGTCTCACATGCATCTGCTGCCAGTGAAAGTTGTGTGTCTCCTATTATGATCTATGATGGTTCAGACCCCTCAATTTATCCCTTATGGCCCATCAAACACAATATTTCTGTACACAAAGTTTTGTGGTCCTTTTAAACTGATGCATCCTTGGATCTGATATAGCACTTTGATACCTCTTAAAGTCAGGCTGGAAGAATTGTTTCATTCAGAACATTTTGAATAGAGTACATAAGTGCAATCCTTTACGGTCCTTGAGATTTGATAATGTGGGAAAGGATACTTTATGTCAAAATGTTATGGCTGTATTATCGTTATAGAAAAATATATTTTCCAACATTCATTCAAGTTGGAGAACCTTTCAGGAAATGTACTTACTAAATCAGATGAATAATTTATTTTGTACTGGCAGTGTTGCATTAACGTAGGGAATTTCAAAGGGACATAAAGGAGGTAGGCAAGCAGTCAGGGAGAGCCGAGTGCCTAATGAATTTAGCCATTCAAACGTCCAAAAGTATATAAATGGATTACTTATGAAAATCAGCAGTGCTATTTGTACAGATTGATCATAAATTCTGTTTCATTACAGTGACCAGTATTTTAAGATTTAAAACTAAGACTGATTTAATCAAGTAAAATATGCATGTAAATTGTCATTAAGTGGATGGATACACCTTACTGTATGAAATCTAGATTTTATATTTGCTGCACACTTTAATTTTCGGCTCATTTTTTATGATCGTTCATTTCTTCCACATCAGAGATTATAAATTCAGCTGTGTTTTAGTTCTTGGTTTGCTTTGCATGTAATGGTTGTGGGGGGAGAAAAAAACTTCCTTTTGTTTTTTTCCATTTTTTCCCGTGTCAGTATTTTATACAAGGTCAATAACAAGCTTCAGTGTGTTTACAATTACCAAGAGGATGGGATTTGTTATTGTGCACAGTCAAATGTGCTGATTCTTCCATTATTTATGGATAGGAGATAAAAATCTTGCAATGTACTGAGACAAAAGTAAGGTACATGTTTTATATCTATATTTTTGATGAG
This sequence comes from Numida meleagris, assembly GCF_002078875.1. Lineage (NCBI taxonomy): Eukaryota > Metazoa > Chordata > Aves > Galliformes > Numididae > Numida > Numida meleagris. The sequence goes on from NC_034419.1 coordinate 17,192,897, forward strand.
TTCTCTTAATAGACATTGGACAACGCATGGCTTTCTGACTGCATAATGTAAATTTTTCTTTATAGCAAAGCTGTCAAAGCTTTGTATTTTTTATGGCTCACATGTATGCAACTTGGAAGCAAACACTTCACTTCCTCTAGTATTTAATACCAGAACTGATTGTTTTGGACTGCCTACAGTCCAAAGGGATATGTAAAAATAGGGTGAAAATATTCCTTTAATACTGAGGTCAGTTTTAGCAAAGCATTGCTATGAAAACTGGATTTGTTATAAAAAAAGGGGTGTAATATTATTATTATTTTTTAAAGAAAGTACTCTCTGAAATATCCTTGAACCCCATAATGGCAGAGAACTTGGCTGGCACTGAGGAGCACCATGAGCATTTGGGAAGGGCTCTGGGTGCTGCACCCAGGGAGGAGATTCAGGAGTGTTGGTTTCAAGCACCCACCCCAGAGAAGGATGCAAAGCAGTGGTGAGGTGTTCATCAGCTCCTTCCCTGCTGTGACAAGGCAGGATCAATATCTCCTGCAACAGATTCCTCCAGTTCAGGGCTTGGAAAGTCTATGTTATATTGACGGTCACCTGTTAGTTTATCTCAGTGCTTGGTGATGAATTTCTACTGTCTAGAAGTAGGTTTATTCTAATCAGATTGGAGCAAGGCATGTTGGTGTCCTTCCCTTTGCTTTGATCCATCCCATAAGAAATCAATGGATCTATTCTTTCCTCCTTATTCTTTCAAGCCGTATTGCTTTCAGCTGGCTGTTAAATGGGTTTGACAGTTCCATCTCCACAGGTGCATTACTCCTCAGAAAGCCAGGGCAGCAGGCTTCAATAACAAAGCATTTGGTGGTGGGAGTTTCTTTACCTCTTAACTGCTTATGATTACATGTGAAGCACATATAGGTTCATTACAACCCCCTCTTTATAATTGGAGGAAGGAGAAGAAGTTTGTTTTTTCCCCCCAAAAGAGATATAGGGTATCTGTCTTAGATTTGCATTGTTAGTTGCTCATTCAAGAATCTCTCTCTTTTTCTAAAAACTCAGAAGAAACAGAGCAAGCTTTGCTTCTGTGCAGCACTGAGGCCAGAATTTGGCAGGTATGAACCCCTTCTTGTATATCTGTATGGTGACCAGCTGCCCTTCTACCTGTGCACAGTAGAATAGTCAGGAGTGTGAGTTCCATTTTGCCCCAGTTGTGCTGTGTGGCCAATGTTTCTTGCCTACAGATCTTTACCAGCATTGAGGATTTATCACCTTACTTTCCTCTGGCTCTTATCACAAGTTGCTGATTAGATTCAAGCCATGCTCTTCTTTTTGTCTTTTTTATGATGTGTAAAGTTGGAATCCAACTTGTTTTGAGTTCTCCTTGATAGCTTGTCTTGTACTGTGCATTAATGGCTCCTTTTAGATGAAAAATGTCTGCAAGTGTAATTGTGTTGAGTTTTGCCTCACATTAATTTCATGACCCCTAGCTTTATTCATTCTCCTGTGAATTTGAATAGTGAAACTTAAACTCTATTCCAGAAAAGCACAAAGTCTCTAATTGACTGTGGGCCATTTTCTCCTGTTACATCTCACTGTGAGAGGTGGAAAATGAAGAAGACATCTCTGTTACAGCAGGGAGAACACTTCTGTAATTGAGCAAAAGGCTTTAATGAGAGGTGGAGAGACACGTTTTCCGTGGAGTTATTTTAAAGATCTTGAGAGCAGCAGTGCTTCTATAATTGGGTGATAATTGTCTGTATTGTCCGGAACAAGACTGTTTATGTGCCTTATTTTTCTCTCTGATGCCATTGCTGTAATTAGCCAGTAATTATGTCTGTTTCAATGCTGCCAAGCGATTTAACTTTTAATCTTGATCTCCATCATATATGCTTCAGAGCACCTACAGAGTCAAATGCAGGAGGGATAGCATGGTTTTTCGACCGCAAGCTCCATATGTGGACATATAAATTATTCCTGAAAGCATTCATGTCACTGTACCTACCCTTCTAGGCCAGAAAGCAATAGATATTTAAATATCTTTATAATTATATCTTTATTGTGCTGCTGTTTGTTTTGGTTCAAAATATGATGGGAATTCTTTAGCTAAGTTCCCCTTGAAAGGATGCTGGAAGAAATGCTTATGGAAGGACTACAAGACCATATCTGCAGTAAAATTTCTACATTCACATCAGTGCATCTAGAAAGTGAAAAGGGTAGCAAGCCTGGCACTAGGGTTGGGTTTTGGTACCAGTTTTTCCCTGGTAACAGAGCCGGATAAGAAAAATCACTTTTCCCTCATAACTTAAAACTTTGATTAAGCAATTTGTCTCTCTTTTTTTTTCTTTTTTTTTCAGCTCACATAATCACTATGTTACTCAAGCCCTTGTATATTTCAGGTAATCAGAATTTAATGATTTTTTTAATTTCAAGTTACAGCAAAAGTCATTATATTATTTTGTTTTTGAAGTTATATGCGAGTATAATCTACTCAGTGAAGTGTGTGCACTCAGTAATTATTTCAAGTCTGCCTTTAGATAAATAGTAGGGAATGTAATAATGATGGGTGGAACGTTAGCGGTACTTAACTTTTGCAATAAAAATTACTATCTTATTTGTACCTTTACAAATAACAGTCTTGTGTGGGGTAATTTCTCTCTAATTCTCTCTAATCACAGTAGTTGTGCAGAATGTACCATTGTCTCCAAGTCAGGTTATCAATGCCACTTGAATGTCTCATTTTCTGCTTGACTTTCTGTGGTATGGAGGAACAGGAACTGGTCTCTTCAGCCCACTTTCCTCATGTCTCTAGCCAAACCAATGTTCCTGGTCTTCTGCAGCCCTTGGGTGGCTCTGCTGTTCTCTTTGTTGGGCTCAGTGCTGCCAGGTGCAACTGGTGGGTGACCTGAAGATGAAAAAGCCCAATGTATTTCCTTCAACTTTTATGGGCTTAAAATGATATACTGAGTAGCAAATCTCTTGTCTGTAGCCCATTTCTGCTTGCTGCTTCTTAAAGACAGCTTCTAATTTTGCCTGCCCTAATTACAATTAGCTTTGACACTGAGGATTTTCCCTGATCACTCTGATTACGGAAGCAGTCCTCATGATTGTACAGCCACGTGTTAATGGCGGTACACCTGACAAAAGTTTGCAGAACACAGGAGATCTCAAGTGTGCTGCACTTCTCAAAAAAACCTTTCACTGGCTCATCCCACCGTTCTTCAGTCTTTCATCACATTGACTTTCCAAGCAGCCCTCACACTTAGTGAATTATTTAGCTGCAGCTCATATTTGGTTCAGAGTGAAGACTGTAAATTTAGCCAGCCAGTGTAGCATTCAGTGGGAGCTTTACCTATGAGAATATAACAGAGCTAAACCAGCATCTCTTCAGAAAATGAAAGTAACCAATGTCATTTTTTTTCATAAACTTTTCCCATAGAAGTGTAACTCTTGCCTGTGGTCAAAATTCTGTGATTGTTATTCTGAAACATTTTGTCCAGGTTTAGAAGGTCTAGAGATGGCAAAGCAGTACAAAGGCAAGAAAACAGAATTTAAATCTTTCTTGCTCTTCAGTTTCATACAATGAGTTGTTGAGATCAAGGGTCATGCAGTTACGCAGTGACCAGTGATAGTGCAGAGGTGTAATGTGTACCTGCAATAAACACAAAGAACAATAAATGTGAGACCTTTCTGATGCTTAAACAGCTCTTCTTCATGTAAAGAAAACCTAAGAAAATCTGAAAATAGTTCTCATTGCATGTGGCTGACAAGGCTTGTTCAGCACTTCACTGTTCTATGCCTCTTACTATAGCAATACTACACAGTAATAGTGTTTTTTTAAATGTATTTTATTCTTTGGCCAGTGTTGCAGCAAACGGAGAATAAACCTCATTGAAAAGCAAAAGTACACTGTAACAAAGATGACCACAGCTATACTGTACACAGAAAGGGTAGTGAAAAAGTGCAAAAGAATGTAAATTTATGCGTAGAAACTAGGGAAAAAAGAAAAACATGACAAAATCAGTCATTCAAGCATTTCCTTGTCACAGAGAAAGCAAACTCCCTAAATATACAAAAGCAATTGCTCTGGTGAAATGATGGTTTAGACCTGCCATCAGTTTTGTGAGCTATTTTTCAAGCCTGTCACTTTGTGCTGACTCAGACCTGTGCAGCGTTGCTATTGCAGTCAAGTTTCGGCCCAGCCAGAAGGAACATTTGCAATGTATATTCCTCAGTGCTGGGCTGGTAATTAAGTACGGTCTTCCCACTCCACTCTGCATTGCTGTGAACCAGGACCCAGAGGAGCCCTGTGCATCCCACGGGGCCTTCCCTCGGTCCTTGGGTAGCAAATAGTTTGCCACTATCCTTTGCATGGTGAGTCAAGTGGAGTAGCAGTTTTGGAGAGCAAAGTCTTTTTGTTCTTGCACTCTTCTATAGCATTGAAGTTTGTGGATTAAGGAGAACAAGGAAATTATCATTGATCTAAAAAGTGGATTTTGATAAAAGTCAAGAACAGTGCTACATCTCTATTTCCTCCTCCCTGCCCACCCCCAGCAACTTAACTGATGGCTGCTATATGTTCTCTGGATGCATACACAAATATTGCCATTATGGGGATTTTAACAAAATGCGTGCCCTAGAAATAACTCAGGTATGTGGGTATAACTAGGGAATGTCTGTCCTACAGTGCTTGATTTGCAAATGTTACAGCGTGGTGATCAATCAAATTAAATCACTCAGCTAGATGACTGACTGA